>NC_090386.1:49807676-50108999 GCF_036365525.1 Heterodontus francisci | reverse complement strand
TGCAATGAGACAGGTTTCATCAAAGCTGAGGTTTCAGAGAAAATTTGGAGAGCACTGAGACATTGTATAAGACCATCTAAGACATAGTTTGATTCATGAGATTTGGTATACCAAAAAGAGAGAGGGTCATAGGGAATGGAAAGGCCCTGCTAAGGTAATAGGTCATGATGGTAAGACAGTACTTATCAAACATGGCAATCAAACTGTTAATGTTTGTTTCTCACCATTAAGGGTTTGATTGTATTAGTCTGTCCATTGATCAGTGTTCACTGTGTTTGATTGCTTAACCCTATGGGTAGAGCTGAAGAATTTGAAACTGAAAGTAAAAGAGACAGAGACTGTTCTGAGAAGGCATTGTACTGATATCCTCTAAGAGCTGAGATATTTTAAAGGGCTGAAATAAACAAGTTGGTGATTCAATACAAATGTGATATCTGCATTGCTCTGAGATAAATCAGATATATATAATATCCAGCAACCAGCAATCCGGTGAAAACATAACACTCAGCAGCTGATCGATGTAAACAAAGCATCTTGTACCTCAAATGTTCATATGTGTTTTGATGAGGGTTCTGAGGTTGTGTGTTGCTTGAACCTCTGTGCTACTTTAGAATGTAAACAAAGACTGATCCCTCAAACTGGGATCGGTAACACATTATTGTGGTTTCTTTATTGATTACTGAGAGAACAGCTACTACATTGAGATGATTACTGTGCAGATGTATCTTCAAGACTGACTAACACACAGAATCACCTGGTGTGTTACATCTTAGCTCTTACATGACTAACATGATCTTGTAGCCACAACTCCTAAAGGTGTACACACACAACACCGAAGAACAGAATGCGGTAGATCAAGGGATGAATTGGGGTAATGTGAGTGATCATGACACACATGACAGAGCTACTACATCCACAGGCCAATTGGCCAGAGCATGTACTTGGCTGACATATGTATTGTTAAGTGCAGCAATTGAAAATACAAGAACTCAAAGTGAAGAGTTATAAAAAGGAATTTTCCTTTAAAAAGTGGACATGTGCTTCAAAAAATGGCTGCCGGAAGTCAAACATTCATGGGGAGGCGGTGGCGTAGTGGTATTGTCACTAGACTAGTAACCCAGAGACCCAGGCTAATGCTCTGGGGATGTGGGTCCAAATCCCACCACAGCAGATGGTGAAATTTGAATTCAATTACTAAATCTGGAATTTAAACAAACTTGTCGAATGGTGACCATGAAACCATTGTTGATTGTTGTAAAAACTCATCTGGTTCACTAATGTCCTTTAGGGAAGGAAATCTTCTGTCCTTACCTGGTCTGGCCTACATGTGACTCCAGACCCACAACAATGTGGTTGACTCTTACATGCCCTCTGAAATGGCCCAGCAAGCCACTCAGTTGTATCTAACTGCTACAAAGTCAATAAAAAAAGAAGAATGAAACCGGACAGACCACCTGGCATCAGCCTAGGTGCCGGAAACGACAATGACCCAGTCCGGTCGATCCAGCAAAGTCCTCCTTACTAACATGTGGGGGCTTGTGCCAAAGTTGGAAGGGCTGTCCCACAGACTAGTCAAGCAACAGCCTTACATAATCATACTCATGGAATCATACCTTACAGACAATGTCCCAGACACTGCCATCACCATCCCTGGGTATGTCCTGTCCCACCGGCAGGACAGATCCAGCAGAGGTGGCGGCACAGTGGTATACAGTCAGGAGGGAGTTGCCCTGGGAGTCCTCAACATCAACTCTGGACCCCATGAAGTCTCATGGCATCAGGTCAAACATGGACAAGGAAAGCTCCTGCTAATTACCGCCCTCCCTCAGCTGATGAGTCAGTACTCCTCCATGTTGAACACCACTTGGAGGAAGCACTGAGGGTGGCAAGGGCACAGAATGTACTCTGGGTGGGGGATTCAATGTCCATCACCAAGAGTGGCTAGGTAGCACCACTACTGACCGAGCTGGCCGAGTCCTAAAGGACATATCTGCCAGTCTGGGTATGCGGCAGGTGGTGAGGGAACCAACAAGAGGGAAAAACATACATGACCTCGTCCTCACCAATCTGCCTGCCGCAGATCTGTGCATGACAGTATTGGTAGGAGTGACCACCACACAGTCCTTGTGGAGACAAAGTCCCGCCTTCACATTGAAGATACCCTCCATCGTCTTGTATGGCACTACCACCGTGCTAAATGGGATAGATTTTGAACAGATCTAGCAATGCAAAACTGGGCATCCATGAGGCGCTGTGGGCCATCAGCTGCAGCAAAATTGTAACAAGGGGAACCCTGTCGCCGTTCTGGGAGGGAGGATTCCCCCCCACTGTTGTTGACAGGGCCCTCAACCGTGTCCCGCCCATTTCCTGCACCTCTACCCTCACCCCTTCCCCTCCCTCCCAGAATGGCAACAGGGTTCCCCTTGTCCTCATTTTCCACCCCATCAGCCTCCATATCCAAAGGATCATCCTCCGCCATTTCCGCCACCTCCAGCGTGATGCCACGCATCTTCCCCTCCCTTGCCCTGTCAGCATTCCGAAGGGATCGTTCCCTCCGCGACACCCTGGTCCACTCCTCCATTACCCCCACCACCTCTTCCCCTTCCTATGGCACCTTCCCCTGCAATCGCAGGAGGTGTAATACCTGCCCATTTACCTCCTCTCTCCTCACTATCCCAGGCCCCAAACACTCCTTTCAGGTGAAGCAGCGATTTGCTTGTACTTCTTTCAATGTAGTATACTGTATTCCATGCTCACAATGTGATCTCCTCTACATTGGGGAGACCAAACGCAGACTGGTGACCGCTTTGCGGAACACCTGCGTTCAGTCCGCAAACAGGACCCTGAGCTTCCGGTTGCTTGCCATTTCAACACTGCCCCCTGCTCTCTTGCTCACATCTCTGTCCTGGGCTTGCTGCAGTGTTCCAGTGAACATCAACGCAAGCTTGAGGAACAGCATCTCATTTACCGATTTGGCACACTACAGCCTGCCGGACAGAACATTGAGTTCAATAATTTCAGAGCATGACGGGCCCCCCATTTTACTTTTATTTTGAGTTATTTTTTTCTTTTTTGCATTTTTTACATTTTTTTGTATGTTTATTTTGTTTCATTTTAGTTTGTCCAGTTTGCTTACCCACTGTTTTTTTTCATGTTTGTACTTGCTGCTGTTCAATCTTCAGTCCGTTAACACCCTATCTGTACTAATGCTTTGTCTTTCAACACACCATTAACATATTGTTTGCCTTTGCTCCATGACATTCTGGTCAGCTAATCTGTGGCCTTGTCCAATCAACACCTTCTCCTTTGTTATCTCTTGCCCCACCCCCACTTTACTTGCTTATAACCTTTGGCATTTCTAATATTTGCCAGTTCCGAAGAAGGGTCACTGACCCGAAATGTTAACTCTGCTTCTCTCTCAACAGATGCTGCCAGACCTGCTGAGTATTTCCAGCAGTTCTTGTTTTTATTTCAGATTTCCAGCATCTGCAGTAATTTGCTTTTATTTAACTGGAGGAGGTGGCTCCACAAATATCCCTATCCTCAATGATAGGGGAGCCCAGCACATCAGAGTGAAAGATAAGGTTGAAGCATTTGCAACAATCATCAGCCAGAACTGCTGAATTGATGATGAATCTCGGCCTCCTCCTGAAGTCCCCAGCATCACAGATGCCAGACTTCAGCCAATTCGATTCACTCCGTGTGATATCAAGAAATGGCTGAAGGCACTGGAAACTGTAAAGGCTATGGACCCTGACAATATTCCAGCAATAGTACTGAAGACCTGTGCTCCAGAACTTGCTGCACCCCGAGCCAAGTTGTTCAAGTACAGCTACAACACTGGCATCTACCCGGCAATGTGAAAAATTGCCCAGGTCTGTCCTGTACACAAAAAGCAGGACAAGTACAACCCAGTCAATTACTGCCCCATCCGTCTACTCTCAATCGTCAGTAAAGTGATGGAAGGTGTCATCACCAATGCCACAACCGGCACTTGCTTAGCAATAACCTTAGCAATAAGTCCCCTGGGCCTGATGGGATTTATCCTAGGATTCTCTGGGAAGCCAGGGAGGAGATTGCAGAGCCTTTGTCCTTGATCTTTATGTCGTCATTGTCGACAGGAATAGTGCCGGAAGACTGGAGGATAGCAAATGTTGTCCCCTTGTTCAAGAAGGGGAGTAGAGACAGCCCTGGTAATTATAGACCTGTGAGCCTTACTTCGGTTGTGGGTAAAATGTTGGAAAAGGTTATAAGAGATAGGATTTATAATCATCTTGAAAAGAATAAGTTCATTAGCGATAGTCAGCACGGTTTTGTGAAGGGTAGGTCGTGCTTCACAAACCTTATTGAGTTTTTTGAGGTGACCAAACAGGTGGATGAGGGTAAAAAGTGGATGTGGTGTATATGGATTTAAGTAAGGCATTTGATAAGGTTCCCCACAGTAGGCTATTGCAGAAAATACGGAAGTATGGGGTTGAAGGTGATTTAGAGCTTTGGATCAGAAATTGGCCAGCTGAAAGAAGACAGAGGGTGGTGGTTGATGGCAAATGTTCATCCTGGAGTTTAGTTATTAGTGGTGTACCGCAAGGATCTGTTTTGGGGCCACTGCTGTTTGTCATTTTTATAAATGACCTGGAAGAGGGTGTAGAAGGGTGGGTTAGTAAATTTGCGGATGACACGAAGGTCGGTGGAGTTGTGGATAGTGCCGAAGGATGTTGTAGGTTACAGAGGGACATAGATAGGCTGCAGAGCTGGGCTGAGAGATGGCAAATGGAGTTTAATGCAGAAAAGTGTGAGGTGATTCACTTTGGAAGGAGTAACAGGAATGCAGAGTACTGGGCTAATGGGAAGATTCTTGGTAGTGTAGATGAGCAGAGAGATCTTGGTGTCCAGGTACATAAATCCCTGAAAGTTGCTACCCAGGTTAATAGGGCTGTTAAGAAGGCATATGGTGTGTTAGCTTTTATTAGTAGGGGGATCGAGTTTCGGAGCCACGAGGTCATGCTGCAGCTGTACAAAACTCTGGTGAGGCCGCACCTGGAATATTGCGTGCAGTTCTGGTCACCGCATTATAGGAAGGATGTGGAAGCTTTGGAAAGGGTGCAGAGGAGATTTACTAGGATGTTGCCTGGTATGGAGGGAAGGCCTTACGAGGAAAGGCTGAGGGACTTGAGGTTGTTTTCGTTGGAGAGAAGGAGGAGGAGAGGTGACTTAATAGAGACATATAAGGTAATCAGAGGGTTAGATAGGGTGGATAGTGAGAGTCTTTTACCTCGGATGGTGATGGCAAACACGAGGGGACATAGCTTTAAGTTGAGGGGTGATAGATATAGGACAGATGTTAGAGGTAGTTTCTTTACTCAGAGAGTAGTAGGGGCGTGGAACGCCCTGCCTGCAACAGTAGTAGACTCGCCAACTTTAAGGGCATTTAAGTGGTCATTGGATAGACATATGGATGAAAAGGGAATAGTGTAGGTCAGATGGTTTCACAGGTCGGCGCAACATTGAGGGCCGAAGGGCCTGTACTGCGCTGTAATGTTCTAAAAAAAACCTGCTCAGTGACGCTCAGTTTGGGTTCTGCCAAGGCCACTCAGTTCCTGACCTCATTGCAGCCTTGGTTCAAACATGGACAAAAGAGCTGATCTCAAGAGGTGAGGTGAAAGTGACTGCCCTTGGCATCAAGGCAGCACTTTACCGAGTATGGCATCAAGGAGCCCTAGCAAAACTGGAGTCAATGGGAATCAGGGGGAAAATTCTCCGCTGGTTGGAATCATATCTAGCACAAAGGAAGATGGTTGTGGTTATTGGAGGTCAATGATCTCAGCACTAGGACATCACTGCAAGAGTTCTTCAGGGTAGTGTCCTCGGTCCAACCATCTTCAGCTGCTTCATCAATGATCTTCCCTCCATCATAAGGTCAGAAGTGGGCTGATGATTGCACAATGTTCAGCACCATTCGCGATTCCTCATATACTGTGTAGAAATGCAGCAAGACCCGAACAATATCCAGGCTTGGGCTGATGAGTGGCAAGTAACATTCACACCACACAAGTGTCAGGCAATGACTATCTCAAACAAGAGAGAATCTAACCATCTCCCCTTGACATTCGATGGCATTACCATCGCTGAATCCCCCACTATTAACATCCTCAGGGCTACCATTGACTAGAAACTGAACTGGAGTAGTCATATAAATACTGTGGCTACAAGAGCAGGTCAGAGGCTAGGAATCCTGAGGCGAATAACTCACCTCCTGACTCCCCCAAAGCCTGACCACCACCTACAAGGCACAAGTCAGGAGTGTGATGGAATACTCTCCACTTGCCTGGATGGGTGCAGCTCCACCAACACTCAAGAAGCTCGACACCATCCAGGACAAAGCAGCCCGCTTGACTGGCACCCCATCTACAAACATTCACTCCCTCCACCACCGATGCACAGTGGCAGCTGTGTGTACCATCTACAAGATGCACTGCAGCAATGCACCAAGGCTCCTTAGACAGCACCTTCCAAACCTGCAACCTCTACCAACTAGAAGGACAAGGGCAGCAAATACATGGGAACACCACCACCTGTAAATTCCCCTCCAAGTCACACACCATCCTGACTTAGAACTATTGCGCCGTTCCTTCACTGTTGTTGGGTCAAAATCCTGGAACTCCCTTCCTAACAGCACTGTGGGTGTACCTACCTCACATGGACTGCAGTGGTTCAAGAAGGCAGCTCACCACCACCTTCTCAAGGGCAATTAGGGATGGGGAAATAATTCTGGCCTAGCCAGCAATGCCCACATCCCATGAATGAATGAAAAGAAAACATTCAAACTGTCTTACTGTCTGGTAAGAATAAAAGGATACATTCAAATTTCTATCTTTGGCCTCCTTATCTCGAGAGACAATGGATAAGCGCCTGGAGGTGGTCAGTGGTGTGTGGAGCAGCGCCTGGAGTGGCTATAAAGGCCAATTCTAGAGTGACAGGCTCTTCCACAGGTGCTGCAGAAAAATTTGTTTGTCGGGGCTGTTACACAGTTGGCTCTCCCCAAGCGCCTCTGTCTTTTTTCCTGCCAACTACTAAGTCTCTTCAACTTGCCACACTTTAGCCCCGCCTTTATGGCTGCCCGCCAGCTCTGGCGAACGCTGGCAACTGACTCCCATGACTTGTGATCAATGGCACAGGATTTCATGTCGCGTTTGCAGACGTCTTTAAAGCGGAGACATGGACGGCCGGTGGGTCTGATACCAGTGGCGAGCTCGCTGTACAATGTGTCTTTGGGGATCCTGCCATCTTCCATGCGGCTCACATCTCAAGCGCCGCTGACTCAGTAGTGTGTATAAGCTGGGGATGTTGGCCGCCTCGAGGACTTCTGTGTTGGAGATACGGTCCTGCCACCTGATGCCAAGTATTCTCCGAAGGCAGCGAAGGTGGAATGAATTGAGATGTCGCTCTTGGCTGACATACATTGTCCAGGCCTCGCTGCCATAGAGCAAGGTACTGAGGACACAGGCTTGATACACTCGGACTTTTGTGTTCCGTGTCAGATTAAATTCAAATTTAAGAGGTGTCAATTACATCCATTCTGAACCCATCAAGAGACATTTTTGAATTGAATAGGTTATTCTGAAACAAAGAAGGTGTGAAGTTGCCATATCCTGGGCCATTGATGGTCACCACAGGGAGTAAGATCTATGTCTCCTAACAGAGGCAGGATGTGAGACCATTTTGACCTTAAAAGTAGATCTCTGGAGAGAGAGAGGGAGACCCAGGTAAAATATCACAAAAGCCTATCCAGCTGAGAGCTGGGAGAAATCTAGCAAGCCAAAAGGAAGGTGCCCTGCTGTGAGTTCTACACTTTAACTTGTGCAGCCGAGAACTGAAAGTGATCCCCAGTCTCCGGACTGAAATTTCAAGCATCAGAGAAATCTACAAACAACCCAGGCCTGCAACTTTAAAGAGAAAACCACTGAAAAGATTCAACAGGTTTACCATGAACCTTGAAAACCTACTTCACTTCAAACCATTTACCCCTTTTCCTCTCTGTCTGTCTCTTCTTGTGTGTGTGTGTGTGTGTGTGTGTGTGTGTGTGTGTGTGTGTGTGTGTGTGTGTGTGTGTGTGTGAGTGAATGCATGTATGGATGCAGTTGTGACAATTTTGGGGTAGTGAATATTGCTCAATAAATAATTGATCTTTTGTTTCAACGTATAAGAAAACCTGTTGCTGTCTATTTGTTTGACAAATAAAACACAAAGGGGTTAAAACCCTTGTAACCCAGACACAGATGGAGAGAGGCGCTACAGCCAGAGCCATCTCCTAACATGTACCTGCATTGAACAGACCATTTGCATTTTAAAGATGTGCTTCTGTTCCCTTGACCAGGTAGGTGGTGTCCTCCAATACGAGCCAGCTAGAGTCTCCAATATCGTGGTCATCTGCTGTGCCCTGTATAACACGACAATACCAAGAGGCCTGGAGATAGATGAGGAGGAGGAGCTGGAATGTCGTCCCAGACCTCAGGGTGAACTGTAGACTGGTATGGTCACAAAGGCCATGTTGATTCAGCAGCATTTCATCTGATCACCTCCAAGTCCTTATGACCGATGATTCCAGAACTCACCTTCCAGCTTTCATTCTGCAATGACCCATGTCTGAGAAGTTCCATTGCCAACCATGATCATGGGGAATTAGGTTTCCACCATCAACATTCTTCAACATCAGAGCGCATGGAAATACAGCAATCCCACCACACGAAACTCCATTCCCTTTTTGACATGGAACATCAATAACACACATATCCAATGGATAACATGTAATGAAAGCAAAAGAGTATACAAATGTGGAAAACAGCACCCAGGTGACCCGTTAAGTGAAATCAATAATGCGATGCTTTCCTTTCTCAAACATTTCTATGGGGTGCTCACCCTGTGACAAAGAATGAGGTGGAGGCAGCCTGCTCCCTAGTCTCTGTCTCTGGCTGAAATGCCCGTGGCTTCCATCCTCATCTTGGTGGTGCCCGTGGGAGCTCCTCTGCAGGCAGCCCCGCCTGTGTCATTGCAGAAACAGCCTTCGTTATGGGGCCTTGGCATTCAGATGGTTCCTGAGTCGGAATGGGTAAGAGGCCAAAGGGTGGCACCAGTGCACCCTGAGGCGTGGCCCCTTCATCTACTGTTTCTACAATCACAGCCATTTCCTGGTGCCCTTTTAGTCTGGATGAAGCCATCGATTGGGATGCCGTTGGCACCCACTCCGAGCATCTGTGCTATCAGTGACACTGAATGGTCTATGTTACAGAGACCACTCTTTCTGTTTTTATGGTCAGGTGAGAAGGAGTCAAAGGGCTTCCCTCTTTTCCCTCTTCTTGTTTGACCACATCAGATATAATTCATTTTCAAAGTGGATGCACTGGCCAATTCAGTAGGTGTTGATTACTTACTTGCTATGATCATAAACCCGGTCTGCAGGCTGCAAAACATTCAAATCTATCATTGCTGCAGACAGAGAGACTCCAGAGGAGAAAACCATCTACATCACTATTTCCAAGGAAACCCTGAACCAGATGGCCACCTCTACTAGCCAGAAACATCAGGACCATGAGCTCATCCAGAAGACCACTGAATTGCCAGACTTCACAGACTATATATTCTTTTTCTTGTTCTGGACTCTAACCCAACCAATCTATTTTTCTTCACTCTGTAAGCTATTTGTGTGTGTGTGATTCTTGTGTGTCTGTGTGTGAAAGTTGGAACCTAGTTTATTATTTTTACTTAGATTGGTTTGATTTTAAGTGCAATATACTAACCTCTTTCTTGTTGAAACTCACGAAAACCTGTCCGATTGGTTCTTTTATGATCATAGCACGTAAAGGGTTAAACACTCACTGAATTGGTAAGTGCATCCACTGTTTAAAAGGAATAAACACTGCTGTGGTCAAACAAGGGGGGACAAGAGTGGAGCCTTTCGACACCTCCTCATAACAACGTGGACTGATGCGTTGGCACCTTGGCGATCTCCAGTGCCGCCTTCTCCCTCGGGGTTAGAGTGTGGAGCTGGGCCACACCCCCACCTGTTCGTGTCATTTCCTGGTGCATTGTGGGCTCTCTTCTCTTGCAGGAAAAGGGGAGAATGATTCATGAGTAGGCTGCCCTCCCTCATCTCTTCTAGCGTGATACACATGTGAGCTGCTGTGCCCCTCAGTGGTGCCTCCTTCTGAATAGTGCCCCATATGTGTGGGTGGCTGCCTTCTGAGTGATGCCACTGGACACATGATCTGGCAATATTTGGGAGAATCATGGACATTCTGTGAGGTCAGCTCATATGTATGCTGGTGTTTACAGATTTGGTGACCTGTCACCTGAGTGCCAGTGGCTACTCACCTTTCCAGATCTTATCAGGTCATTGAATCATTTTCTGCACTGGACCCATGTCCTTCTGGTAACTTCCCAGCTGCTAACCTCCATCACCACCTCCATCCATGACCTTTTTGTTTCTCTAGCTGGATTTCTTCTTCTGGACGCCGGGAACAAAACATTTTTCCTGTCGAGGGGGACACTTCATCTGTTAAAGCCTCAAGGGAGGCATCTGAAAATCTTGGTGCCACCTGGGGAAGCTTGCCCATGCCAGCGCTGGCCCACTGAGGTCCCTGCTGTTCCATTGCTTTCGTGAACAGCAAGTCCAGTCATTGCCCTTTTCAAATGGCCCTCTATTATTGGGTCTCACCTCCCGGTGCTGCTAATTGGGCATCAAACTTGCCCCTGGACGAATTAGGCCCTTTGTATTTCAAAATAGCATTGCATCAGCAATTCAGCCCAATTTGTCAAATATTTTAAGTAAGATTCCGTATAAATGATGTACTGAAGATAGTATATCCATTGAATGTCATTTAGATTATTGTTCATTGTCGAATAATGTACACTCTACTATAATGTGAATGAGAAAGGGTTATTAATTGAACTTGCTGGCTTGAAACGAATGCTGGAGAGAAAGGAAGGGTGAATTTTACCAGCCCTCTGGAGATGGGCTGAGAGGTGGGAGGCCTAGGAAAATGACAGAGGGATGGGAGCCTGATGTCTTCCCACCGCCAAGGGATATTATCAATGGAGGGAACGTCTGTGGCGTGGCTGCCCACTGACTGGAGGTGGGCAATCAATTAAACCAATTAATGGTTACATCCTACCCCTGCCAGCATTTAATCGGCATTGGGATAGGCCCCTGCCGCGTGGAGTAACTACCAGGTAAACCGTGGAAGCCAGCCAGCAGGTTTCAGGTTCTGGGGCAGTGGGGGGGGGGGGGGGGGGGCTTCCCTTATTGGCTCACGGAGGGGCCCCCTGGCATCAAAGGCTGCTCCTGTGCCATCAATTCTGCTGCTGGAGAGTTCACCCCTCTGCTTGCTTGGCCATGGCACAGTAAAAAAAAGTACCTGGCCTTTGAGGGCACCTCAACAAGGAGGCAACCTCTTCCTCTCCCTGCAGCCTCAGCAGCAGCCACCTCTATTGGTGACAGTGCCAACCGTCTGATTGGGCTGGCAACTCTGAAAGGCAGGCTGCCATCTTCAATTGGATGGCAGTGGCATAGTGGCAATGTCACTGAACTAGTGATCCAGAGGCCCAGCCTACTTTCCTAGGGACACATGTTCAAATCCCACCACGACAGCTGATGGAATTTAAATTGAATTAATGAACAAAAAAAAATATGGAATCGAAAGCTAGTCTCAGTAATGGTGCCATGAAGCTATCATCGAATGTTTTAAAAACTCATCTTGTTCACTAATGTCCTTTAGGAAAGTAAATCTGCTGTCCTTACCTGGTCTGGCCTACATGTGACTCCAGACCCACAGCAATGTGGTTGACTCTTAACTCCCTCTGAAATGGCCTACCAAGCCACTCAGTTTTCAAGGGCAATTATAGATAGGCAACAAATGCTGGCCTTGTCAGCAACACCCACATCCCATGAAAGAATAAATAACAAAAAAACATTGGTTGCCGCGAGTAAAATTCCACCCGGGGTCCTGCCATCTGTCCGCATGGGCTCAGGTCCCGCTTTTGGTCCTGGCAGCGAGACTACTGGGCTTTTGGAAAAGTCCAACTCGAAATCTCTAAAATTGAATGGGTTGATGCAAATTGTCAACTGTCGGATTATTTTACAAAAAGAAATGGAGTATAACAACATGCACCATTCTCGCTGAGCGAGTGGGGATTAACCAATGTACCCTCTAATTACTTTTTTGGTATTGCATGGCGGTCTGTTTAAATGTGTGAGCCCTTTAAATTTCCGTGCGCAGCTGCACATGCGCGTTAACGTAAAGGGGCCAACTTTTACACGACCTGCGCTGTAACTTTTGGGAACATTGCGGTTAATGTACCTGCATATAGTATGTATGAGGGCTGATGTTATTTCTTGAGCAAAAGGAGAGGTAACTGTTGGCATAGGGTGTCTCCCCCATTCCTCCCACCTGCCCTACATCACCCTGCATCCTGTCCCTGGCTCAACCCCCAATGCCATCATTCTCCTTGAAATAGAAGGAAGTAGGTTGTGTCCTTAATAAAGCAAATAGGAAAAAGCCGGAAATGGCAGGGAACTGGCACAACCATGTCTCCACTACGTTTCAGGCAGTTCTGCTGGTCTCCTGGTATGGTTCTGACAAGAGATTGGTAGATCCCTGGAGGAATTTTGGCTCCAAATATGTCGTCATAAATTTTGAGAATTGATAGTGAAGCCAGGCACTATGGCAGCTATTCCATCCCATGAACAATCAAAATGATTATAAATGAGAAGCAACTTCTAGTGCTTCCTACTTACTTTCCTGTTTAAAAAAAAACATTTGTAGCACCAAGCTATGTTTGGGAATGAAATGCAACATCATGTTTTCCTTAACTGAAAAACGAGAACACAGTCATTTAATGAACAAACTTCCCTGCTACAAAAACAGAAAATGCTGGAAATACTCAGCAGGTCTGGCAGCATCTATAGAGAGAAAAACAAAGTTAAATATTCCGCTTGGCAGAACACCTCCATTCTGTCCCCAAGCATGCCCTGAGCTTCCGACGCCTGTCATTTTCATTCTCTGCCTTGCCCTCATGCTGACCTCTCTGTCCTTGGCCTACTGCTGTATTCCAATGAAACTCAACGTAAGCTCGAACAACAGCACCTCATCTTTCGATAGGCACTTTGCAGCCTTCTGGATTCAACACTGAGTTCAACAATTTCAGACTGTAATTTTTGCCCCCATTTTGTTACCTCTTTCATGTTTCGGTTTTTCCCGTCTTTCCTTTTGGGTGACAGCACACCTGCTCTCGGCACACCTTTTGTTTCTTTATTTCTATTCTTGCCCCATCACCGCTCCCTTTGGCCCTGCATGACTAATGTTTTTTTCATGCAATCTCTCCTGCCTTCCACCGTATCACAGACCATCCCTTTTGTTCTTTTTCTCACCCTCACCTCTTTCACTTGCTTAAAACCTATTACATTTCTAACTTTTCCCAGTTCTGATGAAAGGTTGACCTGAAACGTTGGGCAGGATTTTATTCTGCCCTTGGAGATGGGCACAGAGACAGGGGAGTGGAAACAAAATGCCAAGGGGCGCCATTCCCGGTGTCGCCCGGGCCCCTTGCTATTTTGTCTGGAGCGGGCAAGGCCAAGGATGACCTTCCCACCCCAGGCCAATTAAGGCCCATAATGGCCTCTGCCCACCTCCACTTCAATTTTGTTGAAGGCAGAGGGATGCCGCCATTGGGAATCACAGTTAGTTAAAGCTTGGCAGTCTTCTCGTGGGGTTGGGGGGCAATCCAGGGTATAGGCCTGCTTGGGTCTGGAAAAAAAAAACCAACCCGAACCCGACAGAACCACATCAGACCCCAGCCCGACCCGGCCCGAGTGCTTCCATTTTTTTTCCCGCCCCTGACCCGACCCGACCCCGACCTGACTCACTGTACTTACCACTTTTGGATGGATGGAATGGAAGGAAGCTGCATTGCTGCTACATGAGCGCGATGATGTCATAGAGACACTCACTCGCTCACTGCGCAGACTCAGAGTCTGCAGCGTACTGTGGAGTACTGTGTGTCCCCGACCCGGACCTGGACTGACCCAACCTGAGCCCGAAAGCCGGACCAGGAAGAGCGACCCGACCCGACCCGAACCTGACACATGTTGTCGGATCCCGTCAGGTTCGGGTCGGGTAGCAGGCCTTTAATCCAGGGCCCTTGGAGAGCCTCCCGACAGTAATGGCTGCCCCCGCAGGAACACTCATCCCCTGCCCTCACTAACACACCCTCAAACCCATCACTGGGGCCTGCTTGAATAACCTCGTCCAGTCTTTGGCACTGCAGGTCTCCTGCTGGCAGTGGCCACTGCTCCCGGTGGTGCTGCTGGTACTGCTGAGCTGCTGGCCATCCGACTGGCTGGCAGCTCTGGAGGCAGGAGCTCATCCCTTAAAGGGACAGCATCCCCATGGCGGGCAATTAATTAGGTGTCCACCATTAAATAGCTACTGGGGTCCGATGGAGGGCCGAGATGGGATCTCCCCCCATCTTCCAGCCCATAGCCGGGACTCCCGTCACTGGAATAAAATTCTGCCCGTTAACTCTGTTTCTCTCTCCACAGATGCTGCCAGATAGAGTCATAGAGTTATACAGCACAGAAACAGGCCCTTCGGCCCATTGTGTCTGTGATGGCCATCAAGCACCTAACTATTCAAATCCCATTTTCCAGCACTTGGCCCGTAGCCTTGTATGCTGTGGCGCTTCAAGTGCTCATCTAAATACTTCTTAAATGTTGTGAGCATTCCTGCCTCTACCATCTCTTCAGGCAGTGCGTTCCAGATTCCAACCACCCACTGAGTGAAATTTTTGTCCTCAGCGGCACAGTAGCGCAGTGGTTAGCACCACAGCCTCACAGCTCCAGCGACCCAGGTTCAGTTCTGGGTACTGCCTGTGCGGAGTTTGCAAGTTCTCCCTGTGACCGCGTGGGTTTCTGCTGGGTGCTCCGGTTTCCTCCCACAGCCAAAGACTTGCAGGTTAATAGGTAAATTGGCCATTGTAAATTGCCCCTAGTGTAGGTAGGTGGTAGGAGAATGGTGGGGATGTAGTAGGGAATATCGGATTAATGTAGGATTAGTATAAACGGGTGGTTGTTGGTCGGCACAGACTCGGTGGGTTGAAGGGCCTGTTTCAGTACTATATCTCTAAATAAATAAATCCCCTCTAAACCTCCTGCCCCTTACCTTAAATCTATGCCCCTGGTTATTGACCCCTCTGCTAAGGGAAAATGTTTCTTCCTATCTAACCTGGCAATGCCCCTCATAATGTTGTATACCTCAATCAGGCCTCCCCTCAGCCTTCTCTGCTCTAAGGAAAACAACCCCAGCCTGTCCAGTCTCTCTTCATAGCTGAAATGCTCCAGCCCAGGCAACATCCTGGTGAATCTCCTCTGCACCCTCTCCAGTGCAATCACATCCTTCCTTTGGTGTGGTGCCCAGAACTGTACACAGTACTCCTGCTGTGGCCTAACTCGCATTTTATACAGCTCCATCATAACCTCCCTGCTCTTATATTCTATGCCTCGGTTAATAAAGGCAAGTCTCCCATATGCCTTCCTAACCACCTTATCTACCTGTGCTGCTGCCTTCAGTGATCTATGGACAAGTACACCAAGATCTACTGAGTATTTCCAGCATTTTCTGTCTTTATATTGAATTTCCAGCATCTGCAGTATTTTGCTCTTGCATTAAGCTCCCCTGGCAAATGCACTGTGTGTACTGACTGAAGAACGTGGATTCAGATGTGAAACCCAAGTTAAGCAAGCATCCCACAGGGTATAGTTTAATTTTCCAAAGACATTAATGAGGATGTGTATGACTGTAACATATCTAAACAGTCTAACATTTGCCCTTCCTCAAAATTGCTCAAGTTCTTTTCCCTATTGTTGTAAATGTAAGGTTGATTAATCAATGCATTTTTTCCCCATTAATGACTGTTTATGTATAAACAAATGTTTTGCAGTTGGAGTGCTCTCCAAGGATCTAAGGTGTCCTAGTACTCTTTTATCTTGTAGTCTGCTTCAATAAGCATTTTGCTCAATGATTTAATAATTTGTAATCACATAACAAAACCTTCAGAAAGCAGTCTAATCAAATTCAGGTCAGAACAAGCTGATGCCATCTTGACGAAACATCTGGGATTTTTACAATGAAAGAGGCCTCAAGTTAATAATGCTTAATTTACAATGCTCTGCTTTACTAACTTTCCCATTTAAAGAAGTTATGCGTTAAAATTAAAATCATTAAAACATCACTCATTTCATATTCGAAGCTTACTCCAACAGCAACTTGAGATTATATAGTTCCTTTCATGCAGAAAAATATACCATAGCACATCACAGAATAAAAAGCAAGATTCTGATGATGCTGGAAATCTGAAATTAAAACAGAAAATGCTGGAAATACTTAGCAGGCCAGGTAAATTCTGTGGAGAGAGAAACAAACACTTCAGGTTGATGATTTTCATCAGAACTGGAAAAGTTAGAGATGCAACAGTTTTAAAGCTAGCATCGAGGCAGGGAAAGTGGGGAGGGGGGGTGGGGGGGAGGAAAGGACAAAAGGAAGGTTTGTGTTAGAGTGCAAGGCAGGAGAGATTAAATGACAAAAAGTTTGATGATGCAAGGCAAAAGGAGATAGTATTGGGACAAGTAAAGAAATACAAGATGGGTTTGGAGGAGGTGTAAATGGGCGTTGCAGAATTATTCCCAACAACTGCTGTCCAAAAAAATGGGGACAGAGTTTACGATCAGAATTTGTTGGACTGAATGTTGAGAATGGAAGGCTATAGAGTGGCTAATGGAAAAATGAGGTTCTGATCCTCAAGCTCAGGGTGGTCCAACATACTGCCCGCAGGCCAGGATCTGGCCCACCAAAGGTTTCCATCCAGCCTGTAGATGCAAACTGTACCCAGTGCCGTTCCTCATTCTCGTCAGGGGTCTGTGACTGGAGATGGGAAATTTCCCATTGTCTTCTTCTTGCAGCTTGGCCTTTAAAAAACATCGCAAGTCAGTTTCACAGCTGACAGCTGCTGAAGCAGGAATGCGTGTCACAACATCGGACAGATTCGAGGTTTCCCGACTTTTTTTTAAAAGCCTGCTGGACTACGCTGAATTTTCCGACATTGGGAACATGGGAATAGCGTTCTTGCTTTGGCAGCTGTCAGCTGTGAAACTCAGTGCAATGTTTTTAAACAAACTGAACAACCACAAAGCTGCTGTGCTGAGTGCTCCTGCTCAGTGCAACTTCAGAGAGAGAGGAAATGGTGGGGGGGACATAGAGAGAGGGGGAAAACAGAGAGAGAGGGGGAAACAGAGAGAGAGAGGTTGGAAAACAGAGAGAAAGAGAGGGGAACAAGAGGGGGGAAACAGAGAGAGAGGGCGCAACAGAGAGAGAGTGGGGAACAGAGAGAGTGAGATGGGACCAGAGTGAGGGGAACAGAGAAAGAGGGGCGGGGGGACAGAGAGAGGGGGGACGGGGGGAACAACACAGAGAGGAGGGAACACAGGGAGAGAAAGAGAGCAAGAGATCAAGATCACTCCTGACAGATGGACATCTATCCAGAATACTCTGCATCGCTACATCAAGTGTGCAGGCAGTGACTGACGACTTATGCAAGCAAAAACAATGCCAGGTATGTCACTAAATCAGTTTTCAATATAGTGACGAGAAAGTAAGTCAATAAATTAGTCTTCTCATTTAAAGCTTCTTTACAAAAATGCAAATTGTTGTCGTTTTTATTAGCAAGATAAATTTTTAATGCCTTTATCTTTCAAAATTTGCTCACCGGCACGTACCCCCTCCCCCGCCCCCCGTTCAGAGCAAAAATTGTAATGCGGCCCTTCGCCTGGAAAGGTTGGACAACCCTACTGTAGCTTACATTGAACTTCATTGCAACAGTGTCGGAGGACGAGGAAAGAGAGGTCAGAGCGGGAGTGGGAGTGGCCCGGAAAATTAAAGTAACAGGTAATGGAAGCTCAGGGTCACATGTGCAGACTGAGTGGAGGTGTCCTGCAAAACAATTACCCAATTTGCGTTTGATCTTCCCAGTGTAGAGGAGGTTGTTGCAATCTCAGGAGTGGGTTGCAAGCTGTTATGTACTTCTGACACCACGGAATCACAGAATTGAATCACAGAATCACCGAGTTACTTTTTGCTTCTGTTCAAAAGAATTGTGACATAGCTGTTATCTGAGTTTCTTGAACAATAGCATTAAAAACTTGAGCCATATTTGTTTGGTAATAATATGAGCAGTCTGCAGCAATACACTTTGACAGCAATTCTGAGGAGCAGAGGAGATATGACGCTGGCACCCCAAGAGCGTGGATAGTTTATGCTGTGATTATGGCTTTGTATTTAATTTGTGAATTAAAATGTGATGTGTCATGCTGTTTGCTGGTTTGTATACAATGGGACTGTTTGTTTCATCAATCATTCTTTGATCCTTGCCATACCATTCCCATACTGTGCTAAATTCCTGTATTTTCCCACGTCATGCAGATCTGTCACATCCTGTACTGTTACTTCTCAATACATCCTGTCCATCCCATCAGTCATACTGCAGTGGGATAGAAACAGAGTTTCAATTTAGTTTCCTGCTGCTCATTTTTTTCTGCCTCACTTTAAAATTTTGAATTACCTCTCTGGAATGATTCCAGAGTAATGTGGGAAGTTCATTTTCCTGACAAACACTGAAAAGTGGGAGTGGGCAGTGGGTCTGAATCACAAACTGTCATTACCGGTGGCCCTGGTCATATACCTGTCTTCAGGACTTTTGTGAGTTTTGCATTTGAGTTGCTGACATTTTTTGGGCTGTGTTCTTTTTTAAAACTATCGGTCAGCTTCTGTTGGTTTTCTGTGTTGATAGAGTGGTGCATTGAACATCTATGTTAATACGTGCCTGCGCATTGATAGTCGAGGTGTTCGTGTCTCCAGTCTTGTGTAGCAGGCTGCAAAATTTGGATGGGGCCTTTGTTTTACCATCAAGAATATGCAAATTAATTAGAGAGGATCATCAGGGCTCTTATGAAAATGATGACTTCAGAAATGGAGCCAATTTGTTTATTAAATCTGTGAAAATTTAAGGGTGATATGAGGATGCATCCCACTGAAGCTCCAGTACACCACTGAATGGTAGGAGACAAATGTTCACCGTTACCTACATTGACAGAAAGCAGGGGCAGCTCTCAAGGGGAGGGAGGGAAATCAACAGGAGAATTACCACACTTCCTTGCAACCTATTACACAGCAGGGGCTGGATTTTGTGTGGCCGAGGGTGGGAATAGTGGCATGGGGGGCGTGGAGAATCGGAATACAGCTATCCGTCCGGCAATACGGAGTTGTGACGTCGGTTCCAGATTTGTCAGTGGCAAGAAAGCACAATGGTGGCATTGTCACTGCAACGTGACTGGAGCCTATTTTAAATAGCTGAAATGCTGATTTACATGCATTTAAATATAATTAAAAGCGATTTAATGATGGGTGAGTAATTTGTGAACGACGGGCAGAACTGACGTGCCTCCGATTCACAACCAGTGAAACCTGGCAGCACAAAGGTGAGAGGGAACATTGCTGTGATGGGTGGGTAGCCTTGACACTGCTGCCTAGGGGAAGGGGGGAACTGGTTTGGAGGCCATTGTGGAGCATGCTGCTGCAGGCTCTGCAAAGAGGTCTGGGGTACCACAGCTCTGCAAAGGGATCCGTGCTAGCAGGGGCTCTACAAGGGGGGGGGCAAAATGTGAGTTTGGGGAGGAGCAGATAGAGGGGTGGGGATCAGTATTAGGTAGGCAAACTGCTGTGTGATAGGTCTGTGTGATCACAGGGTGGGCTATCAGCAAGGTTAGGATCTGAGGTCCATGAGGGACTCCGCCGACAGAATGGACACATCTTCAGGCAGCAAGGCAAGAGGCCAGACAGGTAGAGCAATGCACGAAGGAGGCAAGAGACAACCTCACAACAGCTCGTTTGCAGCCATCCTGGTGTCCATTCAGAGAGAGTAAAATAAAGGCTCACCTTAATGCCTGAACTCTGTCGCATCCTTTCCATTTGTGGTCCCTGTCTTGCCAGCGGATGCAATGCGCACTGGTGCCCATGAGAGACCATATGTTAATGAAGGCTCTGATATTGGCATGTTAATGAGGGCTGTGGTCATATTGACATAGCCCTAAGGGGAAAGGGTTAGGTCCATCTCTCACAATTAAGGCATAATGGCACCTGGCTTTCAAACAATGAAACCTAAAGATTTGAACAAAGAATCTTTTAATTGTTTAACACAAAATGTATATTCTACACCCATGAAATCTGAAGTGTTGAATGTGCTCTTTTTAATCTGTTTGCGGGTGCTCCTACACTGTGTGATCCCAGCAGCAGCAGCTGGGCTGGAGGCAGGCTGCTGATCAGACTGCCCCTTGGCCTGTGATGACTTTGTTGGGCGTCCTCTGGCTGCTTGAGGCCTGGAAGGCCCCAGCTGCCTGGGTGTGTCCTGAAGTGGTGCAGGACACTCCTCAGGCATCACGGCTGCTGTAGCAGGGCTCACTGGTGGAGGGGCCGAGCAGCCGAGTGCCACACTTGGAGTACCAGAGAAGGACCAGGAGTTGCAGAAGCTTCCGGGCTGCTGTTCCTTCTCTCACCTTGCCACTGTTGTGTTGAGCTCATGGCCAAGGCATTGGTGTGCAGGTCAGTGCAGATCTGTGAGTTCTGGCTCTCCATAAGAATCACCAACCTCTTGATGGAGGAAGCCATGCACTCATAGGCCTGAGACATGGCGGCTGTCCTGGCATGGATGGACTCCTCCATTGTCCACTCGTGGCTGTGCATGGCCTCTGGCATCTCTGTCAGATTTTTCCCTATCCCTCACTGTAATTCCAGCATACCCTGTGCTGTCGACACCAAAGGCTTGTTATCATCCTGGGGCTCAGCATGGGCCTGGCCACCCAAGTCCTCCGACTGTCGGAGGCCTCAGCTGTCTCAGCCTCCGCCAACTGCTCATGTTCATGTGCGGTGCTTTCACCAGCTTGTGATCCTGATTCTAAAGCCGAGCGGTTACCCATTGAGATGCAAGTAGCTGAGCTGGTGGAGGGTGCAAGAGAGTCATGGGATGGTGCATCCTCTGAGTCGTCCTCC
Organism: Heterodontus francisci; assembly: GCF_036365525.1. NCBI lineage: Eukaryota > Metazoa > Chordata > Chondrichthyes > Heterodontiformes > Heterodontidae > Heterodontus > Heterodontus francisci. The sequence continues at coordinate 50,087,853 of NC_090386.1, read as the reverse complement.
TTCTCAGAGATGGACGCCTGTTCCCCTGTGGCTGTGGCCCCCTGCATATGGCAACCTGCATGAGAGAAAACAAACATATGCAGGTTAGGCTGTGCAGTTCTCCTGATGCCTACCAAGTGTTATGCGTGCTAACAAGAGATAATCCTCACTCTTTTGCGCAGGGACTCCAACCTCCCCATCAGCTACTGAACGGCTACCCTGGGTGCCCACCAGCTCCAAGGACTCTTTTTTAGAGTAGATAAGTGGACATACATCTGGGATTCCTCCATCTGTCCAGGCAACCTCCCTCCTATTATGGGTCCTCTTGTCCTGCAAGAGGAAGGATGGAGGCGGTAGTGAATGGCACAGAGATCAACATGACAGTTTAGCTCTGTTGAGCGCCCCTCAACTCCTACTAAGGAATCAGATGTATCTCATGCCGGCACTCGCTATCAGGGGAGTTAAGATGGGTGTGAGCTATGAAAGAAGGTGGCTTGTGGCCAAGAGACAGCCATGTATCTGTCAGAAAGAGACAGAGCCCTAGCCACTCAGCCAACTCCGCATCGCTGCCACCTTCCCCATGTTGTGCAACCTCCCACATGGTCACATGCAATCCTCTAGAAAGCTACTGGTATGGAGCACTCACCATGGCAGAACTCAGGAGGTCATTGACCCTCTTCCTGCATTGGACCCAGTTGCACTGGGTGACCCCACGGCTGCTGACCTCCTCTGTGATCTCCACCCAGGCTTACTTGGTCAGGTGGGAGGACCTCTTCTTGCCATCGCGGGGGAGAAACCTCCCACCTTTCAATTGATGTCTGGAGGATAATCTGCAGGGAGGCATCACTGATCTGGGGAGGCCACCCTGTGTCTTGCCTCGGACATTGTCTTCTGCCCTCCTTGGGGGGTGGTGGGGGGGTGATGTACAGGACCTACTCAGACAGAGTTGTAGACTTCACAAAGCTGAAAATGAATCCAAATCAGGAGTGAATGCCAGCACCTGCTCCGGAGTCATCTGAAGCTGTAATCACCAACTCACCTCCCACCCTCGCCACGTGATTGAAGGAGAACCGTGCCACCCCTCTGCAAAATGGCACTTGCTGTGTAATCACGTTGGGATGGGCACCCACGAAATGGACCGGAACAGCACCATTTACCAGGCCCGCCACCGAGCTCAGTAAATTCAGCCTCAGGTTTGCCATAATGTTTTAGAGGAAAGGGGTGAAATTCAACTTCATCTGGTGGAGGTGGATTGATTGCCATTATACACCCTGCTTAATTTTCCTTTCTCTTGAAGTCACTGAGAGTGGTTAACAAGTTTGCATACAGAAAGTAGTTGGGTTTTTTTGAGTCATGTCACCCAGTCATTGTAGTCTCCTGGAGCTTGCTTGATTCAATGCTATTCTCCTGATAATGCTGATCACCCAACTTCCCTCCCTGGCCCCCATGTTAACTGATATTGTAAACAGTTCCCTCGCCTCAAGTGCTGTTCCTCTCCCCTTGAAAATTTCTCATTACCTTCGCCTCAGAAAACCAGCCCTTGACCTGACTATCCTTGCAGACTACCGTCCCATCTCCAACCATCTTTTCCTCTTCAAACTCTATGAGTGTGTTGCCACTTCTCAAATTCATGTCCATCTTTCCAACAATTCCATTTTGAATCTCCCCAATCAGATTTCAGGCCATGCCACAGTACCAAAACAACTCTCATCAAAGTGACAAATGACATCCTCTGTGACTGTGACTGTGGTAAGCTATCCCTTCTCAGTCTTCTTGACCTGCCAGCTGGTCTTTCCCTCCCAACCCTACTTCCTGCTATAAAACAGTCTCTCTCAGGTCACTTACAACTGAACTTTCCAAATGCCAACTGACTAGCCTTTAGCCCTCCATTCACCTCCATCCAATATTTCTGCAACTATTGATCTGTTCAACCACACCCTCACCTTTGATGCCCTAGCCCCCATTAAAACCATTTACCTCTCTCACTCTGGCCATTCCCCCAGTATGGCTTTCATCTCTGCTCCCTTAATTCAATGGAATGTAGACTTGAATGGGGATGGTAGACAACTGGTTAACTGTTCACTGCCAGATCTGGCTGGACCACATGAAGCACTATCAAATCCTGCTTTTATCTGCTAAAACTGCTCACAATTCCAGAATCAACCCTGGCTTCTTTTCCCTGCTAAAAACTGTCTTCTCCGCTGTGTCTTCCACCCTCACCTTGAACAGCAAGTATTTGGAGCACATGGACTTCACTGTCACTGAGACAGATATTATCCATTCATCTGCCTCTGCCACTTCCCTTCCTTCCCCTGTCCCACCAGGCCAAACTTGCCCTAAGGTTCCCCGCCTGCCCTTGCCCTAAACTTGCATCTTTCTCTAGCTTTTCTCCGAACTCCCCTCATGCTAGCTTTGAACTCAGCTTGCCCATGTAATCCACCTACTGCTCCATGTAACCTATTCCCACAAAACTCCTGAGTGCCCAACTTCCCTTCCTGGTCCCCATATTAACTGATGTTGTTAATTGTTCCCTCTGTTCAGGTACTGGCCCCCTCCCCTTCAAATCTGCCATCTTCACTCACCTCCTCATAAAAAACATCTTAACTCAAAGTCCTTGCAAATTACCGCTCTGTCTCCAACCGCTCTTTCCACGCCGAAATCCTTGAACATGTTGTCACCTCTCAAATCCATGCCCATCTTTCCTGCAACTCTATGTTGAACCCCTTCAATCAATATTCTGCCCCTGCAACAGTACCAAAATGCCTCTTATCAAAGTCACAAATTACTTGTTATGTGACTGTGACAAAGGTAAACAAACCCTCCTCATTCTTCTTGACCTGTCTGCAGCCTTTGACTTGGCTGGAGACACCATCCACCTCCAAAGCCTCTTCACTGTCATCCAGCTGGGTGGGACTGCACTCATCTGATTTCATATCTATCTACATAATTTTAACCAGCGAATCGCCTGCAATGGCTTCTCTTCCTACCCTCGAACTGCTCTGGAGTGCAGCTTCAAGAACACACAAGAGGCTTGAAATCATCCAGGACAAAGCAACCTGCTTACCTGGCACCCCATCCACTACCTTAAGCATTCACTCCCTCCACCACTGGCGCACAATGGCAGCAGTGTGTACCATCTACAAAATGCACTGCAGCAACTCGCCAAGGCTTTTTCAACGGTACCTTCCAAACATGCGACCTCCACCACCTAGAAGGACAAGGGCAGCAGACCATGGGAACACCACCACCTTCAAGTCACTCACCATACTGACTTGGAACTATATCGCCATTCCTTCACCGTCACTGGATCAAAACCTTGGATCTCCCTCCCTAACAGCATTGTGGGTGTACCTACACCATATGAACTGCAGCGGTTCAAGAAGGAGGCTTACCACCATCTTTTCAAGGGCAATAAATGCTGGCCTAGCCAGTGATGCTCACATCTCAAGAATGAATATGAAATGAAATGCTGCCTCTTGGCAACATAATCAGAAAATATATCAGTTTCCACATGTACCCTGACGACACCCAGCTCTGCCTCACCTCCACCTCTCTTGACCCCTCCACTGTCTCTAAATTGTCAGACTGTTTGTCCGACATCCAGCACCGGATGAGCAGAAATTGCCTCCAACTGAATATTTGAAAGGTCGAAGCCATTGGCTTTGGTCCCTGCCACAATCAACTATCTCTAGCCACCAACTCCATCCCTCTCCCTGACAACTGTCTGAGGCTGATCCAGACTGTTTGCTTGATTTTAAAATTCTGATCCTTGTTTTCAAATCCCTCCATGGCCTCACTCCTCCCTATCTCTGTAATCTTCTCCAGCTCCACAACCCTCTGTGATATCTGCACACAGCTAATTCTGGCTTCTTGAGCATCCCTGATTTTAATCACTCCACCATTGGTGGCTGTGCCTTCAGCTGCTTTGGCTCTAAACTCTGGAATTCCCTCCCTTAACCTCTCTGCAGTGCCACCTCTCTTTCTTCTTTTAAGAAGCTCCTCGAGCAAGCTTTTAATCATCTACTCTCATATGTGCTTTTATGGGTCAGTTTCAAATTTTGTTTTATAATGCTCTTTTGAAGTGCTCTAGGGTGTTTAATTATGTTAAAGGTGCTATAGAAATACAAGTTGTTATTGTTGTTGTTTTCCTTCGTTCTTTATCGTATGTTCTGAAGTGTAATCTCACAGGACATGTCTTGAATGCATTTTCCCATATAAACAAGAAATGCTGGAAATACTCAGCAGTTCTGATGAAGGGTCACTGACCTGAAACGTTAACTCTGCTTCTCTCGCCACAGATGCTGCCAGACCTGCTGAGTATTTCCAGCATTTCTTGTTTTTATTTCGGATTTCCAGCATCTGCAGCATTTTGCTTTTATCCCCATTTTCTCATTCTTCTCCCCATTTCCTTTCTAATCTACTTCTTCCCTTCTGACTTGGGTAGGAGCAGTTTTTGAAGAAGTAACAAGCAACAGTAGAATAAACCTAAGAAAATATACAAGTCACAAAAGACATGGATTGATACGAAAATAAATGAGCTGTAGATGTTTGGGAGATACTGGAATGATATCCAGCATTGTTGTGTGAGCATTTGAGGATTTCAGAAACAGAAAATGATTGTCAATGAATGTAATATTTTCGTGTGACCATGTTGGAAGAGAATGCAACATTTCTTTTTACAAATTCAATTCAACCATTTTTAGTGTGGTTAATAGATGCCAGATTGCAATGGCAGTTCTACACATGCCAAGTACTCAAATTACCAAGCTATTCCTACAAAGGGCAGGTGTATGCAAGCACACACCATCGTATTGAGGTATGCTCAATGTTTTTGTTAATTATTTTTAATGGTGTCATTTCTTCAGCTTGTCAACTAAAGTGAGCAGAGGGAATTGCAGTGTAATACCACCTAACTATGCGAGGCAAAATAATGGCATTTATTACCCTACCTCCTGACTTTGATATAATCTCTAGCATAAACAGGATGGTTTGCAAACTGTCAGGAACACAGTCATTAGAGCAGATTCTGCAGATTGAAACATAAGCAATGACATTAAAAGTGGCACCACAAGCAACTTCAGGTAACATCTGTCGCTGAACTAAATGTTGCATTTCCCAGGAATTCTCATGTCAACTGCGAAAGTAATTTCAAACAAAGTTGCTGTTATCAGGATTTCATCTTTTCATTGTTATTAGACAGGAAGGCTGTAACAGTCAAATCCATCTCTGTGTAAGTCTGATGTAAGCAAATTCCTGATAGTTGAAGTAAATCTTTTCCTAGCCTTCACTTTGTTTCTGAATAGGCAAGCAATCATCTGGACATTCTTGTGAGATTCTGTTTAAAACAACTCTTGTGCCTACCATAAACCATTGCATATAATTCACCCCCACTCCTCTTCCCTCTTCCTGCTTTCTTTCACTTAATAATTTATGATGGGAAGTAGCAATGATATAAATACAACTTTTGTAAGACCATCATCTATTTTACATAGATTATTTCTGCTGTAATGTCATTTTGTCCAATATAAAGTTCATGTGTTGACCTTACGTTTCTATCTTTTTGATAGAAAGTTGTATCTTAAGTGTGGATTACGCAACCTCCCAAAGAGGAATCACAGAATCATTACAGCGCAGAAGGAGGCCATTCGGCCCATCATGTCCACACCGGCTCTCTGAAAGAGCAACTCCCTCAGCTCCATTCCCCTGCCTTTTCCCCATAACCCTGCATATTCTTCCTTTTCATATAACTCTCTAATTCCCTTTTGAATGCTTCAATTGAACCTGGCTCCACCACGTTCTCAGGCAGCATATTCCAGACCTTAACTACTCGCTCTGTGAAAAAGTATTTCCTCATGTCACTTTTGCTTCTCTTACCAAATGCTTTCAATCTGTGCCCTCTCATTCTCGATCCTTTCACAAGTGGGAACAGTTTCTCTCTATCTACTCTGTCCAGACCCCTCATGATTTTGAATACCTCTATCAAATCACCTCTCAACCTTCTCTTCTCCAAGGAAAACAGTTCTAACTTCTCCAATCTATCTTCGTAACTGTAATTCCTCATCCCTGGAACCATTCTCAAGAATCTTTTCTGTACTCTCTCCAATGCCCTCACATCTTTTCTCAAGTGCGGCGCTCAGAACTGGACGCAATACTCCAGCTGAGGCCGAACTAGTGTCTTATACAATTTCAACACAACTTCCTTGCTCTTGTACTCTATGCCCCTATTTAAAAAACCTAGGATACTGTATGCTTTACTAACCATGCTCTCAACCTGTCCTACCACCTTCAATGACTTATGCACATATACACCTAAGTCCCTCTGCTCCTGCACCCCCTTTAGAATTGTACCCTTTATTCTATATTGTCTCTTCATGTTCTTCCTACCAAAATGAATCACTTCACATTTCTCTGCATTGAACTTCATCTGCCACCTGTCTGCCCATTCCACCAACTTGTCTATGTCCTTTTGAAGTTTGACACGAGGAGAGAAATGTTAAAAATTAATCTCTATACTATCAATAATTTGCAACTAATTTTTCAGGTGTTTGTCTGTACTGTATTTATAGATTCAACTGATTCATATGAAACCACCTAGACCCGTAATGGTTAAGTGAGTTTTATCCAATCAGCAGCTGAGTCATAAAGACCTGCAAGATCCCAGGTTTAATTCCTGAATTGTGCAGAGGAATCTGATCTCAGCAAGATGCATAGTAGGTTCATTACAGTTGACCATAATGCCTCTGGGTTAAGGGAGTGAAGATTTGGCCAGTTTCCTACTCCTGACCACGACCTAGTGACTCCTGCTAGAGAGCATGTGTAGATGTTGGATGGGAACAGGAACGGGCTCAGCTCTGATGCCCATTACTGTCTAATAATCTCCTAATAGCCACTGTCAAAGTTCAATCATGTACAATGACCATCTGAGTCTGCCACCCAGGTACTGGGCATCCTTGCCTTCAGGAAAACAGAGAAGAGGAGGGGGTAAATTGGTAGAGAAAATTAACAAAGAAAGAAAGGGGGCTTTGCAGGACAACCTTGAGTAGCACTGGCCCCAGATGGTCCAACTCCGGACTGCACCACTTTAGCATGGGTGGCAGCAGTCTTGGCTGGCTGGCTGACAGGTAACAGCAAGGGCACTGGCTGAGTGGTAGTCATGGGAGTATGAATGCTGGCATCCTGAGACAGGACAGCAAGTACGTGCTCCACAATGCCAAAAGCACTCCCTGGGCTGACACCTCAGCAATCCAAGCAATGTGTTATAGATCAGTACTGCAACACTCTGCAAGCCCCTTGAACACTTTCTTCTGCAATCATTTCCAGCTCCTTCTCCATCCAGAATGCATGGTGCAGACTGGCTTTAAGTAATGCAGTCTAGCTTGAAGTAGTGCCAGCATCGCACAAACTTGGGCCACATGCTGAGGCAGGCAGTCACTCAGCCACGCGTTGTGCTGGCTGCATGAAGATATCATTTGAATACGCTAAGAACATAAAGTTTGTGTCCTGTCTGCATCCGCAGAAATGGGTGTGGATTTCTATATTTGCACCCATTTTCAGGCCCTTTCGAAGAAGAGTAGGGGAGTTATCCCCAGTGTCCTGGCCAATACTTATCCCTCAATCAACATCATAAAAACAGATTATCTGGTCATTATCACATTGCTGTTTGTGGGAAATTATGCACAAATTTGTCACCACATTTCCTACAATACAGCAGTGACTATGCTTCAAAAGTACTTCATAGGCTGCAAAGCACTTTGAAATGTCTGGTGGCCATGAAAGGCACTATATAAATACAAGTCTTTTTTCTTTCCCTATCCAATTTGGCAGCTCAGATGTCATCAGGTGGGAACTATGCGGCTTCAGGCTGATAAGAGAACTGGGCCTGATCTGAAACCTTTACTTCAAAACTGAGATTGATAGAACTTTGCTGGGCAAGGGTGTGAAAGGATATGGAACCAATCCAGGTCGATGGAGTTAGGATACATATCAGCCATGATTTAGTTGAATGCGGAACAGACTCAAGTGTCTGAATGGGCAATTCCTATTCCTATGTTCATATGTAATCCCTCCAAAACATCATTCTTCCTGGGTGAAGGGGGTTAAAATCAACTCTGTTTCAGTTTCATGCTTCTTTTAAAATGAGGTGCTGTATATATTCCCTTTAACAGTGAGAATAGATGATGTCAGAAGAATTGGTTTGGAGGGGTTAATGAGCCTGATAAAATGAGAAACCTGAAAAATATGCAGTGTTGATGACTGGTCTAGTGATTCTCTTTACTGATATTAGTTCAGGTTCCTCACATTGTCTGATTCAATAACTTCTGCAAGCCATTCTCCATGTGATCCCATTATCGCTGACTTAAATGTTTCCAAAATAAATCAACAAAAGACAGTCATAAACAGTGGGAGTTTGAAGTTAATGTTAATTCTTTCGAACTGTCTGAATTTTGTATTTTTTTGCTTCAACTTGTATAAGTGAGAATCTCTCACTGAAGAATTTAATTGCTAGCCAGTAAATGATGTTTGTTTTTAATCAAAGAGCCTTGTTTGGACACCTGGTTCTAAAATGTAGGATCTGACCATATTTGGAAGGGACCAGGACAACCCAAGAATTTTCTTTCTTAAAGACCTACTGTAAGGAAATAAACATAGGAAAATAGAAACAATAGTAGGCCATTCAGCCCCTCGAGCTTGTTCAGTCATTCAATTAGGTCATGGCTCATCTGCGCCTCAATTCCATTAACCCGTCTTTGCTCCATATCCCTTACCTAACAAAATTTATCTTAATTTTGAATTTTCAATTGACCAAGCCTCAAGAGCTTTTTGATGGAGAGGGTTCAAGATTTCCACTACCCTTTGTGTGAAGACGTGCTTCCTGACATCAGCCTTGGATAGCCTAGCTCTAATTTTAAGGTCATGCCCCTTGTTCTGGGCTCCCTCACCAGAGAGGGACAGAATATTACATCGGGGGATGGAGGGGCATGAAACTATAATAGTTACTATCTACCTAATCAAATCCTTTAATATTAAACACATTAATTAGATCACCCCTTCACCTTCCATACTCAAAGTATGGAGACTCACCAGCAGCAGCGGGGCAGACCTGGGTGGAGACTGAGTGCTGTAACCATGGGGTTAAAATGGGGGGGAGAGAGGCAGTCCAGAGACTCACTGTTATGATCAGATGAGGAGGGGCTGAAGGGGTCCCCTCTTTTCCCTCTCCTTGTTCGACCACAAAAGGTTTATTTCCTTTTTAAGTGGGTATACTTGCCAATTCAGTGAGTGTTTAACTGTTTACGCCACGTGATCGTAAAAAAGTCAAACAGGTTTTCTCGAGTTTAACAAAGAAAGGGGTTAGCTTTATTGTACGTAAACTGATCTAAGTAAAATAATAAAATATACTTCAACTTTCTCTCACACACACAAATAGGTTACAGAATGGGGAAGGATAGATTGGTCCAGAGAAATAAAAGGGGTATACAGTCTGTGGAGGTTGGTGACTCAGCTGGTTTCAGGTTGAATTCGGTGGTTGCTTGACTTTCATTTGGTGGTCCCAAGGCCTCCAGTTAGAAGATGTGGACGGCTGATTCAGTGGTTCTCCGGGAGGCAGTAATGCGACTGATTTCCTTCAAGAGGTATCTATATCTTCTCTTTCCGGAACCTTCTCAAAACTCTCTAGCTCCAGCCTCAGGCTTAATTAATTAAGCACAGTGAACATCGATTGGTGGACAGACTAACACAATCAAACACAGATCAATTAGACCACTGAACACTACAGTCTGCAGCAGGGGATATGCCTTGGTGACCATGGTCAGCAGGCAGAGTTCGAAGCTTGCAAGGTTTGAGTGGTTCATCTCCACCAGTTCAATATTTAGGTTTCCAGCCAGTGGATTAAAAAAATCATCATTTGGCATAACACGTTTTCATGACACTCACTGACAACAGTGGCAGTGGACCTGGGTGGAGACTGAGCACAGCAACCAAGGCATTAAAGCGGAGGAGAGAGCCTCCAGTGAAATCGCCAACAACAAAAGCAACATCTGCAAAACAGCTATAGTGATGTCACAACCAAGGAAGGAGCCAATTGATGGCAGCTGGTAAGTGTTTCAATTATTATTCTAGCAAATAAATGCATGGCAGGGCACCTCAGCCCGTGGAATGAACATCCTGTGCCCTGTGGGAAATCCTGGATACTTCTTGTGGCCTAGACGACCATATGTGCAGGAAGTGTCAACAGCTAGAGCAGTTTGAGCTCTGAGTTTTGGAGCCCCCAGCTTAAGAAAGTGCAAGCAGAAAGGGAATGGGTGACCGCCAGGCAGTCAAGGAAGACCAGGCAGGTAGTGCAGGAGTCCCCAGAGTGCATCTCACTCTCCAACCAGTATTCAGTTCTGAATACTGTTGAGAGTGATTGTTCCTCTGGGGACTGCAGGCAGAGCCAAGTCCACGACACCATGGGTGGCTCAGCTGCACAGGGGTTGGGGGGAGGAAGAAGATTGGAAGCGCAATAATGGTAGGGGATTCGATAGTGAGGCAGGCACTTCTGTGGGCGCAGACGTGACTCCAGGATGGTATGTTGCCTCCCTGGTGCCAGGGTCAAGAATGTCACTGAATGGCTAAAGGACATTCTGAGGGGAGAATGTGAACAGCCAGAGGCCTTGGTCCATATCAGCACCAATGGCATAGGCAGAAAGAAGGTTGAGGGTTTGCAGGCAGAGTTTAGGAAGCTAGGGGAGAGATTGAAAAGCAGGACCTCAAAGGTAGTAATTTCCGCATTAATTACAGTGTCATGTGATAGTGAGTACAGAAATAGGAAGATAGAGCTGAAGAATACATGGCTGGAAAGATGGTGCAGGAGAGGCTTTAGTTTCCTGACACATTGGGACCGCTTCTGGGGGTGGTGTGACCTATACAAACTGGACGGGTCGCACCTCAATGGGGCCAGGACCAATAACCTCAAAGGGGTTTTTTCTAATGCTGCTGGGAAGGGTTTAAACTAGCTTGGCAGGGTGTGGGAACCTCTGAGTAGGTTCAGAAGGGAAAAAAGAAAAGTTGGATATGGAAGGCAGAAAATTAGTAAGCGTGTTTGGAAGGCAGAGGAGACAAAAAGGCTAGAAAATAGATAATAAGGGGGTTTGGCAGAGCTGAATGGTATATACTTCAATGCAAGAAGTCTAGGGAATAAGGGAGAGCACAGATTGACAGATGGGAGTAGCCATTACTGAGATATGGCTGAAAGAGGGGCAGGAATGGCAGTTCAAAATTCCTGGTTACAGGGTTTTCAGGCAAGATAGATGGGGAATAAAAAGCAGGGGGGGCGGTTGCAATATTGATTAAAGAAACAATTATAGCTGTGAGGAGGGATGAGATAGTAGAGGATCATCTAATAAGGCCATATGAGTTGAATTGAAGAACAATAAGGGAGCAATCACAGTACAGAGAGTGTACCCCAAACAGTCAGACGGCGATAAAAGATCAAATATGTAGGCAATTATCTGAGAAGCGGGTTTCTGAGGAGGGCAGTAATAGTGGGGGATTTCAACAGCCCTAATATCAACTGGGATAGAACTAGTGCGAAAGGCACAGAGGGTGCAGAATTCTTAAAATGCATTCAAGAGAACTTATTTTTAGCTAGTAACAAGCCCAACATGAAAGGGGGCAATTCTGGACTTAGTTTAAGGGAATGAAGCTGGGCAGGTGGAAGGGGTGTCAGTTGGGGAACACGTTGGTCAAAGTGATCATAATTCAGTTAGATTTAGGGTAGTTTTGGAAAAGGACAAAGATAGATCAGGAATAAATGTTTTCAATTTGGGAAAAGCTTATTTTACTAAGCTGAGATGTGATCTGGCTAAAGTGGACTGGAAACAGCTATTTGAAGGTAAATCAGTGCCAAATCAGTGGGAGGCCTTTGAGGAAGTGATAGTGAGGGTTCAGAGCAAGTATGTTCTCTTAAAGAAAAAGGGAGAGACTAACAAATCCAGAGCCTGCTGGATATCAAGGGGCTTAAAGGAGAGGATAAAGAAAAAAATGTGAGCTTATAACAGATACCGAGGGCTCAATGCTGTAGAAAACAATGGGTGGCACAGTGGCGCAGTGGTTAGCACTGCAGCCTCACAACTCCAGGGACCCGGGTTCGATTCTGGGTACTGCCTGTGTGGAGTTTGCAAGTTCTCCCTGTGTCTGCGTGGGTTTTCCCCGGGTGCTCCTGTTTCCTCCCACAGCCAAAGACTTGCAGGTGATTGGTAAATTGGCCATTGTAAATTGCCCCTATTGTAGGTAGGTGATAGGGAATATGGGATTACTGTAGGGTTAGTATAAATGGGTGGTTGTTGGTTGGCATAGACTCGGTGGGCCGAAGGGCCTGTTTCAGTGCTGTATCTCTAAATAAATAAAATCTAGAGGAGTGTGAAAAGTGTAGGGGTGGAATTAAAAAGGAAATTAGGAAAGCAAAGAGAGGGCATGAAAAAATATTGGCAAGGAAAAACCAAATTTTTTTTATAAATACATAAAGAGCAAGAGGATAACTAAAGAATACTGCCTATTAGCGACCATAAGGGTAAATTGTGTCTGGAAGTGGAGGACACAGGGATGGTTCTTATTGAATACTTTGTGTCTGTTTTCACAAAAGAGAGGGTTGATACAGAATTGCAATCATGGAGAAAGAGTGTGAAATATTATGTGAAATTAATGTAGTGAGAGAGGAAGTATTAAGGGGTTCAACATCTTTGAAAGTGAATAAATCTCCAGGCCCGGATGAAATGTATCCTAAGCTGTTAAGGGAAGTAAAAGAAGAAATAGCAGAGGCTCTGACCATCATTTTCCATTCCTCTCTGGCCACAGGTGTGGTGCCAGAGGACCAGAGGATAGCTAACTTTTTACCATTGTTTAAAAGGGGAGAAAGGGATAGACTGAGTAATTACAGGTTAGCTGGCTAACCTTGGTGGTGGGAAAATTGTTGGAATACATTCTGAGGGACAGGATAAATATTCATTTAGAAAAATTAATCAAAGATAGGCAACATAGTTTGTTAAGAGAAGGTAATGCCTGACTAACATGATTAAATTTTTTGAGGAGGTGACAAGGAAGGTCAATGAGGGTAGTGCATTTGATGTAGTCCAAATGGATTTTCGCAAGGCTTTTGCTTAGGATCCACATGGCATACTGGTCAAGAAGGTAAAAGACCATGGGATCCAAGGCAAATTGGCAAGTTAGATTCAAAATTGGCTCAGGGCAAGAAGCAAAGGGTAATAGTGGGTGTTTTTGTGATTGGAAGGCTGTTCCCAATGAGGTTCCGCAGGGCTCAGTACTAGGTCCCTTGCTTTTTGAGGCAATTTAGAGGAGGTTCACTAGATTAATTCCAGAGATGAGGGGTTTGTCTTATGAAGAGAGATTGAGCAGTTGAGGCCTTTACTGTCTAGAGTTTAGAAGAATGAGAGGAGATCTAATTGAGGTATATAAGATGATTAAGGGGATTGACAGGGTAGACGTAGAGAGGATGTTTCCTCTGGTGGGCCAATCTAGAACGAGAGGTCATAGTTTTAGGATAAGGGGTAGTAGATTTAAAACAGAGATGAGGAGAAATTACTTCTCTCAAAGGGTCGTGAGTCTGTGGAATTCACTACCCCAGAGTGCGGTGGATGCCAGGATATTGAGTAAATTTAAGGAGGAGATAGACAGGTTTTTAATTAGTAATGGGTTGAAGGGTTATGGAGAATGGGCAGGAAAGTGGAGCTGAGATGAGATCAGCCATGATTGTATTGAATGGCGGAGCAGGCTTGAGGGGCTGAATTGCCTACTCCTGCTCCGAGTTCTTATGTTCTTATATATCAATAATTTGGACTTGAATGTAGGGGGTACGATTAAGAAGTTTGCAGATGATACAAAAATTGGCTGTGTGGCTGATAATGAAGAAAATAGCTGTAGACTGCAGGAAGGTATCAATGGACGAGTTAGGTGGGCGGAACAATGGCAAATGGAGTTCAATCTGGAGAGGTACGAGGTAATGCATTTGGGGAAAGCTAACAAGGCAAGGGAGTACACAATAAATGGTAGGGTACTGAGAAGTATAGAGGAATAGAAGGACCTTGGAGTGCATATCCAAAGATCCCTGCAGGTGGCTGGATAGATCGATAAGGTGGTCAAGAAGGTATACGGATAGTTGCTTTTATTAGCTGAGGCATAGAATATAAGAACAAGGAGGTTATGCTGGAATTGTATAAAACACTGATGGAGTACTGCGTGCAGTTCTGGTCATTGCACTACAGGAAAGATGTGATTGCACTAGAGATGGTACAGAGGAGATTTATGAGCATGTTGCCTGTAATGGAGAATTTTAGCTATGAGGAAAGATTGGATAGGCTAGGGTTGTTTTCTTTGGAACAGTAGGCTGGATGGCTACTTGTTAGCCTGCATGAACACGATGAGCAGAATGACCTCCTTCTGTGCTGTACATCTCTATGATTTTATGATTCTACAATAATACAAGCCTAGTCTATGCAACCTGAACTCATAATTTAACCCTTTTAGCCCTGGTATCATTCTGGTGAATCTGCACTGCACCCCTCCACGCCATTATATCCTTCCTGGTGTGTGGTGCCCAGAACTGAACACAGTACTCCAGATGTGGTCCAACTAGAGCTTTATATAACTGTAGCATATCTTCCATCCCTTTGTACTCCAGCCCCCTTGAGATGCTCTGCCCCTTCACAGTTCCTAGCTTACTATATAGACAAAGCTGTAATCTATCTTAGGTCCAAAGTGGATGACCTCACTTTTCCCCACATTGAGCTCTGCCACAGTTTTTCCCTTTCACTTAATCTATCAATGTCCCTTTGCAACTTTCTACTCCTATTTACATACTTACTGTGACACTTAACATTATCAGCAAATTTGGATATATTGCTCTTCTTTCACTTTCTAACTTTTGGTCTGAAGGAACTGATGCTGAGATCAGGCTGGGCTTTGATGCCTCCTGCACCAGAACAGTACACTGACACTCACTGCGTAGGTGCACCTGTAAAGAATGGCTACTTGGATGAGGAGTTGGATAGACAACACCCATTGGACTTAGACATGTCATATTCAGAGGAGGAAAGAAAATAAGGGGAATAAAAAAAAGCACAGTTTGTTCTGTTTTCTATTGTTGCAACATTAATGCTGTATTTTTAAAAATATTTTGTAAATGTGTGGGAGAAACATATGGGATCTGAATTGCTTTTGCTTACTTTTCAAGTTAAGCATGTTGATATAAATACTGTAATTTGTTTGGCTTACACTAGATACAACAGCTGGGAAAATAAGTTTCATAAATATGGACAGGGAGCTGCAAAAATAACAAAATGTGAATGTAGAGGTGAGGTCACCAACCATTAAATCAGAAGATTATATTTTATGCAACACTATTGGGTATCCTGTGGCTGCTAACCAGATGCAGTCAGAGGACTAAGATCAGGACTCCAGGAAACACTTATAATAGTAGAAACTAGATTGACTAACTGCAGGGACAACACTGCTGGGCATTAAAATTATGCATGTTTAAAGGTCTGTGTTGGCAAAAAGGCAGGGAAGAATTTTCCATTTTCTACTACTACAAAACCGGATGTTTGGTCTTCCTCATGGACATTCTGCATTGTGTTTGGCAGCTCCTCTGTTTGTTTTTTAGCCCACAACATGTTCATTTTTCTTTATAATGAGGAAAAGAGTCAGCTCGTTAAAACAACTGATGTATAAGTTAAATAGCGGAAAACAAATACGCAGATGCTGAGAGCCTGAATCAACAACACAAAATGCTGGAAATATTTAGCAAGTCAGGCAGCATCTGTGAAAAGAGAACAGGTGAGTTAACGTTTTGGGTGTGAACTCTCTGTCAAAATGACGAAGGATAAATACGTAAAATGTTAAGTCGCTGTTTCTCTCTCCACAGATGCTGCCTGACTTGCATTTACGGTTGTCGTTTCTTAAAAATTGTCTTATTCAGTGACATAGGCTGGGGAAGAGACCGCCTTTTCCGGGCCTGGAAGTCATGCTGCAATTTTAAATGGCCCAGGCCCTTAATTGGCCTCAGTTGGGACTTACACCACTCAGAGGCAGGAAGTCCCGCCTCCAACAGTTACCAGCCAATCAGCAGGCTGGCAGCTCTTCAGTCCCAGCAGCACCACCAGGACTGGTGGTCAATGCTGGGATTACACCCAGCCAGGGCTGGCAACAATGGATGAGGCCCCAGAAAAGGTATGTGGGGATTGGGCCTCGCCAGAGACAATCGGCTGAGCCCTGGCAGGCCAGGGGGGTGAGTGGGCAGGGGAGGTGTTCCAGCGGGGGTGGCTTGTGCCTCTGGGGGAGCCCTCCATGGAGCACATGGTGCCCGACCAGAAGGGCGCCCCCCCCCCCCCCCCCGAGCCTGCAAGGAGGCCGCCAGGTATTACTGGGAGGCCTCCTCAGGTTCTGAAGTACCCATCAGTGGGAGGAGGCCCTTAAGTGGCAAATATTTGGCCACTTAAGGGCCTCAACCGGCCTGAGGCAGATGGGCTGTTGGCCATCTCCCCCACCGTTGGTAAAGTCGCAGCAGTAGTGGGTAGGCGCTGGGAATGGGACCCCCTGCTTCCCACACGATTTTACACCTTTCCCGCCTCCCAACCCACTCCCAGGGGCAGGGGAGTAAAATTCTGGCCATAGTTTCATCAATGCCAGTCCAACATTACCAGCTAGAATAACAAATGAACAGAATGTCATGTTCAGAAAATAGTATTTTTCTCAGATATAATTCAAATGGGATTACTGTAGGGTTAGTATAAATGGGTGGCTGTTGGTCGGCACAGACTCGGTGGGCCGAAGGGCCTGTTTCAGTGCTGTATCTCTAAATTAAATAAATAAAAATAAATAAATAATCTACTTTTATCTGAACTCTACGATATAAAATAAAGCATGTGAATCACTTTATTGCTCAATGTTCTAATCAATAGTTTTCCTTTCAATTTCAAATACATTTTCAAACACTGGTATTTTGCTTCACAGTTTCTTCCATGTTTTATGTGCGGTTAAGTGCATAATATACAATGTGCTGAGCAAAAATAATGTATATCTATTTACTTTGGAAAGCATTCTGGAAAAGGCGGATTGCAGCATCTCCTTACCTAGAATATCAAATAGACAGACTGACCATATATTTAGAGCATGGACTTTTATGGTGAAGTCTAAGAAGCATTTAAATTTTAAATGTTGATCTCCCTTACATTAAGTGAGAGGGAAAGGACATGGGAGATAGAATATAATGTGGAGAAGTGTGAAGTTATCCACTTTGACAGGAAAAATAGAAAAGCAGATTTTTTTTTAAATGGTGAGAAACTGGGAAATATTGGTGTTCAGAGGGATTGGGTGTTCCTGAAGGTGTACATGAATCACAGAAGGTTAACATGCAGATACGGCAAGTAATTAATAAAGCAAATGATATTGTTTATTACAAAGGGATTGTGTACAAAAATAAAGAAGTCTTACTGCAGTTCTTTAGGGCCATGGTGAGGCCACATCTGGGGTACTGTGTAGTTTTCTCTCCTTACCTAGGGAAGGATACATTTGCCATAGAGGTAGTGCAACAAACATTCACTTAGACTGCTTCCTTGCATGAGAAGAGATTGTGTAGACTAGGCATATATTCTGTAGAGTTTTGAAGAATGTGAGGTGAAATACATACAATTCTTAGGGAACTTGACTGGGTAGATGTTTCCCCTGTCTGGGGAGTCTAGAACAAGGGGGTCACAGTTTCAGAATAAAGCATCAGCCATTTAGGACATAGAAACATAGAAAATAGGAGCAGGAGTAGGCCATTTGGCCCTATGGGCCTGCTCCGCCATTCAAAAAATATAATGGTTGATCGTCTAATTCAGTACCCTGTTCCCGCTTTCTCCCCATATCCCTTGCTCCCTTTTGCATTAAGAAATATATCTATCGCCTTCTTGAATATATTTAATGATTTGGCCTCCACTGCCTTCTGCGGTAGAGGATTCCACAGGTTCTCCACCCTCTGAGTGAAGAAATTTCTCCTCATCTCAGTTCTAAATGGCATACCCCGTATCCTGAGACTATGACCCCTGGTTCTGGACTCCCCAGACATCGGGTACATCCACCCTGCATCTAGCCTGTCTAGTCCTGTTAGAATTTTATAGCTTTCTCTGAGATCCCCTCTCATTCTTCTAAACTTTAGTGAATATAGGCCTAGTCAACCCAATCTCTCCTCATATGTCAATCCTGCCATCCCAGGAATCAGCCTAGTAAATCTTCTTTGCATTCCCTCCATGGCAAGGACATCCTTCCTCAGATATGGAGACAAAAACTGCACACAATACTCCAGATGTGGTCTCACCAAGGCCCTGTATAACTGCAGTAAGACATCCTTGCTCCTGTTCTCAAATCCTGTTGCAATGAAGGCCAACATACCATTCACCTTCCTAATTGTTTGCTGCACCTGGATGCTTGCTTTCAGCGACTGGTGTACAAGGACACCCAGGTCTCGTTGCACCTCCCCTTTTCCCAATCCATAACCATTCAGATAATAATCTGCTTTTCTGTTTTTACAACAAAAGTGGATAACCTCACATTTATCCACATTATACTGCATCTTAGAGGTCTGTTCAGTCGGGAAAAAAGAACCCGACCCGAATCCAACCGAACCAAGGCGGACCTGAGCCCGAGCTGGCCCGAGTCCCTCCGATTTTGCCCCGAGACCGACTCGACCCGAACCCACCCCGGCTTGACCCTACCCGAGCCCGACCCGACCCGACCGTTCCTTTACTTACCTTTGGACTCGGAACCTCCAGGAAGCTGCAGCGCACGTGTGATGATGTCACCTGCTCACTGCGCAGACTCAGTTTCGTCCTGGACTTCCAGCTCAGGTAAGTATTTTAATTTCAATACTTACCAGCAGAGCACTTACCGTGTGTGTCCGGCCCAACCTGACCTGGACTCGGTCCGACCCGACCCGAGCCCGAAAGCCGGACCCTGAAGATGGGCCCGACCCAAACCTGACACATATTGTCGGGTCCCATCAGGTTCAGGTCGGGTAGCAGGCCTCTACTGCATCTGCCATGCATTTGCCCACTCACCCAACTTGTCTAAATCACATTGGAGCCTCTTTGCATCCTCCTCACAGCTCACATTCCCCCCCCCCTCCTCAGCTTTGTGTCGTCTGTAAACTTGGAAATATTACATTTAGCTCCCTCACCCAAGTCATTAATATATATTTTGAATAGCTGGGGCCCAAGCACAGATCCCTGCGGTACCCCACAAGTCACTACCTGCCACCTGGAAAAAGACCTGTTTATTCCTACTCTCTGTTTCCTGTCTGTCAACCAATTCTCAATCCATGCCAGTATATTACCCCCAATCCCATGTGCTTTAATTTTGCTCACTAACCTCTTATGTGGGACCTTATCAAAAGCCTTCTGAAAATCCAAATACACCACATCCACTGGTTCTCCCTTATCTATTCTACTAGTTACATCCTCAAAAAACTCCAGTAGATTTGTTAAGCATGATTTACCTTTCGTAAACCCATGCTGACTTTGCCCAATCCTGTTTATGCTTCCCAGGTGTTCTGCTATCACATCATTTATAATAGACTCTAACATTTTCCCCACTACTGATGTAAGGCTCATTGGTCTGTCGTTCCCTGTTTTTTCGCTCCCTCCTCTTTTAAATAGTGGGGTTACATTTTCCACCCTCCAATCTGTAGGAACTGCTCCAGAGTCTATAGAATTTTGGAAGATGACCACCAATGCATCCACTATTTCCAGGGTCACTTCCTTTAGTACTCTGGGATGCAGATTATCAGGCCGTGGGGATTTGTCAGCCTTTAACCCCATTAATTTCCCTAGCACTATATTTTTTTACTAATTATGATTTCCTTCAGTTCCTCCCTCTCATTAGAGCCTTGGTTCCCTAACATTTCTGGGAGGTAATTTGTGTCCTCCTTTGTGAAGACAGAACCAAAATATGTGTTTAATTGTTCTGCCATTTCTTTGTTCCCATTATAATTTCCCCCGTTTCTGACAGTAAAGGACCTACATTTGTCTTCACTAATTTTTTTTCTCTTCACATATTTATTGAAACTTTTACAGTCAGTTTTTATGTTCCCCACAAGTTTACTCATACTCTATTTTCCCCGGCTTAATCAACCTCTTTGTCCTCCTTTGCTGAATTCTAACCTGCTCCCAATCATCAGATTTGCTGCTTTTTCTGGTGATTTTATATGCCTCCTCTTTGGATCTAATACTATGCATAATTTATTTTGTAAGCCACGGTTGAGCCACCTTTCCAGTTTTATTTTTGCGCAAGACAGGAATGAATAATTGTTGTAATTCATGCACACGTTCTTGAAATATTATCCATTGCCTATCCAACTCAACCCTTTTAGTAAAGTTCCTCAATCTACCATAGCCAACTCGCGCCTCATACCTTCATAGTTTCCTTTATTTAGATTCAGGGCCCTAGTTTCGGATTCAACTACTTCACTCTCCATGTTAATGAAGAATTCCCACATGTTATGGTTGCTACTCCCCAAGGGACCCCACACAACAGGATTGTTAATTAATCCTTTCTCATTGCACAATACCCAGGCTAGGATAGCTTGTTCTCTAGTTTGTTCCTCAACATATTGGTCTAAAAAACCATCACGTATATACTCCAGGAAATCCTCCTCCACAGTATCTTTCCAAATCGGTTTGACCAATCTATATGTGGATGAAAGTCACCCATGATTACAGTTGTACACTTATTGCATTCCTGTTTAATGCCATTCCTTACATCTCCACTACTGTTTGGGGGCCTATAGACAACCCCCACCAACGTTTTCTGCCCCTTGGTGTTTCTTAGCTCCACCCATACAGATTCCACAGCATGATTTTCTGAGCCATTAACCTTCCTCACTACTGCATTGATTTCCTCCTTTCCCTTTTTGCCTATCCTTCCTAAATACTGAATACCCCTGGATGTTCAGGTCCCATCCT
The DNA here is from genome assembly GCF_036365525.1 of Heterodontus francisci. Classification (NCBI taxonomy): domain Eukaryota; kingdom Metazoa; phylum Chordata; class Chondrichthyes; order Heterodontiformes; family Heterodontidae; genus Heterodontus; species Heterodontus francisci. The sequence goes on along the minus strand of NC_090386.1, from coordinate 50,066,884 downwards.
TGGTCACCTTGCAGCCATGTCTCCGTAATCACTACTAAATCATAACCATTTATATCTATTTGCGCTGTTAATTCATCTACCTTTTTGTGAATGCTCCGCACATTAAGACACAATGCTTTTAGACTTGTCTTTTTAACATTGTTAGTCATCCTAGCTTTATTTTGCACCATGGCCCCATTTGTTTCTCGCTCTTGTTTTCTCTGCCTTCCACTTTTGCTTCTTACCTTTCTATCTTTCATTTCTATCCTTGTTTCCCTCTCCTCTGTCTCCCTGCTCAGATTCCCATCCCCTTGCCATTCTAGTTTAAACCTTCCCCAACAGCACTAGCAAACACCACTCCCCGAGGAAATTGGTCCCGGTCCTGCCCAGAAGCAACCCGTCCAGCTTGTACTGGTCCCACCTTCCCCAGAACTGGTCCCAATGTCCCGGGAATCTGAATCACTCCCCCCCACAGCATTTCTCCAACCATGTATTTATCTGATATATCCTGCTATTTCTGCTCTCGCTAGCAAGTGGCACTGGTAGTAGTCCTGAGATTATTGAGGTCCTACTTTTTAATTTTCAGCCTAACTCCCTATATTCAGCTTGTAGGACCTCATCCCTTTTTAACCTATGTCATTGGTACTGATATGTGCCACGACAACTGGCTGCTCGCCCTCCCCCCTCAGAATGCTCTGCAGCTGCTCAGAGACATCCTTGACCCTTGCACCAGGGAGGCAACATACCATCCTGGAGTCTCTTTTGCGGCTGCAGAAACGCCTGTCTGTTCCCTTTACAATTGAATCCCCTATCACTATAGCCCTGCCACTCTTCTTCCTTCCCTCCTGTGCAGCGGAGCCACACATGGTGCCATGAACTTGGCTCTTGCTGCTGAGACTGAGATGAGGAGATGAGGAGAAATTTCTGAACTCAAAGGGTTGTGAATCTTTGTAATTCTCTCCCCCAGAGAGATGTGAATGCTCAGACATTGAGTATATCCAAGACAGAGATTTTTAATTACTAAGAGAATCAATTGATATGGGGATAATGCAAAATGCTCGAATTGAGATAGAAGATCAGCCATAACCTAGTGAATGGTTGAGAAGGCTTGAAGAGCCGAATGACCTACTCCTGCTCCTTTTTCTTACGTTCTGATGTTGCTTTCCTAAATAGCTTTATAACAGTACTTACTGTAGCCATAAATTCTGCATAAATAAACATTTCTAATTTTATAATCTTTATTCAATGTCTCCCCCTAATTTTGAATAATGACCAGCCCTTTGGCAATAGGTTGGGAGACAGGGTGGCTGGCAAAATGGTGCGGAAAGGCATCGGGTTGGGGGGGTGGCAGTGGGGGGGGGGGGGGGGTCGTGCCCGCCGTCCTCCCACTGCCATGCCATTTTGCCAATGGTAGGAAAGGTGGGAAATGGGCTGCCCTTCAGGAACCCAATCGAGCCATTTAAGTGGCCAATTAAGGGCCACTTCTCACCTCTGCAGGCAATGGCTGACCCCCCACGGCAATGGTGCCACCTGCTATTAGCGATCTCCCCACCTTCCCTGATTGCCATTGCCTGCTTGCCTGGCTGTGGCATCCCCCAAGAATACTTACCCCTTTTCAAGGGCGCCTCAGCCATTGAGGCACCCTCTCCTCACAGCTTCAGCCTCAGCAATGGCCACGGCTACTGCTGGCGCTCTTAGGTTGTTGAGCTGCTGGCCTTCTTATTGGGCCAGCAGCTCTTGGGGTTGACCCGCCTTCCCTAATAGGTACAGTGGCCCTGGTATTGGCCAGTTAATTGACCACTCCTGGGAAGATACCTTGCTAGGTTCAGCCACCTGCCTAAGCAGGGTTGCCTCCTGCTTTCAACCCGGCAGCAGGACCTCAGTCGTTGTGGCAAAATTCTGTCCGATGGTACAGTTCTTCTGGAATTTGATGTTATTATAATAAAAACAAACACAGATAATGCTAGAAAAACCACCATGTCAGTCAAGGTCTGTAGATATAATAGACAAATCAACTTTTCAGTTGTAGCCCCTTCATCTGAATTGATCATTATCCCTTTATATGCAGTTTGCTTTTGAATTGTATTTCAGATACGCACACACAGATACATAAATAAACTGCAGCTGGTCTGACCATTTCTAATACTTTTGAAGATATATAAATATTAAACAATGGTGAAATATAATTTGGTGCACAGGCAGATGTCTGAAAAATATTCGAAGTGAAGGCTGAGCTATGAGAACAAGATTTACGAAAGATACGAAACTCAAGTCCAGGTTCCTACGAATGGTAACGCAAAACTATTGGATAGATTTCCAAGATGACATGGGCAATTTTACCTCAGTAACCACAACAGCAATTTGCATTTATATAACGCCGTTTACATTAAAAAATATCCAAAGGCAGGAGAGTAATCAGACAAAAAATGATACTGAGCTAAAGGAGATATTAGGAGGACTGACTAAAAGCATGGTAAAAGAGATAGGTTTTAAGGAGGGTCTCAAAGACGGAGCAGTGTAGGGAGGGAATTCTAGAACTTAGGGCCTAGACAGCTGAAGGCATGACAGCCAATGGTGGGGTGACAGGAGTAGGGAGATTTCAAAAGGGAATTGGATAAATACTTGATGGGGAAAAATGTGAGGGGTTATGGGGAAAGGGCAACGGAGTGGGACAAAATGGATAGCTGTTTCAAAGGGCTGGCATAGGCATGATGGTCTGAATGGTCAACTTCTGTGCTGTATAATTCTATGATTACATGAATGCATTGGAGGCCAGAGTTGGAGGGTTGTTTAAGGGCTGGAGGAGGTTACAGAGATAAAGAGAGGCAAGGCCATTGAGGGATTTAAACATAAGTTGAGAATTTTAAGAGTTGGCAGATTGGTAATCAATGTCGGTCAGCGACCACAAAGGTGATGGATGAGTGGGGTGTTTGGTACAGGTTAGGATACAGGCAGCAGTGTTTTTGATGAGGTGAAGCTTATGGAGGGTGGAAGATGGAAGGCCAGCTGAGAGAGCATTAAAATAGTTAAGTCTGGAGGTAACAAAAGCATGAATTGAGGGCTCACCTTTCTACTTACCATTTAAGACAGTGATGAAGAGGAATTTCTTCTCTCAGAGGATCATTAATCTTTGGAATTTTCTACCCCAGAGAGCAGTGGAGACTGGGTCATTGAATATATTCAAGACTAAGTTAGATAGATTTTTGATCTACGAGGGAGTAAAGGGTTATGGGGCAGGCAGGAAAGTGGATCAGCCATGATTGTATTGAATGGCGGAACGGTCTCGAGGGGCTAAATGGCCTACTCCTGTTCCTATTTCTTATGTTCTTATGTTCTTATCTCTCTTTCATGAAATAAATTTTTAAAACCTACCTCTTTGACCAACCTTCTGTTCACCTGTTCTAATATCTCTTTATGTGACTCACGTGTCAAATATTGTCTGATAATAACCTTGTGAGATGCATTGAGATGTTTATAGTACAGTAAAGGTCCTATATAAATGTAAATTGCCGCTGTTGTTGGTTTCAGCAGATGAGCTGAGGCAGGGGCAGAGATGGGTGATGTTACAAAAGTGGAAGTAAACTGGCTTTATGATAGGGAGGGTATGGAGATTAAAGGTCAGCACAGAGTATAATAGGACATGAAGGCTGCGAACAGTCTAATTCAGCCTGAAACATTGGTTGGGGAGGCGGATAGAATCGGTGGCAAGGGAACTGATTTTGTGCTGGGAGGCAATGACAATGGCTTCAGTCTTCCCAATGTTTAATTGGTGGAAATTGAGATTCATCCAACACTGCAGTGGAGGCATTGAGAGAGAGAGATGGTGTTGAGGTACTGAAATTCATTAGCGTACATGTGGAACCTAATGTCATAACTTTAGAAGATACCACTGAGGGGCAGCATATAGATGAGAAATAGCGGGAACCCAAGAATAGATCCTTGGGGCACTTCAAGTATTACGCCGTCGAAACAGGAAGAGATGGCATGGTGACAGATTCTCTAGCTACAACTGGATAGTTAACAGTGGAGCCAGGTGAGGACAGCCCCACTCAGTTGAACGATGGAGGAAAGGTGTTGGAGGAGGATTGACCATGTCAAAGGCTGCAGTGAAGTAGAGAATAATACACGATGGTCAGAGTCGCATACAGGATGTCTTATATATCTTTGATTATGACTATTTCAGTATTGTGACGGGTTGGAAATCTGAAGAAGTTCAAGCATGGAGTTGAGGGAAAGATGAGCACAGATTTGGGTGGCAAAAGCATGTTCAAGGATATTGGAGAGGAATGTGAGTTTGGAGTTGGAGCAGTAAAGAAAGAAAGAACCTATATTTATATAGTGCCTTTCATAACCTCAGGACATTGCAAAGTGCTTAACAGCCAATTAAGTACTTTTGAAATATAGTCACGATTGTAATGTAGAAAATGCAGTAGTGAATTTTGTGCAGAGCAAAATCCCACAAACAGTAATGCGATAATGACCAGTGGTGTTGGTTCAGGGATAAATATTAGCCAGGACACCATGTTATTTCATTGCTGTTTGTAGGAACTTGCTGTGCACAAATTAGTTTCTTGTATTACTGCATTGCAACAGTGACTATACTTCAAAAGTACTTTATTGGCTTAAGCACTTCAGTATATTCTGAGGTCACAGAAAGTACTATATAAATGCATCTTTTTTTTGATAGATCTGGGACATCTGTTTAGCAATTGTGCTGGCAGACTTTGTTTTTCTTTACTTTTTGCAAATTAATTTTATCCCCATTCTGTGGCCTTTTTGTGGATATGTTCTGCACAACATTTGTAAATTTTGCCTTCTTCCTGATGGCTAGGCATCTGGTATATACTATATCCATTAAACTATCCAAGATCTATACAATTCAGAGAAAACAAATGTGTTAGATGAGGCTGGCTTTTGAATTTTGATGTCTTGGGTTAGCGATGGAGCATATTCACTGATGTTGTTGAGACTGTTGATTCTGGTAGTTTTTGAATTGAAGGGTGGCAGTGGCCTTGAAAAGTGTGGTGAGATAAATAAAAAGAGGCATTCTGCTGAGCAGTGGAGTTTTTGGCTTTGAACCTCATTTGAATGTTGCCAGCGAGCTGCAAATAACAAATGGATGTCCCACTATAGCTCACCAGTTGTGGGAGTTCTTGGAATTGGTTGGCTCCCAAGCTGAGCTAGCTGGCAAGTTAATCAAACATTTCCCAGACTGTCATTGACCTCACCTCCTCTGGAGAACATCCGCCTCCACCTCCCCCCCCCCACCATCCCACAGCCCCCCACTAACTCATAGATCCCCAACCCTGCACAGCCTGCTTCTACCCCCTTCCCAAGATCCACAAGCAGGATTGCCCTGGTAACCCTATCATTTCAGCCTGTTTCTGCCCCATGAAATGTATTTAATCTTATCTGGATTCTATTTTTCTCACCCTTTGTCTATTCACTTCTGACCTACGTTCACAGTTCTTCCGACATCTTCCAGCACTTTAACCATTTCCATTTACCTGGCTCTAACTGTCTCCGTTTCATGATGGACAACCAGTCCCTCTACACTTCCATCCCCCACCAGGACATTCAGTCTCCTTACACTTCCATTCTCCCATCAGGATAGCTTGCAGGGTCTCCATTTCTTCCTTGAATGATAGCCCAACCAATTCGCATACACAGCTACCCTCCTCTGTCTAGCCAAACTGTTCACATTGAACAACTTTTCTTTTAACTCCATTCACTTTCTCCAAATAAAAGGTGAGCTATGGGAACCTATATGAGACCTAGCTATGGCTGCCTTTTTGTGAGATACGTGGAACATTCTTTTTCTAATTCTATTCAGGTCCCCTCTCTGTCCTCTTTTTCCTGCATATGGATGACTTGTCAGTGTCGCTTCCTGCTCTCATCCCAAACTGGAAAATGTCATCAACTTTGCTTCTAACTTCTACCCCACTATTACCTTCACATGGCCTATCTCTGACTCTTCTTTTCCTCGACTTCTCTATCTCCATTCCTGGGGTAGGCTGTCCACCAGCATCGACTATGAGCCCTCCAACTACCACAGCTACCTCGATTATACTTCTTTGCGCTCCATTTCCTGTAAGGTCTCGATTCCATCTCCCAGTTTCTCTTTGTAGTACCTGTTCCAATTGAGTTACTCCTCTAGAGTGATTAATAAGGCCCTTGACCACATCCATCCCATTTCCAGCACTTCTCCTATCACTCCTTCTCCTCCAGAACCATGATAAAGTGTCCCTTGTCCTCATCTTCAACCCCATCTGCTTCCGTTTTCAGTGGATGATGCCAGCACCAAACACATCTGACGCAACTTCTAGATTAGGGAGACCAAAGACAAATTGCTTTGCTGAACACCTCCATTCAATCTGCAAGCATGATGCTAAAATCCCGGTCATGTGCCATTTTAATTTTTTATCCCACTCCCACTCTAACCACTCTGTCTTTGGTCTCCTACCTGTTCCAATGAAGCTTAAGGCAAGATCAAGGTACAGCACTTCATCCTTCTAGTAGCACTAACAACTTTAGACCTGAACCATGGCTCCCATCACTCTGAATCTTTTCTTATTGCTTGGGGGCTGTTCTCTTCTATGAGAAACATCCTGGGATGTTTTGAATGCTATAACGATGTTTAAAATGAAAATTGCTGAATTTTCTTGGTCTATATTTTTGATTGATTATGTTTCTGTGAAGCTCTTTGGTACAATTTACTATATTAAAGGCACTATGTAAATGCAAGTAGTTGTTGTACAGTTCAATGCTACTCCACATTACGGTTTACCACTGATCCATTGGGGAAGCTCATGATATAAATTCTTTGGCTGAAATTATTTTTAAAAGTTTTATTTTGCAAGTTCACCAGTGAATCAGAGTATAATCATACTATTCGGTATGGATCTAGGTGATAAGGAACAAAAATACCCTGAGCTCAAAGCCTGGTTTCTGCTGAGAAAACTTATTTCAGCTTGCTCGATGTTTGGGCACTACAATTATAGTCTCACTCCCTGGGTTAGAAAGGGGAGAAATCTGCGATGGTTCCTAATCCTGGGCATCATCCAGTTACTTGTGTTAGCAAGTGCAAGTGTGTTGGTGATGGATAAAGAGAATGTTAGGCTTTGCTGTGATGTGTTACATGGTGGAATAGTCTGCCAACACTTATTATTCAGTTATACATGTGAAGGACTTGGGTAAAATCGAATCGATAAGTTGATTGAAGAAACATTGAAGTGGGATCTTTATCACAGACATAAAGAACTACAGATCAACTGTTTAAAACTGGTCAGTTCCTGAGAAAGATTACTGCCGGAAAATTACTACCAGATTATTAAAAACACAACAAAATAACAAGACAGTCAGTAGCTGTCTGTTACTACAACAGCATAAAAGGTGTTGGCTTATTCATTATAATGTGGTATAACCTCTGAGGATCTTGGCATTCTCTAATAATATGAGGAAATTATAGACTCAGGTTTCAAGGGATGTACCTGCAGAAAATTTTTAACTGTTCTTTTATTTTTAATTTTGTTATGATTTACATTTTTAAGGTAATAAAATATAGCTTGAAAAGCTGGCACCAGAAGGAGCTTCAGAATCAATTATCTATTGAAAACTCTTTGAAGCTAGTCATAGTTACTGCTCAGCGCTAGACCACATTTGGATGAGTTGTGGATAAGCCTATCCTAAGAACTAATCACTCTCGACACTATGCAGGGCAGTTGAGCAAATATAATGTGAACCAACACAGCTGCTATGATCCTCTTTTCCTGGAATGCAAAGATAAGCCCCAGCTTCTTTTTTTTTTACTGCAAACTGTCTTCTTAAAGCCTCTCCTCTGATTCCTCTACCCTCAACTCCAACAAATATGAGGAATTCATATTTGTCACTAGGATTGAGACCATCCAATCAGCTGCCTCTGCCGCTTCCCTCCTTCCCCTCATGCCCTCTCTGAGCTCATTTGTCCATGAGACCCCCATCTGCTCACTGGACCCTATTCCCACTAAAATGCTGACCACCCAACTTTCTTTCCTGGCTCCCATGTTAGCTGATATTGTTAACAGTTCTTTCTTCAGGTACAGTCCTCCCATCCTTCAAATCTGCTGTCATCACCCCTCAAAAAAAAAACCCTTGACTGCTCTATCCTTGCAAATTATCATCCCATCTCCAACTTTCCTTTCCTTTCTAAAGTCCTTGAACATACTGTCGACTCCCAAACCCATGCCTATCTTTCCCAGAACTCCATCTTTGAATCTCTCCAGTCAGATTTCCATTCCTGCACTTGTCTGGTTCCATTTTTATCTCTATGCAGTTGTAGCCACCTGCAATGGCTTCTCTTCCTGTTCCTGCACTGTTAGGTCCGTGTGTTGAGGGCCCATAGATCTCTGTGGTTGCCTTGAGAAAGGTGTCCGTGTCTTGCATGTCAACAAGGATTTGAATTTCCTCAGCCTCCACTGTCTACCATTTATTCTTCGAATTGCCCATTTCTTCTTTGAATTTTAGCTTTGGCTGTCTGGTGAGCAACCCTCTTTTCTGCGAAGTTAGATCCTGTTTCCAGGTTTGGAATGCTGTCCGCTTACAATTGATGAGTTTGTATATTTCTGTATCGCTGTCATCAAATCAGTCTTGGTGCCTTTTAGTGATGTGTCTGAGGATTTCTTGGCATGTACGTGTAATGATGGATTTCAATGATTGCCAGCCTAACTTTGCTTGATGGGGTGACCATCTGTTCCTGTAGTTTCCAATTGATTTGGTCTTGAAATTCCTTGGTATCATTTGACAGGCCAGAGACTTCGAACTTTCTCCAGACCTGTCGCAGCTGTCGGTTCCTCTTGGGGGCCGTGTCAAGCACCAGTACCGAGCCAATGAGTCGATGGTCTATCCAGCATTTGTCGGCTGTAACCATAGCATGTTTAATGAGCGCATCTTTTTGATCCTGATTATCACATAATCCATTAAGTGCCAGTGCTTAAATCTTGGATGTTGCCAGGCACAGGGTAAGAAGGCGTACACAGGATTGAACTTTCCAACTCCATGCTTTCCGATGGCATTCAGCCAAAGGGCATAGTTGTCCTTGACCCTGGCATTGAAATCATCGAGAACTATGATCTTTGACTGTAATTGTACAGCTGCTAGAGTTGCGTCTAGGTTGGAATAGAAGGTTTCTTTCACCATCCTCGGAGTCCAAGGTAGGTGCATAAACACTGATGAGGGTGGCAGATTAATTGCCTTTGAGCTTAAGATTGTGTGTCTTAAGATGCTCATTGATCCTAACAGGGGTTTGTGGAGTCTCTCTATGAGTTCATTTTTGGTGGTAAAACCGATTCCATGAATTCTGTGTTTTTCTCATGATTTCCCTTTCCAGAAGAAAGTATAGCCACCGCCATGTTCTTTGATTTGTCCCTCGTCTACTCTATGGGTCTCATTAAGGGCTACTATGTCAATGTCTAGGCATCAGAGTTGTGGGCTACTGTTTCTCAGGTCATTCTGAGTTAGCCATTAGTTCGTTTCTGTGAGTTTTGACCGCTAATGGGTGATCCTGCTGGATGCAGTTTTCCAGTCAGGTTTAGAGTGAGGCAGGCTATTTTTAGGACACCTTTTCTAGCCTCTTTCCTTGGATAACAACCACTTCTGTAATAGAACTACAGTATGCTGACGACACAAAAGTTAGTGCTCACTCCGAGGAAGAACTACAACAGATAGTTGATGTATTCACCAAAGCCTACGAGAGCATGGGACTTACCCTGAACACCAGGAAGACCAAAGTCCTCTACCAATCCCACACCAAATCTATCAAATCTGATGCCTTCAGTTCAGATTCATGGTGACATGTTGGAAAATGTCCCCCATTTCCCTTATCTTGGAAACTATCTATCCCAAAAAGCTGACATTAATGAAGAGGTACACCACTGAATCCAATGTGCTAGCTCAGCCTATGGCAAATTATGTACTGGAGTTTTTGAGAATTGTGATATCAGAGCTGACACTAAACTCAAAGTCTATCGGGCAGTGGTTCTCCACATGCTTCTCTAGAGTGCTGAAGCTTGGACAGCTTATAGATGCCCTATCAAGGCCCTGGAACAACATCATCAAAGCTGTCTTAGAAGGATCTTGTGAATCAACTGACAGGGGAAAAGAACAAACATGAACATCCTCGAAGACACAAACATTCCAAGTGTAGACACCATGATAATCTCACATCAACTGAGGTGGTTGGGACATGTCGTCAGAATGCCTGACTCAAGAATGCCCAAACAGATGCTCTACTCAGAGCTATGCCAAAGAGTTCACATGGGGACCAATGGAAATGTTTCAAAGTCAATCTCAAACCCTTCATGAAGAACTGCTCTATTAACAGCAACACATGGGGAACAGATGCCCAATCACGACCAAAATGGTGATTCATCATCAAAAATAGTGTCAAGACCTTCCAATCAACAAGAACAGCCACACAGAGAGAAAGAAAGAGAGGGGAGCTGCTTGAGCCAACAACCTGTCACCACCTCTACCAGCTGACAACTGAATCCTCATTGTATGAGAGCTTGCAAGGCTAAGATTGGGCTCATAAGCCATCTGTGAACTCACAGGTAACACTGACATATCACTTTCACCCAGCCATCCACAAGGAAGAATCATCCTCGGCACGAGTGATTATCAGTGATGATGAATCACCTCCAGCCCCACAATACTCTGCGATGTCTGCTCTTTTCCAATTCTGGCCTCTTGTTTATTCCCAATTTTAATCGCTCCACTATTGGTGGCCGTGTCTTCAGCTGGCTAGGCCCTCAGTTCTAGAATTCCCTACCTAAACCTTTCTGCCTCTCTTCTTCTCTTTTCTCCTTTAAGATACTCCCATGAATCTACTTCTTTGATCAAACTTTTGATCATCTGCCCTAGTATTTCCTCAAGTGGCTCGGTGTCAAGATTTGTTTGAAAACGCTCCTGTGAACAGCCTCATTTTGAGGTATGCCTGGTGCTGCTCCTGGCATGCCTTCCTGTACTCTTCATTGAACCAAAGTTGGTCCCCTGGCTTGATGGTAATGGTGGAGTGGGGGGATATGCCGGGCCATGAGATTACAGATTGCGATTGAATACAATTCTGCTGCTGCACCACATGGATGCCCAGTTTTACAAAGAACAAAGAACAAAAGAACAAAGAACAGTACAGCACAGGAACAGGCCATTCGGCCCTCCAGGCCTGCGCCGATCTTGATGCCTGCCTAAACTAAAACCTTCTGCACTTCCGGGGACCGTATCCCTCTATTCCCATCCTATTCATGTATTTGTCAAGATGCCTCTTAAACGTTGCTATTGTACCTGCTTCCACCACCTCCCCCGACAGCAAGTTCCAGGCACTCACCACCCTCTGTGTAAAGAACTTGCCTCGCACATCCTTTGTTTGAAAACGCTCCTGTGAAGAGCCTCATTTTGAGGTATGCCTGGTGCTGCTCCTGGCATGCCTTCCTGTACTCTTCATTGAACCAAAGTTGGTCCCCCGGCTTGATGGTAATGGTGGAGTGGGGGGATATGCCGGGCCATGAGATTACAGATTGCGATTGAATACAATTCTGCTGCTGCACCACATGGATGCCCAGTTTTACAAAGAACAAAGAACAAAAGAACAAAGAACAGTACAGCACAGGAACAGGCCATTTGGCCCTCCAGGCCTGCGCCGATCTTGATGCCTGCCTAAACTAAAACCTTCTGCACTTCCGGGGACCGTATCCCTCTATTCCCATCCTATTCATGTATTTGTCAAGATGCCTCTTAAACGTTGCTATTGTACCTGCTTCCACCACCTCCCCCGACAGCAAGTTCCAGGCACTCACCACCCTCTGTGTAAAGAACTTGCCTCGCACATCCCCTCTAAACTTTGCCCCTCTCACCTTAAACCTATGTCCCCTAGTAACTGACTGTTCCAGTCAGTTTGAGTTGTTAGATCTGTTCGAAATCTATCCCATTTAGCAAGGTGTTCGTGCCACACGACACAATGGTGGTATCCCCAATATGAAGGCAGGACTTTGTCTCCACAAGGACTGTGTCGTGGTCACTCCTACCAATACTGTCATGGACAGATGCATCTGTGACAGGTAGATTGGTGAGGATGGGTTTTTTCCGTCTTCTTGGTTCCCTCACCACCTGCCGCAATCTAGTCTAGCAGTTATGTCCCTTAGGAGTCAGCCAGCAGTGGTACTATCGAGCCACTCTTGGTGATGGACATTGAAGTCCCCAACCCAGAGTACATTCTGTGCCATTGCTATCCTCAGTGCTTCTTCCAATTGGTGTTCAACATGGAAAAGTACTGATTCATCAGCCAAGAGGGGTGGGGGAGGGGGTGTGATGTGGAGGTGGCAATCAGCAGGAGGTTTCCTTGCACATGTTTGATCTGATGCCATGAGACTTTTTTTTTAGAGATACAGCACTGAAACAGGCCCTTCGGCCCACCGAGTCTGTGCCGACCATCAACCACCCATTTATACTAAGCCTACACTAATCCCATATTCCTACCACATCCCCACCTGTCCCTATATATTTCCCTACCACCTACCTACACTAGGGGTAATTTATAATGGCCAATTAACCTATCAACCTGCAAGTCTTTGGCATGTGGGAGGAAACCGGAGCACCCGGAGGAAACCCACGCAGACACAGGGAGAACTTGCAAACTCCGCACAGGCAGTACCCAGAATCGAACCCGGGTCCCTGGAGCTGTGAGGCTGCGGTGCTAACCATTGCGCCACTGTGCCGCCCCATGGGGACTTCATGGGGTCTGGAGTTAATGTTGAGGAGTTCCAGGGCAACTGCCTCCTGACTGTATACCACTGTGCCGCCAGCTCTGTCCTGCCAGTGGGACAGGACACACCCAGGGATGGAGATGTCAGGAACATTGTCAGTAAGGTATGATTCTGTGAGTATGACTATGTTACGCTGTTGCTTGACTAGTCTGTGGGACAGCTCTACCAATTTTGGCACAGATGTTAGTAAGAAGGACTTTGCATAGTCGACAGCGCTGGGTTTGCCGTTGTCATTTCCAGTGCCTAGGCTGATGCCAGGTGCTCCGTCCAGTTTCATTCCTTTTCTTAGGCTTTGTAGCAGTTTGATACAACTGAGTGGCTTGCATGCTCGGCCATTTCAGAGGGCATTTACAAGTCAACCACATTGCTGTGGGTCTGGAGTCACAAGTAGGCCAGACCAGGTAGGGACAGCAGATTTCCTTCCCTAAAGGACATTAGTGAAACAGATGGGTTTTTACAACAATCAACAATGGTTTCATGGTCACCATTCGACAAGTTTGTTTAAATTCCAGATTTAGTAATTGAATTCAAATTTCACCATCTGCTGTGGTGGGATTTGGACCCACATCCCCAGAGCATTAGCCTGGGTCTCTGGGTTACTAGTCCAGTGATATTACTATTACGCCACCACCGCCCCTTAGGGGGAGTAGTAAGCAGCAATCCTACAGGCGTATTTTCTTTGTGTGTAAATTAAAAAATATTGGGCCTGAAATTCCAGTGGTCACGGATAGGAGAAGAAGGCGCAAAATGTTGGTCAGAAGTACCACCCTGCTTTACTTCCATTGCTGCTTTTGGTTATTTTAATGCTAGCAGTGGCTATCAGCAGTAATATTCTGTTTTTATAACATATACACGGTACAGGATTAATAATTGTGGCATCACCACTTAAACATCATTGAGAGTTTATTATTGGAATATTTTATGGCCAGTACATTGTGTGTTTTTAAATATATATCTATGTGCCATACAACGTCCTGTAGCACAAGTATCAGTCTGGGAGATGCCACTAGCAATATAGAGGTCAATCTTAAAACAATGAGCATAAATCTTCTGGATATACTAACTAATCTTTCCTGGCACTGATCATGGCTAGTTGGATCTCTGAAGCACGGTCGTATTTAACCTACCCTTTCTCTTTGAGGCAATGCTCAGGCATTCCCTGTGGATAAAGGGTACAAAGAAGTACACACTTCTTCTTCTTTGGCCTCCTTGTCTTGAGAGACAATGGGTAAGCGCCTGGAGATGGTCAGTGGTTTGTGAAGCAGCGCCTGGAGTGGCTATCAAGGCCAATTCTAGAGTGACAGACTCTTCCACAGGTGCTGCAGATAAAATTGGTTGTCGGGGCTGTTACACAGTTGGCTCTCCCCTTGCGCTTCTGTCTTTGTTCTTGCCAACTGATAAGTCTCTTCGACTCGCCACACTTTAGCCCCGCCTTTATGGCTGCACACTAGCTCTGGTGATCACTGGCAACTGACTCCCACGACTTGTGATCAATGTCACAGGACTTCATATCACGTTTGCAGACGTCTTTAAAGCAGAGACATGGATGGCCGGTGCATCTGATACCAGTGACAAGCTCGCTATACAATGTGTCCTTGGGGATCCTGCCATCTTCCATGCGGCTCACATGGCCAAGCCATTTCAAGCGCCAATGGCTCAGTAGGGTGTATATGCTGGGGATGTTGGCCGTCTCGAGGACTTCTGTGTTGGTGATACGGTCCTGCCACCTGATGCCAAGGATTCTCCGGAGGCAGCGAAGATGGAATGAAGTGAGACGTCACTCTTGGCTGACGTACGTTGTTCAGGCCTCGCTGCCGTAGAGCAAGGTACTCAGGACACAGACTTGATACACTCGGACTTTTGTATTCCGTGTCAGTGCATCATTTTCCCACACTGTCTTGGCCAGTCTGGACATAGCAGTGGAAGCCTTTCCCATGCGCTTGTTGATTTTTGCATCGAGAGACAATTTACTGGTGATAGTTGAGCCTAGGTAGGTGAACTCTTGTACCACTTCCAGAGCGTGGTCGCTGATATTGATGGATGGAGCATTTCTGATGTCCTGTCCCATGATGTTCGTTTCCTTGATGCTGATGGTTAGGCCAAATTCGTTGCAGGCAGCCGCAATCCAATGAGTCTCTGCAGACACTCTTCAGTGTGAGATGTTAATGCAGCATCGTTAGCAAAGAGGAGTTCCGTGATGAGGACTTTCTGTACTTTGGTCTTTGCTGTTAGACGGGAAGGTTGAACAACCTGCCACCTGATCTTGTGTGGAGGAAAATTCCTTCTTCTGAAGACTTGAACACATGTGAGAGCAGCAGGGAGAAGAAGATCCCAAACAGTGTAGGTGCGAGAACACAGCCCTGTTTCACACCACTCAGGATAGGAAAGGTGTCTGATGAGGCGCCGCTATGCTGAATTGTGCCTTTCATATTGGTATGGAATGAGGTGATGATACTTAGTAGCTTTGGTGGACATCTGATCTTTTCTAGTAGTCTGAAGAGACTACATCTGTTGACAAGGTCAAAGGCTTTGTTGAGATCAATGAAAGCAATGTAGAGGGGTATCTGTTGTTCACGGCATTTCTCCTGCAGCTGACGAAGGGAGAACAGCATGTCAATGGTGGATCTCTCTGCTCGAAAGCCACACTGTGCCTCAGGGTAGACACACTCAGCCCGCTTCTGGAGCCTGTTTAAAGCAACTCGAGCGAAGACTTTCCCCACAATGCTGAGCAGGGAGATTCCACGGTAGTTGTTGCAGTCACTGCGGTCACCCTTGTTCTTACAGATGGTGATGATATTGGCATCGTGCATGTCCTGTGGCACTGCTCCCTCGTCCCAGCACAGGCAAAGCAGTTCGTAGAGTGCTGAAAGTATAGCAAACTTGGCACTCCTGATTATTTCAGGGGTAATGCCGTCCTTCCCAGGGGCTTTTCCGCTGGCTAGAGAATCAATGGCATCACTGAGTTCCGATTTTGTTGGCTGTACGTCCAGCTCATCCATGACTGGCAGAGACTGGGCTGCATTGAGGGCGGTCTCAGTGACAACATTCTCCCTGGAGTACAGTTCTAGGTCGTGCTCCACCCAGCGGTCCATTTGCTTGCGTTGGTCAGTGATTGTGTCCCCTGATTTAGATTTGAGGGGGGCGATCTTCTTGATGGTTGGCCCAAAAGCTCTCTTAATGCCATCAAACATTCCTCTGATGTTTCTGGTGTTGGAGGCCAGCTGAATATGACTGCATAGGTGTTGCCAGTAGTCATTTGCGCAGCGTCTGGCTGTTCTTTGTGCAACGTTTCTGGCTGCTTTAAGTGCTACGGATGTTAACTTGCTGGCGGCTTTCTTGTAGTTCAGCAGTGCAATGCGCTTAGCGGCTATGACAGGTTCCAGCTCTTCAAAGTGAGATTGAAACCAGTCTGCATTCCGCTTCACACGTTTGCCATAGGTGGTCATTGCCGAGTCATAGATAGTCTCTCTGATGGTCAATTGAAGGCTGATTGGCGAAGGCAGTTTCATTCGATTGGCAGCTACGTATAGACACCTGGCTCCTAACCTTGGGAAAGGTCTAGTTATCAAGATCAGAAAAGCTAGAAGGATAATATTGGCTTCATCTTCTCTTATCTATACTTTTGACACTTTGAAGTGTGACAGATGTCTGCTAGATACAAAAATTTTCTCTTTACAAATAAATAGTGATGTGGAATTGAAAGCAGCAGTGCTTCCTTGTTCATGTGCTCAGGTGAGATATTGGAACAAAGGGTGGTGGGAAGTGTAATCATTCTTGGTCAAATGAGTATTGAACATCCTTAAGCCTCATCAACAACATAGCTCTCCGTCCAGCAATGCTTTCATTGAAAAATTCTCATTCTTGTGTTCAAATCCCTCCATGGATTTGCTCCACTCTATCTCTGTAACGTCCTCTAGTCCTACTACACTCTGGGGACACAGTGTGCCTCCAATTCTGGCCTCTTGTGCATCCCTGAATTCCTTCATTGGTAGTTGTCTAGCCACTAAGTTCTGGAATTCCCTCCCTAAACCTCTCTACCTGTCTCTTGTCCTTTAAGATGCACCTTAAAACCTCCCTTATTGGCCAGTCCTAATATCTTTTTAATAAATGCTTTGAGTCAAAACGTTAACTCTGTTTCTCTCTCCACAGATGCTGCCAGACATGCTGAACATTTCCAGCACTTTCTGTTTTTATTTCAGATTTCCAGCATCCACAGTATTTTGCTTTTATTCTAATATCTTTTATGTAGTTCAGTGTCAAATTCTGTCTGATAATGCTCCTGTGAAGTGCCTTATGACATTTTACGATGTTAGAGGTACTTTATAAATGCAAGCTGTTGTTGGTTTTCGCTCTAGTAATTGTTATGATGCAGGAAATACATCCACATTATCTGATCTACAGAGGTTTGTCTTACACCCTTCAAGGCTGGAGCAGAACCCCCTTCTTCCAAAATATAAAACAATGCTTCCCTGTTAAGGTTTTCGGGAGTGCACATGATAGCATTCATTTGTACTCCGAAGTAGAATCTAGTAGACTGCTTCTGCAGTTAAGCAGGCTTCCCCAATAGTAAAAGGCATTATTGTAATCATTAAGCATTGCTGTTCTGACCATATCAACTGTTATATTTGGAACAAAGAATACATTTCATCAGAAAGCTCCTTAACTCATCTAAGTGCTAACATTTTGAGTATAGAGCGCAGAATGAGAGCTAATAGTTTTATCTTGTCTTGACCAAGTTGCTAATAACTCTGGCCTCTCCCCAGGCCAGAGGAACGGGAATCATTTCACCCAGATCGATGGCCCGTCAGACCACCATCGCGGCCATTGCCTGTAAGTGCTGAGGTGGGGGATTCCACACTCCTGCAGAAACAGCAGGTCAGCTTTAACCTTGGTGAGGTAGTCCAAGGTCGAAACACATCGCATAGTGGATTTAATGCTATGCACGTTAATCAAAGCAATCTTTATACCCATTTTAAAGTTCGGTGCTGCTTACCACACCAGGTATCCTTGCTAGTCCCAGTCCTTGGGTATGTTCCTGCATACCCATAAGTGTACACAAGCTGTTTCACATTTGTTGGGCTCAGAAACCCCTCCTGCTTACGCACGAGGGCTTTGTTCCGCTGGGGTGACATCGTGGGGTGGGGTGGGGGGGGGGGGGGTGCGGTCTTGTAGGCAGCAAGGTTTCGGCTGTCCTCTGCTGTTGGTGTCTTTCCCCTCTGTCCTTCCTTGAAGACATCACTGCTCCTGGCTTCCTGGAGCTGGAGCATGCCAGGTACTTCACTGCTCTTGGTCTCCTGGAGCTGAGGTGCACTGGACATCTCGCTGGTTTCGGTGCTTTGGGGTTTGGGGTGCTCTGGGCCCGTCACAGCTTCCAGTGCCCCGGAGCTGGGGTCCTTTCTCTTCCAGCTCCTTTGAGTTCTGCCGCTTCTTTTGCAGGTGCTGTCTTTCCGGCCCTTCCTTCTCCAATGAGGAGGAACTGCTGTAGTCTGTCTCAGGTAGCCTCCTCTTGCCACTGGTTTTGGTGGCGACCAATCCTTTTTTGGAGGCTTCTTCTTTGTGGTGTTCCTTTTTACCACTTGCCACTGACCAGTTTGTCCATCTGCTACCTTCTCCTCCATTGATTCTGTCTGTGGGGGAGGGGTTTCCGGCAACGGGGTAGGTGTTGGGTCGCTGGTTGCAGCTGCCTTCCCTTTCTTCTCCTTCTCAGATATACTTTCCTCGCTGCAGAGAGGGTTGTTTGCCTCCTTCCCAGCACCAGACGCATTCACCGTTTCTTCTCTTGGCCTTTCCTTGGGCCTTGCCGCCTGTGCATAACTGAGGCAGCGTTTGGGGCAGGTTTTGTAGAGGTGACCTGCCTCACCGCACAGGTTGCAGTACTTACTCTGTTTACAGTCCTTGGTCTGATGACCTTCCTTCTTGCAGTTCTTGCAGACGACTGTGCTGCAGTTGGCTGCCACGTGACCAGATTTGCCACAGGTACAACAAACTCTGGGCTGCACCGCATAGACCAAGAAGCCTCGACTTCCCCCGATAGCAAAGCTGAAGGGGGGATAAATGATGGCTCCATTGGCATTGATCTTCAAGGTCACCTTTATCTACCGCTTGCTGGTCCAATCCCAAATGGGTCCTTGACATCAGTGCTGCTGCCGGCCCCCTCGACGTACCTGGCGAGGAAGGTGAGTACATCCACGACAGGAACATGGGGGTTGTAGAGGTGGATTGTCAACACCCGGCCGCATTGCGACGGCAGCAGGAAGAGTGGCTCCACTGTGAGGATCGACAGTGGCACCTGGCTTCCCCTCTCTTTAAACATCTTCAGGAACCTGATGCATCCCGCCACATTCTTGAACGTCACGTCGAAATATCCACTGCTGGGGAAGTCCTGCAGGCAGAAGATGTCTGCAGATTGGAATCCACAGCAATCAATAAGGATTTTCTTAAGACCGCAATTGTTGACAACGCGATCGGTAGGTGGCGCTGTTTTGGCACATGCGCAAATACAGCATGTGCCACGAAAACGTCACAGCTTGCGACTGCAGCAGCTGCCAGGACTAAAGATGGTGCTGCTCAAAGAATCACAGAGATGAAACCTAACAAACACGTGGCAGAATACAATGGCCGGAGTGAGAGAGTGGAGCGGGCCAGGGAGAGCAGCGCGGGGGCCGGGGAGAGCAGCGCGGGGGGCGGGGAGAGCAGCGCGGGGAGACCTGCGGTAGCGGTGCCGGGGGTGGGGAGAAAGGGGGAGAGAAAGGGGGGTGGAGAAAGGGGGAGAGAAAGAGGGGGGGAAGAAAGGGGGTGAGAAAGAGGGGGAGAAAGGGGGAGAGAAAGAGGGGGAGAGAAAGAGGGGGAGAGAAAGAGGGGGGGAGAAAGAGGGGGGAGAAAGGGGGAGAGAAAGAGGGGGGAGAAAGGGGGAGAGAAAGAGGGGGGAGAAAGGGGGAGAGAAAGAGGGAGGGGGAGAAAGGGGGAGAGGGAGAGGGAGGGGGGGAGAAAGGGGGAGAGGGAGAGGGAGGGGGGAGAAAGGGGGAGAGGGAGGGGGGGAGAAAGGGGGAGAGGGAGGGGAGGAGAAAGAGGGAGAGGGAGGGGGGGAGAAAGGGGGAGAGGGAGAGGGAGGGGGGAGAAAGGGGGAGAGGGAGGGGGGGAGAAAGGGGGAGAGGGAGGGGAGGAGAAAGAGGGAGAGGGGGGGGGAGAAAGAGGGTGGGGGGGAGAAAGAGGGAGAGGGAGGGGGGGAGAAAGAGGGAGAGGGGGAGAAAGAGGGAGGGGGGAGAAAGAGGGAGGGGGAAGGAGGGAGGGGTAAAGAAGCACATGCGGTGCCCCAGACAATGTAAATATGTTCAGAACAACTTACCTTGGAACAATCTCCTCTGTCTAATAAAAATGAAGCAAATGTCCAAAATGACTAAATAATTGAGATAAAATGCCCGACGAAACCTCTCCTCCTTCCATTTTCAAAAACTCGCGCCGAAGCTTTCGGAAGATTGACGCACATGCGCACACAGTCTCAGGCCCTCTGCGCATGCGCTGCGGTCCGGATTGCCAGGACCAGTTCCCCGAGGAAGATGACGTTACGCGATGACGTCATCTGCGCATGCGCAAACTGGTCCTGGCAATCCGGACCGCAGCGCATGCGCAGAGGGCCTGAGACCGTGTGCGCATGTGCGCACCGCGGCGCATCCTGATGACGTAGCGTTGTCATCAATCACTTTGTTTTCTTAATGAAAAAGGTACGGTCAACAGGTGCACCTCCTTCATTATCCTTCACCAACACCCGAACGGTGTTACACACTCCCTGGCCTGAAGCTCTAGAATTGGTTACAGCCATTTTTCTCAAAACTTACGTGGAACAGGATCAAAAGCCACTAATCATGGTCTCTCCCTTGCCAGGTAAGTAGTTGCTGATAAAAAAAAATTTCCCCCAAAATATACTTTATTCAGAAAAATCTGTAATGCATTACAAAACAGTTCCAAACAGCACCAAGTCAAACAATACAAAGAGTGCAAAGGAGATCACTTTCCTTCAATACAGGAGTGAGTTGCCTCACAACCCTTCCATTTCATTTTTCATGCCATGTACATTTTATAGCAAACAAATATTTCCCGGATACAGTTTGAGGGGTTTACCATGGATCCAGCCCCTCAATTCACCTTGGTGGGGGGACCTTACACAGTGGTCTTTCCCCATTGAGCCTTTGCTGTGGCTGCCCCAAGCTTTAATGTGTCCCTCAGCACGTAGTCCTGGACCTTGGAATGTGCCAGTCTGCAACATTCGGTCGTGGACAACTCTTTGCTCTGGAAGACCAGCAAGTTTCGGGCAGACCAAAGGGGCATCTTTCACTGAATTGATAGTCCTCCAGCAGCAGTTGATGTTTATCGCGGTGTGCGTCCCTGGGAACAGCCCATAGAGCACAGACTCCTATGTTATAGAGCTGCTTGGGATGAACCTCGATAAAAACCACTGCATCTCTTTCCACATCTGCTTTGCAAAGACACATTCCAGGAGGAGGTGGGCGACTGTCTCTTCCCCACCACAGCCAACGCGGGGGCACTGTGCGGAGGGGGCGAGACTTAGGGTGTGCAGGAAGGATCTGACAGGAAGGGCTCTTCTCACCACCAGCCAAGCTACATCTTGGTGCTTGTTTGAAAGTTCTGGTGATGAGGCATTCCGCCAAATGACTTTGGCAGTCTGCTTGGGGAACCATCTGACAGGATCCACCGTCTCCTTTTCCCGTAGGGCCTTGAGGACATTCCATGCAGACCACTGCCTGATGGATTGGTAGTCCAAGGTATTTTTCTGGAGAAACTTTTCCACGGTCCAACTGGATGGAGCGTTCCGCGGCAATGTGACCAGGCCCATCCTTCACAACACCGGGAACAGATAGAACCTCAGCACGTAGTGACACTTGGAGTTTACATACTGGAGGTCTACACACAGCTTCATGCAGCCGCACACAAAGGCAGTCATCAGCATGAGGGCGATGTTGGGTACATTTTTCCTGCCCTTATCCAGAGGTTTGAACATCGTGTCCCTCCGGACCCAGTCCATTTTGGATCCCCAGATGAAGCGGAAAAAGGCTCGGGTGACCGCCACAGCGCAGGAGTGGGGTATGGGCCAGACCTGCACCACGTACAGCAACAACGTGAGCGCCTCGCACCTGATGACCAGGTTCTTTCCCATCATGGAGAGAGATTGCTGCTCCCACTTGCTCAGCTTATGTTGTACCCTGGCTACCTGCTCCTTCCAGGATTTGGTGCACGCCCCGGCCCTTCCGAACCATATCCCTCGCACCTTCAGGTAGTCTGACCTAACGGTGAAGGGGACAAAGGATCGGTCAGCCAGTTCCCAAAGAACATGGCCTCGCTCTTGCCGTGGTTGACTTTGGCTCCCGCGGCCAGTTCGAACTGGTCGCAGATGCTCATCAGTCTGCGCACAGACAGTGCATCCGAGCAGAAGACGGCGACGTCATCCATGTTTTAACCTGAATGCCTCCACTGCCTGGGATTGTCACCCCTCTTATGCTCGCATCCTTCCTAATCGACTCAGCAAAGAGTTCAATACAGCAAACAAACAAGACAGGGGAGAGAGGACAGCCCTGTCTGACTCCAGATTGGATCGGGAAACTTTCTGATTCCCACCCATTGATTGAGACTGCGCTACTGATGTTTGTGTAGAGCAGTTTGATCCAATTGCAGATTCCCTCCCCAAACCTCATTTTGGAGAGCACATCCATCATGTAGGTGTGTGATATCCTGTCAAAAGCCTTCTCTTGGTCCAGGCTGATGAGGCAGGTGTCCACCCTCCTGTCCCGTACATAGGTGATCGTATTCCTGAGTAGCGCAAGACTATCAAAGATCTTCCTGCCGGGTACAGTACAGGTCTGATCAGGGTGGATCACCAACTCCAGAGCAGACTTGACTCGACTGGCTATGACTTTTGACCGAATCTTGTAGTCAACATTAAGCAGTGAGGTGGGCCGCCAATTTCTGATTTCTGCCCTCTCCCCCTTCCGCTTGTAGATGAGGGTGATGATGCCTTTCCTCATGGATTCTGACATGCTGCCGGCCAGGACCATACTCTCGTATACTTCCAGCAGGTCCAGGCTGACCCAGTCCCACAGGGCTGAATACAACTCAAACGGCAAGCCATCGCTTCTGGAAGTTTTACTCGTTGCGAAGGACTTGGCAGCCTTTGTCAGCTCGTCCAGGGTTAACAGCTTGTCCAGTCTCTCTCTCATGCTGTCATCTAAGACCTCTGTGATAGATGACAGGAAGGACTGGAAGGCTCTGCTGTCTGTGGGCTTCGCGTCATACAGCCCAGCATAAAAAGGTTTGCTGATACATTAGTACGTCAGACTGCGAAGACGTTACCGAGCCATCCTCTTCCTTCAGGCTGCTGATAACAGAGCTCTCTCTGCGTACCTTTTGGAAGAAGTAACGCGAGCACGTCTCATCCTGCTCAATGGAGCGGACTCTGGACTCTGGAAGATGAACTTGGAGGCCTCCATGGCAAAGAGCGAGGCCTGCTGACTCTTCACCTCATGGAGGTCCTCCTTGACCTCAACCCCCATTGACGGCAGCCGGAGCAGATTTTGCATACTTTTCTGGAGTCGGGACATTTCTCTCTCACCCTCTGAACACCTTTGAACATAAAGAACCTCTTGATGTTCTCCTTGATCGCCTCCCACCAGTGAACTGGAGACTCAAAGAGAGGTTTCACGGACCTCCGACCTTTGTAATCCCTTTTGAATTCCTCAACGTTCTCTGGGGTTAGCAGTGTAGCATTGAGGTTCCATATCCCCCTGCCAACCCGCTGGTTGTCCTGTAAGTGACAGTCAGCCAGTAAGAGGCAATGGTCGGAGAAGAACACCAGCTTGACGTCTGTGGATCCGACCGTGACAGCACGGGACACAAACAGGAAGTCAATCCTGGAACGGGCAGACCCGTCCGATCTTGACCATGTGTATCTTCGCTGTGCTCCGTCTGCAGGTTTGCTGAAGGCGTCCTGCAGTTTGGCATCTTTTACTGTTTCTATGAGGAATCTGGACGTAGCGTCCAGTTTGCTGTCGTCACTGCTGGATCATCCAGCTGCATCGATGATGCAGTTGAAGTCACCGCCTGGAATGACCAGCCTGGACGTCGCCAGCAGCAGTGGGAGCTGCTGGACGATGGTCAGCCGCTCGCTGCATTGAACCAGGGCGTACACATTGATCAGCCAGAGCAGAGCATTGTTATACATTACATCTGCTACGAGGAGGCGACCGCCCACCACCTCCTTAACCTCGGAGATGGTGAAGTTACCTCCCCGCAGCAGAATACCCAGGCCGGAGGAACGGGAATCATTACCCCCTGACCAGATCGATGGCCCGTGGGACCACCATCGCAACCATTGCCTGTAGGTGCTGAGGTGTGGTATTTCACACTCCTGCAGAAACAGTAGTTCGTTTTTGACCTTGGTGAGGTAATCCAAGGTTGAAACACATTGCGTAGTGGATTTAATGCTACGCACGTTAATTGAAGCAATCCTTATACCCATTTTTAAGTTAGTTGTTGCTTCCCATACCATTTGTCCTTGCTAGTCCCAGTCCTTTGGTATGTTCCTGCATACCCATAGTGTACATAAGCTGTTTCACGATCGTTGGGCTCACAAACCCCTTCTGTTTTTCATGCAGGGTTTGTTCCGCTGGGGTGACATCGGTGGGGGGGGGGGGTGGGGGGCGGTCTTGTAGGCAGCAAGGATTGAGCTGTCCTCTGCTGTTCCTCCTCAAAAACATCACTGCTCCTGGATTCCCAAAGCTGGAGTGCGCCAGACGTGACGTTGCTCTCGGTGTCCTGGAGCTGGGATGTGCTGGGCATTTTGCTAGGCTCGGCGCTTGGGGTTTGGGGTCTGCTGTGCCCATCACAGCTTCCAGTGCCCGGGGGCTGGGGGGTTTTATCTTCCAGCTCCTTTGAGTTCTGCTGCCTCTTTTGCAGGTACCATCGTTCTGGCACTTCCTCGTCCAGTGAGGAGGAGCTGCTGTAGTCTGTCTCAGACGGTAGCCTCCTCTTGCCACTGGTTTGGGTGGTGGCCTGTTCCGCTTTTGGAGGCTTTTTCTTTGTGGTTTTCCTTTGTACTACTTGCCACTGACCAGTTTGTTCATCTGCTGCCTCCTCTTCCAGTGATTCTGTCTGTGGAGGATGGGTAGGTGCTGGGACGCTAGTTTCAGCTGACTTCCCTTTCTTCTCCTTCTCAGGTAGACTTTCCTTACTGCGGAAAGGGTTGTTTATCTCCTTCCCAGCACCAAACGCATTCGTCGTTCCTTCTCCCGGCCTTTTCTTGGACCTTGCCGCCTGAGCATAACTGAGGCAGCGTTTGGGGCAGGTTTTGTAGAGATGGCCTGCCGTACCGTACAATGGCCTTCCTTCTTGCAGTTCTTGCAGACAACCGTGCTGCAGTTGGCTGCCACGTGACCAGATTTGCCACAGGTGCGACAAACTCTGGGCTGCCCAACGTAGACCAAGAAGCCTCGACCTCCCCCTATAGCGAAGCTGGAGGGAGGATGGATGATGGCTCCATTGGCATTGACCTTCAAGGTCACCTTTACCTGCCGCTTGCTGCTCCAAATCACAAATGGGTCCTTGACATCAGTGCTGCTGCCGGCCACCTCGAAGTACCTGGCGAGAAAGGTGAGTACATCTGCCACAGGAACATGGGGGTTATAGAGGTGAATTGTCACCACCCGGTCACGTTGTGACGGCAGCGTGAAGAGTGGCTCCACTTTGAGGATGGACAGCGGCGCCAGGTTCCCTTTCCCCTTGAACACCTTCAGGAACTTGATGCATCCCGCCACATTCTTAATTGTCACGTCGAAATATCCACTGCTGGGGAAGTCCTGCAGGCAGACGATGTCCGTAGCTTGGAATCCACAGCAATCGATGAGGATTTTCTTGATGAAGAAGGTATGATCAACCGGTGCATCGCCTTCCTTGTCCTTCACCACCACCCGAATGGTGTTACACACTCCCTGGCCTGAAGCTCAAAGATTGGTTATAGCCATTTTACTTAAAGCATACACAGGACAAGATCAAAGGCCACTGATCATGGTTTCTCCAAAATATACTTTATTCATAAAAATCTGTAAAAATTACATTGCCAAACAGTTTCCAAACAGCACCAAAAAATACAAACATTGCAAGGGAGATCAGTTTCCTTCAATACTGTCATGAGTTTCTTCCCAACCCTTCCGTTTCACAATTGTCATGTCAATTACAGTTTTACATTTACAGCAATTGAGAATATTAACGATACAGTTCGAGGGGTTTCCCATGGATCCAGCCCCTCAGTCTAGCTTGGTGGGGGAACCTTACACTGTGGTCTTTCCCCATTGAGCCTTTGCTGCGGCTGCCCCAAGCTTTAGTGCGTCCCTCAGCACGTAGTCCTGGACCTTGGAATGTGCCAGTCTGCAACATTCGGTGGTGGATAACTCTTTGCGCTGGAAGACCAGCAAGTTTCGGGCAGACCAAAGGGCGTCTTTCACCGAATTGATAGCCCTCCAGCAGCAGTTGATGTTTGTCTCGGTGTGCGTCCCTGGGAACAGCCCGTAGAGCACAGACTCCTGTGTTACAGAGCTGCTTGGGATGAACCTTGACAAAAACCACTGCATCTCTTTCCACACCTGCTTTGCAAAGGCACATTCCAGGAGGAGGTGGGCGGCCGTCTCTTCCCCACCACAGCCAACGCGGGGGCACTGTGCGGAGGGGGCGAGACTTCGGGTGTGCATGAAGGATCTGACGGGGAGGGCCATTCTCACCATCAGCCAGGTAATATTACTTTACTTTGGGGTAAATGCACCACAGTGCACTTGTTCTGTATTGGATTAAACTACATGTAAATCTTTACTCAAGTCCCTTTACAGGGTGTCTAGTTCAGTAAGTAAGGAATGTCATTCAATATATTTATCTAATTATTGTCCTGGACTTTCCTAATGGCCGACTGGGTAGAAGCAACAACGAGTGTAGCATTCAGTCATGCACACATAAATGGCAGGGTTTATATTTAAATGAGAGGGCGGGAATTGGGGTAGTTAGTCACTTAAACCAGCCTCTTGGGTTAACATTCTGGTTTCCCAATGTAAAACCAGCAGGCTCAAAGTTAAAAAGGCTCTGCTGAGAGCCGGAGGAGGCAACCCACCTGAGATCGATAAATGGCCAGTTAAGCCACTTAACACACTTGTTGTCAGCTTGTTAAGGGCCAGTTTTGAATTCTCTTTCTGACACTTGGCATCCACGCAGAGTCTCAACCACAACAGGGAGGAGGTGGTGCAAACATAGTGGGCAGCCAGTCCGAACGGCAGGATAGCAGCAAGACTCTCCATTAAAGAGGAAAGGCTCAGAAAAGGCCCTCGTATACAGGTAACCCCTCCCACAGATTCAGGAGAATTATCTGTCATATCTCTTCACTCTTGACAAGGGCACCTTGTGGGTGGAGGGCTTTGGTGGGGAGTGGAGGAGGGGGGTTGGTGTTGATGGGTTAGTCTGCTTACAGGCCTCGTGGGTTCATAGGGTGGGGGGGGGGGGCGGGTGTTCAGGAAGACTGTACATTCTAATAGAAAGGAAGAAAGTACATAACAGGAAATGGGATTCAGCTGCTCCCAGATTGTGAAGTTCCACCTAGAATGAACATAGGAACAGAAGGAGGCTATTCAGCCCCTCAGGCCTGATACGCAATTCAGTCAGATCTTGGTGCTCTGTACCTCAACTCCATTTACCTGCCTTTATTCCACATGCACTCACCAAACAAAAATCTATTGATCACAGTTTCGAAAATTTCAATTAACCCAGCATCGACAGCCTTTTGGGAGAGTTCCATATTTCCACTCACCTTTGCATGAACAAGTCCTTTCTGATTTCATTCCTAAATGTCCTAAAATTGAGCAGGTTGTGCCTATACTTATTAGAGTTTTGAAGAATGATTTGAAGAATTATTGAAACATATAATATTCTGAGGGAGCTTGATGGGATAGTTGCTGAGAGGATGTTTCTCCTGGTGGAGGAATCTAGAACTAGGGGACCCCATAATTTTAAGATCATGTCAGTTTGTTCTGAAGTCTCCCAGCACAGGACATAGCTTCACTATACCTATCTTATCAAATCATTTTATCATTTTAAATCCCTTGATTAAATTACCCCGCAATCTTCCAAACTCAATTTTATGCAACCTGTCCTTATAATTCAACCATTTAAGCTTGGGAATCATTCTGGTGAATCTGTGCTGTACTCGTTCCCAAGTATGTTTCCCGAAGTGCAGTGCCCAAAACTGAATGTACTTCTCTAAGCTCTGTACAAACGAAACATCACTTCCTCACTTTAGTATTCCAAACCCCTTGAAATGAAGGATAATATTCCATTAGCCTTTTTGATTACTTTTTGTACCTGCGTGCTAACTTTTAGTTATCAGTGTACATGGATACATAAGTCCATTTGCTCTGCCACAGCTTCTAGTCTCTCACCATTAAGAAAATATTTTGATTTGTCTTTCTTGGATCCAAAGTGGATGACCTCACATTTCCCTACATTGAATACCATCTGCATAGTTTGGCCAATCAGATAGTCTGTCTGCATCCCTTTGCTGCTTTTCACACAACTTACTGTGCTTCTTAGCTTGGCGTCTCCTGCAAGCTTGGATATATAACTCTCTATTCCTTTATCTAAGTCATTGATGTATACAATGGAAAGCTGAGGCCTGAGTACAGATCCTGCCTATTAGAGAACATAGCCTTTATCCCCTGCTCTCTGCCTCCTACCTCCCATCTAATTACCAACCCATGTCTTAGTCATAAGATATCATAAGAAATAGGAGCAGGAGCCCCTCAAGCCTGCTCCACCATTCAATAATATCATGGCTGATCTGATTGTAGCCTTAACTCCACTTTCCTGCTGGGCCCCCATTAACACTTGACTCCCTTGTAGATCAAAAACCTGTTCAACTCAGCCTTGAATATATTCAATAACCCAGCCTCCATTGCTTTCTGTGGAAGAGAATTCCAAAGATTAACGACCCTCTGAGAGAAGAAATTCCGCCTCATCTCCATGTTAAATGGGAGACCCCTTATTTTGAAACGGTGTCCCTAGTTCCAGATTCCTCCACCAGGGGAAACATCCTCTCAGCATCCACCCTGGCAAGCTCCCTCAGAATCTTATATGTTTCAATAAGATCACCTCTCATTCTTCTAAACTCCAATGAGTATAGGCAAAACCTGCTCAATCTTTCCTCATAAGGGGTTGGCATCCTTCCATCTATGAAAGATGATGGACGTGCAGCAAACCATCCATTTAGGTGGTGTGTCTTCTCTTGGTGCACCTTTGCTGATGACTGTGAAGGTCAAGCCTTGAGAGACAGGTTCTGCCACAAGTACTGCACGTGAAGCTGCCAAGTGATGCTATGAGTTGCTGTTTTTGACATTAGTGCTTGTTGTCATTGTGGTAGTGCACACCAGTCCAACAGAACGTGTCGCCATTTCCCTCTTTCGCCAGCTAGTGACTCCCAAGTGCGATAGTCGACATTTAGGGCCTTCATGTCACACTTGCAAGCATCCTTGAAGTGGAGTTTTGGGCACTCCACTGGTCATCTGACCCCAGCTACCTCACCATACAGAAGATCCTAAGGTATGCAACCGTCTTCCAACCTGCAGATGTGTCCGATCCACTGAAGCTGCCTCTATTTGATTAGTGCCAACAGACTGGGAGCTCTGCCTTTGAGAGGACTGCCACATTTGTGATTTTGTCTTGCCACGATATAGCCATAATGCGCCGCAGACAGATGGAAATTATAAGACAAAATAAATCGTAAGACAAGCCCTTTATTCCAGTTATCAGCCTAGTGAACCTTCTCTGAACCGCTTTCAATGCAAGTATATCCCTGCTTAAGTACGGAGACCAAAACTGTACACAGTACCCTAGAAGTGGTCTCACCAATGCCTTGTACAGTTGTAGCAAGACTTCCCTACTTTTATACTCCATCCCCCTTGCATTAAATGCTAACATTCCATTTGCCTTCCTAATTACTTGCTGTACCTGCATGCTAACATTTTGTGATTCATGTACAAGGCTGTCTCCAATCCCATGTGCTCCCATTTTAGCAAATAAACTCTTGTGCAAACCTTATCCAATGCCTTTTGATCAATAGAACACAGGGAATAATTGAACAGAGAGAAACTCTCCATAAATAATGCAATATAAAAGATAAACAAAAAGATGTTAGAAATGAATGACTGGTTGGTCAGCATCTGAAAGAGAAAGCATCTGAAAGGACGATCTTCTGGTGCTTCCTTTCAACATACTTTCCCAAAGCATTCCTAAAAGGCCGTCACTAGATTGTGATTCACCCAGTTCATAACAACAAATAGCATTTGTACCCACCCTTTAGTTTAGAAACCATGCCCTGTAGTACAATGGGCAGCTATGGTGCTTGCTCTGCTTTTGTTGTCTACATAAATAAGTTGCCTCTGCCAGTCACACTTGGTTACCAAAGGTACTTGGGATACGATAGTATCAAATAACCCAGAGTTTCAAGCAATTTAGGAATATTTAAAACTACAAATCCTTTCTTTCGAGAGCTAGTCCAGGAAGAGATTTCAACATGGATCATAAATTTTCTTGGAAGCTTTCAGCACATTACAGGCTTCCATGTGGTAACAACAATAGATGGGGGAAGGAAGGCTGTTAGCAGCTCATTAAGGCTGCTTTTTACAAAATGCAAATGCAAAAAGGAATCATAAAGGTTTCACTCATCTTTATTCAAACTATAGAATATAAAAAAGACACCATAAAAAGGAAATGCCTTAAAAAACCCATTTTGCAGGAATTGGATCCTTTAATAAGTATTGTATTGGTTCAACACCACAGGGTGGTTTATGGATTCTCCCCCCAAGGGTTGTGCACATTGTTCTTCAGTGAGAACTGCATTTGCTTTAAAAACTTAAGCATCTGATGAAAAGAGAGTTTTCAGCAGCCAGTCTACCAGGTTATAATAGGACATTCAGCACCCATGCTGATTGAATAGACTAATGATTTTCAGCTCTATTAATGCATTATACATTAATGCAGCTTAATTGAAGCAACAAATTACAATATAAAATCTCAAGTATAATTGCAGCTGATGAGGAGCTGAGTACATTTATTAAAAGCTTATGAACCTATCAACTTGTTTAGAAGTCTCTTCCAAAGAGCAAAGAGATTACATCTCAACTTTTTAAATCTATTTCTCTTTTGTCTTTGGCAGTCCCTTGGGAACGAGGATGACTTTCTTCCACTCCAGGGTTATGGGTCCTTAGGAGACTGAATTCTGGATCCGCACACACTGCCACAGGTGGGGCAGATGGTGTTTGGTGAGGCGAGTGAATGGGATGCTTGAATTTCCGCTGTTTACACTTGCTCACTGCCTGGGCATGTTGACATTGTTCTAACTGGCTGGCACCTTCGCGGATGCTTCTTCTCTATTTTGGGTGGTCTCGGGCAAGAGATTCCTACAATAGTGGAGATGTCACATCTTTTCAGGGAGTCTTTAAGGACATCTTTGTAGCATTTTTAAAACTATATATTTACAGCTCCAAAGACATGCAATTTTAGGAATTGATGTAAGCCTCCAAGTTATTCTTGTCAGCTGTTCAGATGGCTGAATAAGTTTATCCAGTGAGTATTTGAGCCATACATGTCCCAGGAAAGTCCCAAGTTCATTTCTGTGCCAATCTCAGATGGAATAGCATGGAGATTTTTTAATATTCTTTAATGGGATGTGAGCATTGCTGGCAAGGCCAGCATTTGTTGCCCATCCCTAATTATCCTTGAGAAGGTGGTGGTTTGGTGTAGGTACACCCACAGTGCAGTTAGGAAGGGAGTTCCAGGTTTTTGACCAAGCAACAATGAAGGAACGGTGGTGATATTATATTGGACGGTGTGTGGCTTTGAGGGGAATTCACAGTTGGTGGCATTCCCATGCCTCCGCTGCCTTTGTCCTTCTAGGTGGGAGAGGTTGTGGGTTTGGAAGGTGCTTCCCTCTGGTGGTACCAATTCACCTCTGTCTTCATCATCATACAGCTCACTGATGTACTCCACCTATCATTTCTCTACCCTTTCTTTTTTGAAGAGGAAGCACCTTCCTTGCTCCTTATACAGCCACTATTTGTGGCTATTTTCTTCTTGTCTGTCAGTGCTTTAACATTCTCATGCAATGCTCTTATATTATGCTTTTCTCCAGTTCTTCTATTTCTTTGCAACGATCTTCATACCACTTTTCCTTGGCCTCCCTACATGCTTTTCTTATCTGTCTTTCTATTTTGTCATATTTTTCTTTATTGTTCTTACTCTGTCTCCTTTCCTCCATCATATCTAGCATTTCATCAGTCATCCAGTCTTGATGTTTCCTCCTCTCTTTCTTAGGGACCATCTCAGTTACTGAGTATTTCATGCTCTGTTTCAACCAGCTTTCTCAATGCCTTTCCTCTTTTAAGGCACTTCTTAAAACCTACCTCTTTGACCAAGCTTTTGGTCATTGGCCCTAGTGTTGCCTTATTGAGTCATATAGTCATTATGGCACAGAAGGAGGTCATTCAACCCATCAAGTCCATGCTGGTTCTCTGCAGAGCAATCCAATCAGTCCCATTCCCCTGCTATATCCCAATAGTCCTGCAAGTTTCTTTTGAAATCTTTCATCATCTCTGCTTCCACCACTCTCCTAAGCAGCGAGTTCCATGTCATTATCATTCACTGTGTAAGTACTTCTTCTTCACATCCCCCCTGCATCTCTTGCCCAAAATTTTAAATCTGTGACCCCCAGTCCTTATATCATCAGTTAATGTGAACATTTCTTTGTTTACCTTACCTAAACCTGTCATAATCTTGTACACATCTATCAAATCTCCTTTGCTCCAAGGAGAACAACTCCTGCTTCACCAACCTAACCTTGTAGCTAAAATCCCTCATCCCTCCAACCATTCTGGCAAATCTGCTCTGCACTTCCTCAAGGACCCTCACATCCTTCCTAAAGTGTGGTGATCAGAACTGGATGCAGTACTCTAGTTGGGGCCTATCCAGGGCTTTACACAGGTTCAGCATAACTTCCCTGCTTTTGTACTCAATACCTCTATTTATGAAGCCCAAGATGCCATAAGCTTTGCCAACTTCTCTCTCAATATGTCCTGACACTTTCAAAGATCTATCCATATGCACCCCCAGGTCCCTCTGTTCCTGTAAACTCTTCAGAACGTTGCAATTAATCTATGTTTTTCCCTATCCCTTCTGCCAAAATGCATCATCACATACTTCTCTCTATTAAATTCCATCTGGCACTTGTTCACCCATTCTGCTAGCCTATCTATGTCCTGTTGCAGCCGATTGGTATCATCCTTGCTGTCTGCCATTCCAACATGTTTGGTATCATCTGCAAATTTTGAAATTTTACTCTGTATTCCAATGCCCAAGTCATATATCAAAAAAGAAGTGGTTCTAGTACTGAAGCTTGGGGAACACCACTGTCTACCATCCTCCATTCCGAAAAACAGTCATTTACCAAGACTCACTATTTTCAGTCCTTAAGTCAATTTTTTATCCAAACTAACACTGACCCTCCTATTCCGTGAGCCTCAGTTTTGTTAATTAGCCATTTATGGGATACTTTGTCAAATACTTCCTTAAAATCCATACATTCAACATCCATTGCTTTCCCTTCATCAACCTTCTGTTACTTCATCAAAAAATTCAATTAGATTAGTCAAGCACGATCTGCCTTTTACAAATCTGTGCTGCCTCTCCTTAATTAACTCAAACCTCTCCAGATGTCTGTTGACTTTTTCCCTGATTATTGTTTCTAAAACTTTACCCACCACTGATGTTAAACTGACTGGCTTGTAGTTACTAGGAATGTCCTTAAATTCTCTCTTGAATAAGGTTGTCACATTTGCCACTCTCCAATCCTCTGGGACCTTCCCCATATCTAGGGAATGTTGGAAGGTTATGACAAGCCCTTCCGCTATCTTCATTCCCAATTCCTTTGGCAACCTGGGATGCAAGCCATCCAGACCAGGTGACTTATCCACTCTAAGCATAGCCAGACTCTCCAGTACATCCTCCTTATCAATTTTCGCTTCATCCATTACCTCTACCCATCTCTGCTTCTACCGATATTTTGTCAGCATCCTCTTCCATTGTAAACACTGATACAAAGTACCCATTAAGTATTCTCGCCTTGCCCTGTGCCTCTAAACATATATCATCCTCTTTGTCCCTCATAGGCCCAACCCCACCTCTTAATAGTCGCTTACAAATTACATGCTGGTAGAAGATTTTTGGGTTCCCTTTTATGTTAACTGCCATTCTATTCTCATAGTCTCTCTTTGCCAGTCTTATTTTCCTCTTCACCACCCCTCTCGATTTATTGTATTTGGCTTGGCTCTTGCTTGAATTCACCTGACATGCATCATTATTTCTTTTCTCTTTCTTCTTTTTTGTTTCATCATATTCTCTATCTCCCTCATCATCCAAGAAGCCCTGGTTTTGGTTCCCTTACCTTTCGCCCTTGTTGGAATATGCCGAGTCCGTCCCTGAAACATTTCCTTCTTAAAGATTACCAATTGTTCTGTTACAGTTTTTTCCATCAATCTTTGGTTCCATTTTGCCCTGGCTAGATCCTCTCTCATCCCATTTTAGTTGCCTTCTTCCAGTTTAGAAATTCTGCTTTAGATCGTTCCTTGCTCTTCTCCTTTGCTAACCTTGTGATACAATGATCATTCTGACTCAACTGCTCCCCGCAGCGACTTGGTCCTATTGGCCCATCTCATTCGCCAGCATCAGATCCAGCAATGCCTCCTTCCTAGTTGGATCAAGAACATACTGGTCAAGGCAGTTCTCCTGAACACACTTTAGAAATTCCTCCTCTCCTTACCCTTTACTCTAAAATTATCCCAATTGATATTTGAGTAATTAAAGACCTGAATGTCTCCACTCTATAGTTCTTGCACATCACTCTGATTTGCCTGCAGATTTTCTCCTCTATTTCTCTTTCACCGTATTGGTGGCCTATAGAACACCCCGAGTAGCATGATCATACCCTTTTTGCTTTTCAACTCAAACCAAATGGAGTCTGTCTTTGTCCCCCTCAAGGACATCCTCCCTTTCCAACCCTACAATGTCTTCCCTAATCAGTACTGCCACCCCACCTTCCTTTTCTCCTTCCCTATCTTTTCTGAACACTCTGTATCCTTGAATATTAAGTGCCCAGTCCTCATTATTTTTAAGCTACATTTTCGTTATTCCCACATGGCTATTTGTGCTTGTAGTTCATCAACCTTATTCACCACACTTTATGTGTTTATATACAGGCATTATAAGCCTCTTTGTATTCCTTTCTGTCCTTCTTAGTCTACTCCTACATAATATGATACTAGTTCCTTCTCTAGTACTATCCAACACTCTCACTCTTTTGTGCACCTTATTCCACTCTTCTACTTCTATATGCTGCTGCCCATACCTCTGCCAATTTAGTTTAAACACTCCCCACCTACACTCCCCATGAGGATATTGGTCTCAGTCCTGTTGAGGTGCAACCCGTCCCTTTTGAATAGGTGCCCCCTGCTCTAGAACTGGTCCCAATTTCCCAAGAATCTGAAGCCCTTCCTCCTGCACCATGCCTCAAGCCATGCATTGATCCTTCCTATAGTCCTATTTCTACTCTCGCTGGTATGTGGCACTGGGAGTAATCCAGAGATAACTACCTTTGAGATCCTACTTTTTAACTTCCTCTCCAGCTCCTGAAAATCTGACCACAAGACCTCAATACCTGCCCTCCTATGTCATTGGTACCAACGTGTACCACAACCTCTGGCTCACTCTGTTTCCCCTGCCGAATATTCTGGACAGTCTGCATGATGTCCTTTACCCTGGCACCAGAGAGGAAACACACCATGCGGGACTCATGATGATAGTTACAGAAATGCCTGTCCCTTTAACTATGGAATCTCCTATAATGACTGCATTTCTACCTTAGCTGTTCCCTCCTGGGCAGTCCCTTGCCCATCAGTCCTTGTTCTGGACTGCACTCCTTCAAGGGGACATCACTTCCAGTAGTCTCCAAAGCTGAGTTTCGGTTTGAGAGTGGCACACATCCGGAAGACTCTTGTACCTCTTGCCTCTTCCTAATCTTCCAGATGGCCACCTGTCCACTATCTTAAACTCTCACTGCCTGTGTGCTGACCACCTCCTGGAATGTACAATCCAGGAAAATCTCATCCTCCCTGATGTTCCACAGTGACTCCAGCTGCTCCTCAAGATCAGAAATCCTGAACTTGAGCTCAAGCAGCTGGAGACACTTCCTACACACATGGCCCCCAAGAGACATGATGTGCCCCATTGTCAAATTTTCTTTGATAACACTGCTGTGAAGCACCTTGGGATGATTTACCATCTTAAAGGCACTTTGGAAATACAAGTTGTTGTTATTCGCTGAGATATTGGAAGGCCACCCATATCCTTCCAGGAGTGAACACCTTCAGGAAAGGAGACTGGAGAAAGATTGACAAGGAAAATATATGAGAAAAATATTTTCACTGACCAACTAAGTCGTGACTGTGATATATAACATCACCAGCTACTGCTGCTTCTACAAATTCATAGAATTTGAACTTTAATTTTAATGGAAAATGATTTTTAAAAGATTGAATGGTACTGAAATAAATACATGAATTATAAAATTCCACAATCTATGATCACAAAGCATTCATTCCCCACCACCCTCCACCCCCCCCCCCCCCCCGCCGCCACCCAACCACCACCCCCAATAGACATGTTT
This sequence comes from Heterodontus francisci, assembly GCF_036365525.1. NCBI lineage: Eukaryota > Metazoa > Chordata > Chondrichthyes > Heterodontiformes > Heterodontidae > Heterodontus > Heterodontus francisci. Next base: position 50,030,302 of record NC_090386.1, on the reverse strand, counting down.
AACTTCCACCCCCTGCCACAAAGCACCATGAAGACAGCATCCCCTGACCCCACAAAAGACACAGAACCCCATGATCAGATGTTAAAGTAATTGACCCCTACACCCTCCTGAAGAAGAAAAATCACAGCACCTTTCTAAAATGGAGATACAACCCATCCCACTCAGTAAAGATGTCAAACACCCCCTCCGAGAAGGCATCTCCTACACTACCCGCACCCTACCCCACCCTCAATGAGCAAAGTATGAAGCAGGCCCCAAATCTCTTAAATAAAGTGCAGATCTGTTGGTCTGCAACTGAGCAAAAATAACCCCTTACAGTGCACGCTATTTAAGCCCCCACTCCACCCTGACCAGATATTTAATTCAACCCCCAAAATGAGCAGCAATTTAGACACAGGTCAGATGCCCAAGTGTGTACACCAAAAAAGTGGAAGCAAGCAGACAGGAGCCTTCTCCACGCACTAAGGTCAGAACCTGGACGGCCATGGGCAGACAAAGTGAAAGTGAAATCCTCCACACCTCCCCTCCAATTCATCAGAGATTGCTGTGCCCTTCAAACACAATCCTTCCCACTGAACAACATTTAAAAAAAAAATTCTTTCTTGGGATGAGGTAGTCACTAGCAAAGACAGTATTTATTGTACATCCCTAGTTGCCCTTGCGAAGGTGGTGGTGAGCTGCCTTCTTGCGCCGCAGCAGTCCGTGTGGTGAAAGTACCTCCACTGTGCAGATAGGCAGGGACCTCCAGGAATTTGGCCCAGCGGTGAGGAAGGAATGCTGATGTATGTCCACATCAGGATGGTGTGTAATGTGGAGAAGAGATTGGAAGTGCTGCCGTTCCCATGCCTCTGCTGTCCTTGCCCTTCTAGGTGGTGGAGGTCACTGGCTTGTGAAGTGCTGTCAAAGAAGCCTTGGCGAGTTGCTGTGGTGCATATTGTAGATAGTGTGGCACAATCGATCCCCTGAATTGAGCTGAAATCAGAAAAACCTTACGCTCCTTGAGCCCTTCATCAAAAAACAACTCTGCATTAACCCCCACCCTGAATTAAAAACCGATGAGAAGAAAAATGCTTCCACCATCACCACATTGAGGGAATTAGGCCATGGTCCAGTACAGATCCCTTTCCACTGAGAGAACAATTGGCCTTCATCCATACCATCCAAGTTTTCCCCATCATTGTTGCTCTCCCGTCAATTCTTCCTCTACTTGATCCCCTCTCCATTTCCCCACTTCCCGTGAAGAAATGGGCCCCGGCCTAGTGCCATGTAGGCCATTACTGTCTTATATTGCTCCGTCTCCTGCGCCCTCTCAACATGCCCTGCCCTCCTCTACCCCTCTCTGCCTCTCCCTATCCCCACCTCTTTCCACTTTCCCCCATTCCACTCTCCTCTTCTCCCTCTGTTCTTTCTCTTTTCTCCTTCCTTTTCTCTCTTCCACCATCTGATCCAGTCCTGTCTTCCTCTACAGCAAACAAAAAAAACTTGCATTTATATAGCACCTTTAACATAGTAAAACATTCAAAGTATCATTATTAATAATAATTTGACACAGAACCACAGAAGGGGATATTAGGGCAGATGAGGTAATTTTTAAGGCATGTCTTAAAGGATGAAAGAGAGGTAGTGGGTGGAAAAGTTGAGGGAAGAAATTCCGGAGCTTAGGGCCTCGACAGCTGGAGGCATGGCCACCAATGGCGCAGCGAATAAAATCAGGGATTTGCAAGAAGCTAGAATTGGAGGAGTGCAGATATCTCCGAACGTTGTAGGTCTGGAAGAGGTTACAGAGATTGGGAGGGATGAGGCCACAGAGCAATTTGAAAACAAGGATGAGAATTTTAAAATCAAGGTTTTGTTGAACTGGAAGCCAATGTAGGTCACTGAGCACAGGGGTGAATGGGACTTGGTACAAGTTAGGATACAGTTAGGATATTTGGATCAGCTTGAGTTTATTGGGGGTGGAAGATGGGATACTGGCCAGGATGCATTGGAATAATCAAGTGTAGAGGTAACAAAGGCATGGCTGAGGGTTTTAGTGGCAGATAAGCTGAGGCAGAGGCATAGTTAGGTGAGGCTACAAGGTGGAAATAGGCAGTGTTAGTGATGGCGCGGATATGTGGTTGGAAGCACATCTTGGGGTCAAATACCAAGATTGCAAACAGTCTGGTTCTACCTCAGACAATTGCCAGGGAGTTGGTGGCTAAGGAATGGAGTTTCTGACAGGGACAGCAGACAACGGCTCTGCCCTCTATTCATACTCTCCCCATCTCCCTCTGTCCTCTCCCCTATCTCCCTCACTCTATTCCCCCAATCTCCTTCCTCTATCCTCCTCTAGTTCCTCCTACTTCACGAGAGTCCAGTTATCCTACCATTTTCTAACCTCCTTCTGCATTGCCATGGGAAATTGACTGTGGTCTTCGTTTGCTGAGAAGATGCCAAATTTCTAACTTTTATTTTTTTTGGTAATTGCAATGTGGCTGATTCAATGAAATAAAAGCTACTGGGGCTGAAATTTGTCTTGGGGAGGAAGTGCAAATAGGTGACAGCGAATCCATAGCGATTAAACACAGTCCGATTTCCCATTGATGTCAAGATCAATTTCACCCCCATTATTATAATCACACACAGCAGACTGCACTTCCTGATTGAGGTAGAGAGAGTGAGAAAGGAAGAGAGGAAGAGAACAACAACAACTTTTATTTATATAGCCCATTTGACATAATAAAACATCCCAAGGCGCCTCACAGGACCATTATAAAACAAAGTATGCCACTTTAGGTCAGATGACCAAAAGCTTGGTCAAAGAGGTAGGTTTTAAGGAGTGTCTTAAAGGAGGAAAGCGAGGTCGAGGGGCAGAGAGGAAAAGATAACAAATGTAGAAACATGACACAGTATCTTGTAGAACTGGCCAGATTTACAGTGGAAAGCAGAAGTACCATTTCCCCCCTTGGACACATAACCAATCACAAGACAAGATCTTCAGCAAGGAGGGAATAAAGTTTAAAAAGTTAAAAGCAACAGATGTTTATACACTCACAGAAACCCAACATATTTCAAATAAGTCAGTCATATCTTACAAATATTATTGAAAATTTTCACATGTACATTTTCTATTGCAACAGATCTTTGCACATTGGTCCTCCTGACTCAGTAGAATGTGAGACAGTAGCAGGATTTTCCAATTTGTACTCATGCATTGCAACCATTGAAAGATAATTGATCTGTTTAGTTTAGAGATACAGCACTGAAACAGGCCCTTCGGCCCACCGAGTCTGTGCCGACCATCAACCACCCATTTATACTAATCCTACACGAATCCCATATTCCAATAACATCCCCACCGGTCCCTATATATTTCTTTACCACCTACCTATACTAGGGGCAATTTATAATGGCCAATTAACCTATCAACCTGCAAGTCTTTGGCATGTGGGAGGAAACCGGAGCACCCGGAGGAAACCCACGCAGACACAGGGAGAACTTGCAAACTCCGCACAGGCAGTACCCAGAATCGAACCCGGGTCCCTGGAGCTGTGAGGCTGCAGTGCTAACCACTGCGCCACTGTGCCTCCCTCTGACACAAACCAAAACCTAATCAAAAATACTTCAATGCTTAAACTAAAATACATTATTGAATTAAAAAACTAATTGTTGAAAAAAGATAGGAGCATCAATCTATACCATAGGGTGGCACAGTGGCGCAGTGGTTAGCACCGCAGCCTCACAGCTCCAGCGACCCGGGTTTAATTCTGGGTACTGCCTGTGTGGAGTTTGCAAGTTCTCCTTGTGTCCGCGTGGGTTTCCTCCGGGTACTCTGATTTCCTCCCACATGCCAAAGACTTGCGGGTTGATAGGTAAATTGGCCATTATAAATTGTCCCTAGTATAGGTAGGTGGTAGGGAAATATAAGGACAGGTGGGCATGTGGTAGGAATATGGAATTAGTGCAGGATTAGTATATAAATGGGTGGTAGATGGTCGGCACAGACTCGGTGGGCCGAAGGGCCTGTTTCAGTGCTGTATCTCTAAAAAACTAAAAAAAAACATAACAATGGTGGAATGTAGGTTTGATACCAAATGTCATAAATGGGTGAAATCCTTCTGTGCATTGTTAATAATAAATGTATTAAGATATTTCTAACAAGATTCTCCATCCACTATTTTAATAAAGGCACTAGTTTCTTCAAAATAAGCTAAAATTGCGGAGTGCAATTTCAAGCTATAAGCTCCCCGTCCCATCCATGTTACTGTGGGAGTAAAATGCAATTGTTCTGTAGCTAATCTCTCATCCCATCTGGGCTACAACCATAGAACAGCAATAGTGGAGATCCATCCCTAGATGGTGCATAATCTGAGACCAGAACGTCAGGGAATTAAGCAGAGGAACTTCATATGCCACTCAAAAAGAAACAATTACAATTCATAAATCATAGATTTTAATGCATGCATAAAACATGCAAAGGGAGTAGTTTTAATGATCTTGATCACACTGTAAAAGTTGTTTTCTTCTGGTCGATTGTATTTTATCCCCTCTGTGTGTTGCCTGAGATTTTTTTGCCTTTTTTTTCTATTTGCCCCATTTTGTTCTTTTCTCCCCTCTTCCTCTCCTGGAGACATTGACTCCTGATGGGTACAGTTCAACAGCCACAGAAGTAATCTGACAACTTCCCAAGCAGCCATTCTTCATGCGTTATCCTTTATTGACTATCAGAAGGTTATTTGGCTGTAGGAAAAATCAGTACCAATCCCAGTTCTGTACTTACATGACATCTCAGCATGCATGTATAACAGTTGACAATGAGAGCAGTAACAGATTTTCTCCTGCCAGCTGAGGGACATTGAGGCCAATTTTTTTTTGATTCATTCATGGGTTGTGGATGTCACTGGCAAGGCCAACATTTAATGCCCACCCCTAATTGCCCTTAATAAGATGGTGGTGAGCCACTGTATTGAACTACTGCAGTCCATATGGTGTAGGTACACACACTCTACTGTGAGGGGGGGAATTCCATGATTTTGACTCAGTGACGATGAAGAAATGGTGATATATTTCTAAGTTGGGATGGTGTGTGATGTGGAGGGGAACTTGCAGGTGGTGGAATTCCCATGTACTTGCTGCCCTTGTTCTTCTAGGTAGTAGAGGCTGTGGTTTTGTTAGGTGCTATCAAAGGAGTCTTGGCAAGTTGTTGCAGTCTATTTTGTAGGTGGCACACACTGCTGCCACGATGCGCCAGTGGTAGAGGGAATGAATGTTTATGGTGATGGATGGGTTGCTGATCAAGCAGGCTGTACTGAATGGTGTCGAGCTTCTTGAGTATTGTTGGAGCTGCACTTTTCTGGGCCACTCCTGACTTGAGTCTTGTCGATGGTGGAAATGCTTTGGGGAATCAGGAGGTGAGTTACTCGCCACAGAATTCCCAGCCTCTGACCTGCTTTTGTAGCCACAGTTTTTATGTGGCTGGTCCAGTTAAGTTTCTTGTCAATGGTGACCCCCAGGATGTTGATGGTGGGGGATTTAGTGATGGTCATGCCATTGAATGCCAAGAGAGGGTGGTTAGATTTGTTCTTGTTGGATCTGGTCATTGCCTGGCACTTGTGTGGCACAAATGTTACTTGCCACTCATCAGTCCAAGCCTGAATGTTGTCCAGGTCTGGCTGTATGCAGGCATGCATGGATTCTTTATTTGAGGAATTGTGAATGAAACTGAACACTGTGCAATCATCAGCAAACTTCCCCACTACTGCCCTTATGATGGAGGGTAGGTCATTGATGAAGCAGCTGAAGATGATTGGTTCTAGGATACTGGCTGAGGAAATCCTTCAGTGATGTCCTGATGTTGAGATGATTTGCTTCCAACAACCATAACCATCTTCTTTAGTGCTAGGCATGACTCCAATCAGTGGACAGATTTTCCCCGGATTCGCATTGACTTCAATTTTACTGGGGTTCCTTACATAAGAACATAAGACATAGGAGCAGGAGTAGACCATTTGGCCCCTTGAGCCTGCTGTGTCATTGAATAAGATCATGGCTGATCTGATTATGGCCTGAACTCCACTTTCCTGCTTGCCCCATAACCCTTGACTCCCTCGTAGATCAAAAATCCGTCTAGCTCAGACCTGAATATATTCAATGACCACTGCTCTCTGGGGAAGAGAATTCCAAAGATTAACATACCTCTGAGAGAAGAAATTCCGCCTCATCTCTGTCTTAAAAGTGAGCCCCCTTATTTTGAAACTGTGCCCCCTAGTTCTAGATTCCTCCACCAGGGGAAGCATCCTCTCAGCATCTACCCTGTCAAGCCCCCTCAGTATTTTCTATGTTTCAATAAGATCACCTCTCATTCTTCTAAACTCCAATGAGTAGAAGCCCAACCTGCTCAATATTTCCTCATAAGACAACCCCTTCCTCCCAGGTATCAGTCTAGTGAACCCTCTCTGAACTGCCTCCAATGCAAGTATATCCCTCCTTAAATAAGGAGACTAAAACTGTACGCAGTACTCTGGGTGCGGTCTCACCAACACCATGTACAGTTGTAGCAAGATTTCTCTACTTTTATACTCCATCTCCCTTGCAATAAAGGCCAAAATTCCATTTGCCTTCCTAATTACTTGCTGTACTTGCATTCTAACTTTTTGTGATTCATGTATAAGGACTCCCAGATCCCTCTGTACTGCAACATTCTGCAGTCTGCTTGACTTGACTCAGTCAAATGCTGTTTTGATGTCAAGGACAGTCACTCTCACCTCACCCAATTGTTGCTCCAGCTCACATTAGGTATATTAGCACAGACCACAGATTAAATTTGGGATCATCTTGTTTGTATGGTTCAGATATTTATCACTAACTGAACCATTGTTGGAGCTTATTATCCAATATCATCTCCATTTTTGTTATGGACAATTCAACTGCATTTGGCATTGTGGAAATGTTTAAAGGTCACATATATATTGTTTTATCATAAACCTGCTTGTATTAGAAATTGCAGACAAATCACTTGGTTGTTAAAAGCGCGAATAATGCCCTTTTATCTTTTATCCATCATTGGAGAGAGAATATGTGACAATAGTTATTCAATTTAATTGCAAATGTCCTTTAAATTTAAGGATCAAATTCCCCATTAAAGACTGAATCAATTTAAAATAGATTTTTGTTGGCTTTTACACAGGTTTATTTTTTTTCTTCCCTCTATGTTAAAACATCCATGTTACAGAGCTATGCTCCCCCTTGAAATACATCATGAATCCATTTTAGAGTCATACTCACCTTTAAAATCAATCATTATCCATTAACAGCTGACTTTTTCCTCTTTTATCAGGCAAATTGATTATCCAAGGTTTATAGATTTTTCATTGTCAGTCATAAAACAAACAAATGAGAACATTTATTACTCAGATTTAAAAATAAATTGACCCAGTGGTACAATTCATTAACGCGTCATGAACTGAGGCCTATCTTTGATCATGTCTCTGACTGACATTCACACTCAAGCCAAGTGTCCCCTAAATGTTACCTTCCTAATTTTGGCTAGGTCATCAAAGGCAATGCACCATCTGAAGACTCCTTCACTCATTCAAGGTGATAAATCTGCATCTCACTACTTAGGTTGGATGTTTTCCTGGTGGTTTCATCACATGACCACCCCTCCCCCGCCCCCCCCCCCCCCAACCGCCACCAATTACCCCGTCCAGTCAACCTTGCCCCCCATCTCCAATATTTTTATAAGTAATAAACAAAAGTGTTCTAAGAAAATTACATAAGATGCACAATGTTTTTAATTCCCTTATGATTTTTCACTCAGCTGCTTACAGCAAAGTTCTGAAAATTAAACTTCAACTCCTGGAGACTCAAGGACAATTCAAGAAATAAAAACAGAAAATGCTGGAAATACTCATCAGGTCTTGCAGGTTGATGACCTTTCATCAGAAATAGGAGTGTTTAGAGATATAATAGATTTTAAGTGAGGCAAGGAAAGGGGGGAGGTGAGGAAAGAACAAACGGGAAGATCTGTGATAGGATGGAAGGCAGTAGAGATTAAATGGCTAAAGGGATAATAGTGAAAGGTAAAAAGAGATGGCAATAGGACAAGCAAAGAAACAAAAGACGTAACTAGAGGAGGTGTAAGGAGGGTAGAATCAACACCAACAGTTGCGGTCCACAAAAAAAAGGTTATGATCTGAAATTGTTGAGCTAAATGTTGATTCTGGAAGGCTGTAAAGTGCCTAATAGAAAGATGAGGTGCTGTTCCTCGAGCTTATGCTGAACTTCATTCTAACAGTGTAGAAGGCCAAGATCAGAATGGTCAGAGTCGGAGTGGAATGGAGAATTTAAATGACAGATGACCGGAAGCTCAGGGTCACCCTTGTGGACTGAACAGAGGTGTTACTCAAAGTGATCATCCAACCTGAATTTGGTCTCCCCAATGTTGAGGTTACCGCATTGTGAGCAGTGAATACAGTATACCAAATTGAAAGAAGTACAAGTAAATTGATGTTTAACCTTGAAGGAGTGACAATCCAATAGGGTTAGCAACTCTAATCCCAATCTACAATTGAGCTTCACAGACCAGGAGGTCTCATGCCAATCATTAGCCTGTGCTGTCTTAGCTGATCTCAACCAGGCTGCAGGTGGGGCTTCATAAAGTGCTTTCAACATTTCAGGGCAAAAGAAGGAAAAGTCAACGAGAATTTCCATTCTGATTGCGATCAAATGACTCCTACTGAAAAGTATATATGCATAGAAATTCCCTCCACTCAAATATTGGAAAGACAGAATTATCTTTGGTCCCCGTCACAAACTCCAGTTCTTAGCCAGTGACTCCATCCTGACTCCCTGATCACTATCTGACCATGAACCAGTCTGTTCTCAACCTAAGTGACCTTATTTACCCTGCACTGAGCTTCTGACCCCATATACTCTCCATCAACAAGACCACCTATTTCCACTTCTGTAACATTGCCCATCTGCACCCTCTCTCTGCTGATCTGCTGCTGAAACCCTCATCCATACCTTTGTTATCTCTAGACTCAACTATACGAATGCACTCATGGCTAGCCTTCCACCTTGCAACCTGTGTAAACTTGAGCTCATCCAAAAAATTGCTGCCCATCACCCCTGTTCTTGCTGACTTACAATGACTCCCGGTCCATCAAAACTTCAATATTAAAATTCTCACCCTTGTTTTCAAATCCCTCTATGGCCTTACCCTTTCTTAACACTGTAACCTCCTTCAGCCCCACAACCCTCTGTGATCTCTGCACTCCTCCAATTCTGCCCTCTTATGCATCCCCAATATTAATCATTCCACCATTAGCAGCCATGCCTTCAGCTGCTTAAGTCCTAAGCTCTGGAATTCCCTCCCCAAACCTCTTCAACTCTCTCCCTCTCTCTCCTTTGAGAAGCTCCTTAAAGCCTAGCTGTTTGTTCAAGATTTTGGTCACCTATTCTATCTCCTTATGTGGGTCAGTGTCAAATTTTATTTGATGTTACTCCTGTGAAGTGTCTTGGGACATTCTGCTCTATAGGGGCATTATATAAATGAAAGTTTTTGTTGTATGGACATTGACTGAAAATGGTGCATTTATATAGTTGTCTATTTCTCCAGGGGTTCCGCTGATCTGCTAAAATTATTGAAGAAGATAGGGAGAACATAGGAACATTCAGGGCCAGTATGTCTCATGTCCTCAAAATGCTACACAGCCAATTAATTACTTGTGAAATGTACTCACTTTTGTTGTTTAGGCAACACAACAGTCAAGTCCAACTAACAGCAAAGAGTTAAATCTCTTTTGGTAGTGTTGACTGAGAGATGAATCTTGGCCAGGATAAGGGGAATATTTACCCTGTTCTTCTTCAACTATTGCCAAGGGATCTTTTACATCCATCTGAACAGGTGAAGGGATTTCTGATTTAAAATCTCATCTCAAAGATGGCACGAACTACAATGCTCTACTCCATATATACTGCAAAGTGCCTGCCTAGATTATATGCTTAAGTCCTGGAGATGGGCTGCAATGCATCAACCTCAAAATGAGAAGCAAGAGTGCCAAGCTGATACGGACACTAGAATGAGGTTCAACTGTAATGTTGCCAATAATTCACTAGCATATACCAGTGCCATGTGTTAGTGAGCATAGCAATAGGAGGATTGATCAATTGAACATGTGGCTGGAGAATTGGTGTAGGAGGGAGGGCATCAGATTTCTGAGGCATTGGGACTGTTTCTGGGGCAGGTAAGACCTGTACATGATGGACGGGCTACCCCTTAACAGGACTGGAACTAATATCCTTGTAGGGAGATTTGCTAATGCTGTTGGAGGGGGTTTAAACTAGCTTGTCAGTGGGATGGGAATCTGAGGGGTAGCTCAAAGTGGAAGGAAGTGAAGCTGGTAACTGGAGGTAGAAAAGTAGCAAGCGACATTAGAAGACAAGCAAAACAAAGGCAAGCATCAACTAAGTTTAGAATGCAGAATAATGTCATGGAGACAAGGTTAAGAACACTCTTCCTGAATGCATGTAGCATTCGCAACAAGGTAGATGATTAAAAGGCACAGATAGAGGTAAATGGGTATGATCTAATTGCCATGGCTATAGGGTAACCAAAACTAGGAAGTGAATATTCAAGGATATTCAAAATTTAGGAAGGACAGGTAAAAAGGAACATGTGGTGGTGTTGCGCTGATAATAAGGGCTGGAATCAGTACATTAGTAAGGGAGGATCTCAGTTCCGAAGAACAAAATGTGGAATCTGTTTGGGTGGAGCTAAGAAACAGAAAGGGGCAGCAAACCTTGATAGGAGTTGTTTAGAGGCCACCAAACAGTAGTGGTAGTGTTGGGCATGGCATTAATCAGGAGATTAGAGAAGCATGTAGCATGGGTAATATGGGTAGACATAATGAGCACTAATGCTGTGGAGGATAAGTTTCTGGAGTGTGTGAGGATTGGTTTTCTGGAACAGTATGTTGAGGAAACGACTAGTGAACAGGCTATTTTAGATCTAGGATTATGTAATGAGAAAGGGCTAATTAATAATCTTGTTGTAAATGAACCTTTAGGGAAGAGTGACCATAATATGATAGTATTTTACATTATGTTTGAAAGTGAGGTAGTTCAATCTGAGGCCAGGGTGTTAAATTTAAACAAAGGAAATTATGAAGGTACGAGGGGCAAATTGGCTGAGGTGGATTGGGAAAATATATTAAAAGGTAAGACAGTGCATAGACCATGGATAGTTTTCAAAGAATTATTACATAGTTTACAGCAACTATACATTCCTTCAAGGTACAAAAACCGCATAAGTAAAGGCAGTCAACTGTGGCTAACAAAGCAAGTTAAGGATTGCATAAGATTAAAAGAAAAGGCCTATAAAGTTGCCGGAAATAGTAGTAAACCTGAGGATTGGGGGGATTTTAGAATAAAGAAAAGGAGGAGCAAGAAACTGAAGAGATTCAGAACAGATCTAGCACCTCAAAACTGGGCATCGATGAGGCGCTGTGGACCATCAGCAGCAGCAGAATTATATTCAGCCACAATCTGTGACCTCATACCCCGTCATATCCCTCACTCTACCATTACCAACAAGCCAGGGATCAACTCTGATTCAATGAAGAGTGTTGGAAAGCAGAACCAGCCGTACCCAAAAAAAAATGAGGTACCAACCTGGTGAAGCTACGAAACAGGATTACATGCATACTTTATTCAAAAAGGGAGGGAGACAGAAAGCAGGAAACTACAGTTAGCTTAATATCTGTCTTAGGGAAAATGTTAGCTGTTATTAAAGATGTTATAGCAGGGCGCTTAGAAAAATTCAAGGTAATCAGGTAGCGTCAACAAGGTTTTATGAATGGGAAAGCATGTTTAACCAATTTATTGGAGTTGTTTGAAGAAGTAACACGTGCTGCGGATAAAGGGGAACTGGTGGATGTACTATACTTAGGTTTCCAGAAGGTATTTGATAAGGTGCCACATCAAAGGATATTGTGGAAAATAAAAGCCCATGGTGCAGGGGGTAACATATTGGCATGGATAGAAGATTGGCTAGCTAACAGGAAACAGAGAGTAGGCATAAATAGGTCATTTTCTGGTTGGCAAGAGGTAACGAGTGGTGTGCTGCCGGGATCTGTGCTGGGGCCTCAACTTCTTACGATTTATATAAATGACTTTGATGAAGGGGCTGACGGTATGGTTGCTAAATTTGCTTGTGACATAAAGGTAGTTAGGAAAGTAAATTGTCAAGAGGACAATAAGGGCGGCACAGTGGTGCAGTGATTAGCATCACAGCCTCACAGCTCCAGCGACCGAGGTTCGGTTCTGGGTACTGCCTGTGCAGAGTTTGTAAGTTCTCCCTGTGACTGCATGGGTTTCCTCCCACATGCCAAAGACTTGCAGGTTGATAGGTAAATTGGCCATTGTAAAAATTGCCCCTAGTGTAGGTAGGTGGTAGGAGAATTGAGGGAAGGTGGGGATGAGAGAGGGAAAATGGGATTCGTGTTGGATTAGTATAAATGGGTGGTTGCTGGTCGGCGCGGACTCCTTGCCCCGAAGGGCGTGTTTCGGTGCTGCATCTCTCTATGACTCTAAAGGGAGAATAGAATATGAATGTAAACTGACAAAAAATGTAAAAGCTTCTATAGGTATGTAAAAAAAGAAATGTTTGGTTAGGACAAATGTGGGCCCATTATAGGCAAAGTCAGAAGAGAATTTATAACAGGCAATAGAGAAATGGCAGAGAAGCGAAATGAATACCTTGTGTCTGTCTTCACTGAGGAAGATACAAGAAATCTCCCAGAATTAGAGATCTAAAGGATTAGGGAGAATGAGGAATTGAAGGAAATTAGTATTAGTAAGAAGATTGCATTGGACAAGTTAATGGGGCTGAAGGTTGATAAGTCCCCAGGACCTGATATTCTACATCACAGAGTGTTGAAAGAGGTAGCTGTGGAGACAGTGGATGTATTGGTGATCATCTTCCAAAATTTTATAGATTCTGGAATGGTTCCTGCAGATTGGAAGGTAGCAAATGTCACCCCACTATTTAAGAATGGGAGGGAGAGAGAAAACAGGGAACAACAGACCTGTTAGCCTTACATCAGTAGTAGGGAAAATATTAGAATCTATTCTAAAGGATATGATAAATGGACACTTGAATAATAATGATCTGATTGGGCATAGTCAACATGGATTAATGAATGGGAAATCATGTTTGATGAACCTGTTGGAATTTTTTGAGGATGTTACTAACAGAATTGATAAAAGGGAGTCGGTGGACGTAGTATACTTGGATTTTCAGAAGGCTTTTGATAAAGTCCCCCACAGGAAGTTGGTTTGCAAAATTAAAGCACACGGGATAGGAGGTAATATACTGGCATGGATTAAGGATTGGTTAACAGGCAGAAAACAGAGGAGGAATAAACGGGTTATTCTTGCGTGCAGGCTGTGACTAGTGGGGTACCGCAAGGATCAATACTTGGGCCCAGCTGTTCACAATATATATCAATGATTTGGATGTGGGGACCAAATGTAATATTTCCAAGTTCACAGATGACACAAAGTTAGGTGGGAATGTGTGTTGTGAGGAAGATGTAAAGCAGCTTCAAGGGGATTTGGAGAGAATTAGTTAGTCGGCAAGAACGTAGCAGATGGCACGTAATGTGGAAAAATGTGAGGTTATCCACTTTGGTAGGAGGAATAGATGTGTAGAATATTTCTTAAATGGTAAGAGATTAGAAAGCGTAGATGTACAAAGGGACCTGGGCGTCCTTGTCAATAAGTCACTGAAAGCTAACATGCAGGTGTAGCATGCAATTAAGAAGGCTCATGGTATGTTAGTCTTTATCGCAAGAGGATTTAATGTACAGGAGCAGTGAAGTCTTGTTTCAATTGCATAGAACCTTGGTTAGACTGCATTTGGAGTACTGTGTGCAGTTTTTGGTCTCCTTACCTTAGATAAGATATTATTACCATAGAGGGAGTGCAATGAAGGTTCACCAAACTTGTTCTCGGGATGGCGAGATTGTCCTATGAAGAGAGATTGGGGAAACTGGGCCTGTATTCTCGAGAGTTTCGAAGAATGAGAGATGATCTCATTGAAATCTGCAAAATACTTAAAGGGATAGACAGGGTAGATACAGGTAAGATGTTTCCCCTGATTGGGGAGTCTAGAACCAGGGGATATGAGTTCAAAATAAGGGGGAAGCCACTTAGGACAGAGATGAGGAGCAATTTCTTTATTCAGAGGGTTGTGAATCTTTAGAATTCTTTACCCAAGAGAGCTGTGGAAGCTCAGTCATTGAGTATGTTGAAAGTAGAGAGTGACAGATTTCTAAATACCAATGACATAAAGGGATATGGAGATAGTGTGGGAAAAAGGCATTGAAGTGGATGATCAGCCATGATCATATTGAATGGCAGAGCAGGCTCTATGGGCTGAACACAGACTCCTGTGTTACTGAGCTGCTCGGGATGAACCTTGACGAGAAACACTGCATCTCTTTCCACACCTGCTTTGCAAATGCACATTCCAGAAGGAGGTGGGCAACAGTCTGAGTGCCTGCTGAGAGCTGCCAGCCAATCAGAGACCAGCAGCTCTGAACTGCTGCTGGTACAGGACTCACCTGAAGTCTTGGAATCAAGTCACACGTAAGTCACAGTGGGAGAGGATTCATGAGGTGGCGGTTGCAGGGGAGCGGGTATAGGGGGATGGCGGCAAGGGCAGGGGGGGGGGGGTGGCTCTCAGCGGGCTCCCCCCTTCCCAATCCCAGGTCCCTCGTTCAGGCACTAACTCGTTCAGGCACTGTGCCTTTTAATGAGGGACCCATCCCACCCCCCCCACCAACCCTGGAGTCAGCAAGTAACCCGCACGGGTTTGCTTGCGGTGTTCCCCCTGCAGTGACAGGCCCGCCCACCGCTGGGCTAATTCTGGCAGCAGTGGGATGAGGCCCTTAATTGGGCATTAATTGCTCACTTATGGATCTCAATTGGCGGTGGGATGGAAAGTCTGTTATCAGGCTTTCCCGCCCCAGAATTATTCTGGGTGGAGGTGGGATGGTAGTAGGGTCCCCTCTCACCACCATCCTGCCCGATTATATGCTCTCCACGCCTCCAACCCCAGCATGGGGGAGAGCATAAAAGTCCCCCCTTTGTGTCCTCCTCACAACTTGCTCACCTACCTATCTTTGTATCGTCCGCTAATTTAGCTACAATACACTCAGTTGCATGTCAATAATAATGGTTGTTTAATTGCAGTGAAGTTACAGCATTTTATAAATACAAAACTGTCAGTCAACATGGCTACCTGACATTAAGGACAGTGCTCTGCAATCTGCTTATACCTTCATGTCTTTCATAGCGTCCTAATTGTTTAAATTAACCCACCCAGTCAACTCAATCATAAGCCAGCTTTATGAATACTTTGTGCTTGTCATAAAGTTACCAACCAAGATTTTTGAGCAACTGGACACCACTCCCTCTATTGTTCACTTATTTCTGAATATCAACTCACTCAATAATACTTTGCCACTCATTTCTACACATGCACAATTTTATGATAGATATGTTTAGTTTTATAAGCCACATATTATGCTCATCCTCCCTTACTTCTTCTATTGCTGCATCTCTCCATGCCCTTGACTCCACATTCAGTGCCAGTAACTTCACTGCTTTCGACAACTTGTTGGAAAAAAGCTGGCAGGATTCTCAGAATTGATTCCGAATCATTGATTCGAGAAACTTTTCTTGGGAGCAGCTTTATGAATTGAATCCAATTGGAAATAGTGGGACAGTTCAAACCAGGCAGTGTGGCTGGGAGGCAGGATTGCTTGTGTTTTGCTTCTAATATTTATTTGAGCAAACATTGGAATTATAACTTCTTCGGCAACTGTATTATAATCTCCATGGAGTCTTTTGTGTATTTCACATTCAAAAGGTTTCTTGTGCCAGTTCTCTTAAGGGAAATAAAGGTATACTTCTTGTTCAAGGAAGCCTGCGGGATTCCCTTTCTTGACTGGGGCTTTTCCTGGGAAAGAAAGTTACTGTTGTGGGTGCTTAAATAGGCTTAGTGTAGCCAACAGTCAAATGGGCCAAGTTAGCAGCTGAGCAGGTTTTTGGGAAGGAAGAGAGACTTCAAGAAAGAAAAAGAGGACAGAAGAAAATGTTTTTTATGGAAGTTTAAAAAAAAAATAGGACGTGTAAGTCAGTGGTGGGTTCTCCAGGTGGTCCGCAGTCTGGTTCAAAATGCAAGTCACTGACGCGCAATGGCACAGCCGAGGTCATATGGGAGAACAGGCCAGACCCCTCATCTCCACCACTTGCATGAGGTCACACAACCAGACCGGCTCTGGTATGCATGGCTTGAGTCATCATAAGCACGAGCAACGACAATATAGCTTTATAAGCAAGATATATATTATTGTTGATTTTGTTTGATTAATATAGATATAAGATAAGTACTAGTTTCTCAGAAAAAGGTGATGATTTTATAATGCATATAAGAACATTTCAAATAAATGTGTTCTCTTGTAGTAGTAATGTTTATAATATGCAAATTTCTATATTTTTGTTTCTGGCATGAATTAATAATTTACTTATGATATTTAGTTTTAAAAATGCACATAAATTCATTGTTTTATAGCTTCCAGTGACGTTCCCCATCATGTGATGTTTATAAATAATTAATATGGTTTCACATAATGTTAAAATCATTTCAATAATGAAATAAAACCTCAACGTAATTGAAATAAATGTTTCCAGGGCCCTCGTGAGAACTAGTTTCTGAAATCTTGAAAATTCATTTTTACTGAAATCAGTAGTAGAAGTTTCATGTACTTTCCATGTCTTTGTGTGAAATCATCGCACTGCTGGGTTAACGCTGCCATGTAGCTTCCAGCTGGTTTGCAGTTTATCCACTGGGCTCAAGGCCCATCAGTGCAGCAACACTAGGTACTTAATGGCTTCAATGGTCTTACAAGTATTCAAAAAATGTCTTGGATGAATATTCAATTTTGAGTTGGTTGCTCCGATATTGAATTAGATTAGGATTCCATATACTGTGAACAAAATAAGTATTAAAAAAGTTTTTTAAAAATCTTGTGTTAGTAAGAGCCTCACAATTAAGGGATGAAGTACAGTATTATGCTATTAGTTTGCAGCACCTCACAGGTTACTGTGTGGTGAATGTAATGTCTCGTTCTCAGCATTGAAAAGGTTTACAAGTAGTGTTTTGAAGTTTTTCTCTTTTTTTATGGTTGCTCGGGTGATTAATCACTAAGGAGCCAATGCTGCAAGGAGGCTTTCAGTTCCTGAGTTATTTGATTTTCTTCTTTTGTCCGAGTGATTCGGGCTTTCAAAGAATTCTTCCCGCATCCACCATAAATAAGACCATTAAGGCCACACAAAGAAAATGCTACAGTTCTCAGGCACTAGTTGTTCCTCAATCAGAGTGCTGAAGCTTTTAGTTTCTATGGATCTGAAAAAACATTTCTATGTCATTATTTCATATTAAAATAAAAGAGCAAACTCTTATTAGAGGGAAAAATAATGAGCTTTGTTACAATATTCCCTGATACTGAGAACCATTTTTAAAATAGATATCTTTCAAAGTCAGCAACAATTAGCCAGAAGCTAGAATTATTTTATAGTGGTAGCAGTATTATGATTTTTAGCATTCCTTATGGCACATTATGGGCTGAATTTTATCGACCCCCGACGTCAGGGGTTGTGGTGGTGGGGGGGGGGGCCATAAAATGGCTGCGGGAGAGGCCCACCACAGCCCTTGGCGCTGGGAAGGCTTGGCCCCATATTGCCAGTGGCGGTGAGGCCTCGTGGCGCTCCCCCTCCTTCCCCCGCTCCTGGCTGCTCCACGATGGAAGCCACATTTAAATATGTTAATTAATGTTAATTAAGGAATTAATGACTTATCTGGTTCTGCTGGCCATCCCGTTCCGACATTACGATCGGTGGCCGGCACTCCCACGCCATTGGTTCTATGATCAGTGTTGCAAGGCAGAACACTGGTGGGGAGGGATCAGGAGGTAAGTATGTCAGTGCGGGACGTGGGGAGTGGGGTCAAACTTATCTGATTGGTCTAGAGGGTGATGGGAAGAGGTAAAGTTAAAAGTTTCGGAATTTTGGGTTGGGCGGGGGGTGGGGAAGTCAGGTAGATGAGATAAATATTTTGAGGGGGGAGGGCAAAGAATGAAATGTAAGGTTATTGGTGGGGAGAGAGGGGCTGGGAACATTTATTTGATCATTTTTAATAAATTTTGAGGCAATGTGTCTTTAAAAATTTAAATTAAATGTAAGGGGTGGAAGCATTTTAAAAATGGTGCCGGTGCCTGTGCAGTGGCGCCAGACGTCATTGCCTGGGATAGATCGCCCACCCCCTCCAGGTCATTGGTGGGGAGTGGGGGGCAGTCCGCCATGGCCATGTAAATGAGCTGCTATGTATAATATCACGGCGGCTCCACAGAGTAAAACCCGCGTGTGCGGGCCACCATCTTATACAGCGTCAAAATAAAATCCAGGCCAGTCAGTTGGATTTTATGGGCCTCCCTGAGGAGGGGTCAGAGGCAGGGGAGCATGGAGAATCACAACAAGTGGTGAGGGGCAGAGGACCTGTTGCCTCCCCATCGCCAAGTGATCTTACTAGAGGCAGGATAGGCCAACGATGGCCTTCCCACCCAGTGGCCAATTCCGCCACCGCTGGGATCTAACTAAGACATACGGGAAAGGTGCCTTGTAACACAAGGACCCTCACTGGGAACCACTTTACCAACCCCCATGACCCTCTCTCTCCTTGGACTGCACGACCACCCACCCAGCACCCCTCACCAGGTCCTTCCAGACTTTTGTACAAGGTGCCCTCCCCGCAAGGCGGAGGCACCCTCCCGCTGCTTGTTAGATCCCAGAGGCAGCAGGAAGAAAACCTCAAGTGGCCTTTAATAGGCCATTTAAAGCCCTCAATTGGCCTCTGGGCGGGAAGGCTCTTGTCGGCCTATTCTACCCCCTGCAAGATCGCTTGGCGATAGGGCGGCAATTGGCCCTCTGCCCCCCGCCACCTGTCACGAGTCCATGGGCTCCCCCCCACCTCTGACCTCACCTCAGGGTGGCCCATAAAATCTAGCCCTGTGAAACTTAGATTTAAAAAGACTGGAGGATCACTCCAGGGGGGCACGAAAAGGCAGAGGCACAAAAGCAGAGGGGCTTTCCCCCAACTTTTCAGCCTGGCGCCAGCAGCCCTGCCTTTAACGCAAAATCCCAACCTATAAATTAATGTTTATGCAAATGTGCATTCACATCTTGCTGTAGTGCTACATGACAGTCTCCGTTTGCCAATAACATGCATTCACCTACTAGGAATAAATCGAGTCAAAAATATTTTTATTTATGTCACGTAGAAAAATGCCAGGGACATTTTTTTTGTCAGAATTTTTCCTACAGATTATCTTCTCCTCTACTTATGAATGTTGTACTTGTTCAGTGAAAGGACACAGACCATAGTCCAACCCCAGTGGATATCTCTGTATCACTGTCAACTCTTGGTTAATCTGCCAAAATTCAAACTTGAATGGGATGGGAAGAAACTCTCCCTCCTCCTTTCCCCTGGAAAATCCAGCTGAGACTTAACTTTTCTCTTTGGGACTACCTGGATACATTGAACATCCACATCACTTGCATTTAACCTAGATCAGATTGCTGACAGCCTACTCCCTAAAGCTGCATTTATGTTGGTCTTTGGCTGTTGGCACCCTTAGCCAGGGTGTCACACAATTGTTGACCATGTCAACTATTCCATCTCCTCTCCATCCACCCTCTTCCCCCGTCTCTCTACTCTCCTTCCATCCACTCTTCTGCTATCCCTTTCTATTCCCCCTCTTCCTCCCTCCACTCTCCCCCACCTCAGTCTATATATGCCCTGCTTGACCATGGTGTGACTCCTTATGACATATTGAAGTCAACTGGGCGGGTGCAAAATGGGCTGCTGATTCATTATCACCCATTTTACGCTACCGCTGAAGACCAAGTTCAGTCTGTGCGCCTTAAAGCTGATGCAGATCCCACTTAGCAGCAGAATAATACAATGTGCATTACATGATATAACACTCCTACCTTTATAAAACAACATATCATTCACGTTAGTGTGGACAATGGCACAGTAGTTACACTAGTATATGTTTATCAAGACAACTCCCACAGCATTATCCAGGAGTTTAAGGTACTATTATTGGGTACACTGATTTGTCAGCATTGGGCTATCATTAGATTGGGAGAAATGTGAAGGGGCCCATCAACTACTGGGATAGAGGGTCCCATGGTCTAGCAGTGCTTTTAAGATCCCAGGGTGTGGGGGCACTGAGAAGAGGGGCCTGGGAACACTGTGGCAAGTCCTGTGATCTTAGATCACAAGGAGACAGATTCTAGTCCCTGGAAGTATTGGGAAAAGAGGTCCCAGGATATGGGAGCTTTGGGGATGAGCTTGGGATGTGGAAGTACTGGGAATGTAGGAGCACTGGCAATGTAGTCTAGGAATTTGTGAACACTGTAGGGGGATTCTGATATCTGAAAGTGGAGGAGGAAAACCAAAGTAGGGAGGTCCTAAGGCCTAGCAGCCCTGTGGAGAAGGGGTTCAAGAGAATTAGGTTCCTTTCTGACCATTCACTGCCATCCACACCTCCTCCCTCACCCACTACCATTGCCACCCATCATCTCATCCCCTAACCCATCTTTAGCCCCTTCTGTGCCATTGGGCTTTCTTTCTTCCTCACTGTTATCACCTAAAGATTCCTGCCTTAAAGAATTTTGTTATTATTAATGAGTTTGCCAACC
Source organism: Heterodontus francisci (assembly GCF_036365525.1). NCBI lineage: Eukaryota > Metazoa > Chordata > Chondrichthyes > Heterodontiformes > Heterodontidae > Heterodontus > Heterodontus francisci. The sequence goes on along the minus strand of NC_090386.1, from coordinate 50,009,485 downwards.
CAACTTGCACTGTCTTTAATATAAAAATAAATTTCCATAAATAGACATCTTACCTCAATAACATATGAAGTTAATCATTTACAAAGTTTTTATGTTTCAAAATAATATTCGTAAACTACAAAAATTGGTTCAGAAGAGAAATACTTTCAATAAAATTTAACTAAAATCGGAATTTTTAACTAAAGTGAAGAAGGAAGAAGCTTGAAAATGATTGACATGAATAGTAGCCAATCAGGAGGAACACATTAGTTCAAACTTATCTTCCATCTGTATTTAATTCACATGAAAAAAACAAGCTGAATTTTTTTTCGCTTTGTTCTCTCAACAAAGAAACTGCGGGTACCGACATAACACAGGAATTACCTAAGTGAGCAGTTTATAATAGAACAGGAGCAGTTGTTTAATATTTTAAATGAGGCAGCCTTGAGGTTTGAGAATTTAATCTCCAGTTTGTTTCAAAGTCTTTTGGAAGAAACAAAGAAACTCCTAAATCCTCGCAGAATGAGGGGAAACACCTTTTGCTTCAACTCAGAAACCTACTGAGATATGATGGGAAATTCAGCAAACTATACATGATCAGAATGCACAGAAGTGGTTGAGAAATCTCTTTAACTCCACGAAGAAAACATATCCAGTTGTAGCCCTGGCTCTTGAGGCAGCTAAGGCTTTGAAATAAAACTTTAAGGAAGGAACTGAAAGATATGAACGACAATTCAACTTTACACTATTATTGTGAAATATGTATTTTTTTGAAATGTTATTTTGTTGAAAACCTTTATTTGGGTACCAATAATTTTAGTTACTTGCTTCATTTTTAATACTTACATTCCGGCTCTCTTCTATTCTAATTTATTGCTGCTTTACTGTCAGCCAATCAGCAAAGTGTGATGACAAAATGTTGATTTATTGTTTTCCCATTGTCCAAAATGTTATTCAAAGATAATCGTACAAGAAGTAAGGTTAATGTGGACAGTAAATGCATGCTATTGTGTCCGCCTTACATTTTGTCTATAACATCATGCTTGCAAATTTTACACTAGTGAACGTGATTCTTGTTTAGTTACTACCCTGTTTATACCTAAAAATGGGACAGTAACAGGACCAAAGTCACATGGAGAAATAAGCTGCCAATTTACCACTAGCTGTTCACCTGTTCTAATTTTTGGATAGTTCTTGATTTAGGCGGCCAGTGGCTTCATTAATAGGAACAACGCAGGGTCAAATGATACAGTTAAAACCCAAACACTACTTTTCTGTCTACCTGAAGACACGGGGTCAGGTTACAGATGTACACTGACAACACCAAGCTCTACCTCTCTATCAGCATTCTCAACCTCGCTGCCTGCCCAACATCCTTTCCTACATGAGTAGCAATTTCCTCCAGTTGGACACTGCGAAGGCTGAAGCCATTATCTTTGGCCCCTAACTACAAACGCCATATCCATGCCACTGATTCCATTTCCCAGTCACTGGGCTGCATTTTAAGACTTTGCCGCCAAAATAGGCAGCGGACGTGAGAAAATGCAGCCCGCACGCACGGGAACCATGTCGCTGAACCTCTGCGATTTCAAATGTGGCGGTTCATTTGGCGGTTCATTAGCATGGCTGTGGTGCCTGCTGCACCCCCCCCCCCCCAATCATGTGGAATGGGCAGGAGAGCCATTGCCAGCAACGGCGTCTGGTGCCAGTGCCATTTTGACATGGTTTGCAGCCCTAAATGAGCATTTCCATTTTTAAAGGGCCCATTCCTTTAAAGTGTAAAGAATTAATGGACAGGTCTTCCCATGCATTCTCCCACCCTCCCAATGGCATATCACAACATTCCTGCCCTTTGCCCCCACCTTGAAAATTTGACCTTTTCCCTCCGCCACCAAAGTTCATCACCTTTGTCCTTTACCCCTTCCCATCACCCCCCCGACCAATCCGAGGTGTTCTAACACTGCTTCCCCCTTCCCGCACACAGAACAAAACCTCCCTCACAGATGTCATGCCATGTTGCCTGAACCGAGATTCGAAGGTGCGGCATTGTCGGCCACCAGAATAAAGATTACAACATGCTGGAGGAATCACTGCGGCCTGCATGGTAAGTAATAATCAACATATTTTAATGCGGGTCCCGTCACCGAGCGGCGAGGTGGCCACAACGAGGCCTCGCCGCCGCCGCCAAGAACGGTACGGGGCCTGTGGCGTCTGAGTTGGTGGCGGGCCTCCGCCATACCAATCTTCATTGCCCCCCTGCCACTGTTCCCAGCGGTGGAGGGTCTTTAAAATCCAACCCACTGTCTCAGGTTGAACCAGACTGTCGACAACCTTGTCATCGTAGTTGGCCCTGAACTGAGCTTTTAGCCCCATATTCTCTCCATTACAAAGATCACTGACTTTCGCCTCTGAAACACAGTCCACTTCTGCCCTTGCATCAACCCATCTGCTGCTGAAACTATTATTTACGTTTTTGTGACTTCCAGTTTCAACTATTGCAATACTCTCCTGGCCAGTCTCCCATCCTACACCCTCTATAAACTTTCAACATATCAAAACCCTCCTACCCATAGCCTATGCTGCCCTAAGTATCATACATTCATCACCCCTGTGCTCACTGACCAACATTGGCATTTAGTACCCCAACAACTCAAATTTTAAATTCTCACTCTCAAATTTAAATTTTTTCATGTCCTTGCTCTCCCTATCTCTGTAACCACCTCCAGCCCTATAACCCTCCGAGATCTCTGCATTCCTCCAACTCCAGCCTATTATGCATCCCTCTTCTCTTTGTCTCATCATCGGTGGCCATGCTTGCAGTCATCTAGGCCCTAAGCTCTGGAATTCCTTACTTAAATTTCTTTGTCTCTCCAACTCCTTCTCTTCCTTTAAGACTCTCTTTAAAACCCACTTCTTCCACCATTCTTTTATTCAACCTTGCTAATATCTCCTTCTTTGGTTTGGCATCTGATTCTGTGAAGTGCGCTTTGTTGCTGGTGTTGTACCAATGTTGCTACAGCCAGTTCCACAAACTATGGGCAGTACAAGGCATGTAGCAGCCATTTCCAGGGAAAGCTGGAAGCTGGTCTGGCACACACTTTTACAGCTTGTATATTTTGAACTTCCAATATTTGATCTCCTTGGCATTGCGAAGATTTTCCCTGTGCCTTACCACTGTACCATTTCACTTTCAATTCTTCCCTTTGAGGTGCTGCTGATGATTACCAGATTTCCAAATTGGTGAACCATATAGGATTTACGCATGATTAGTGTTGGCAACTTACTGATTCAATGCTAATGAGACCCGATCATGAAAACTGATCAGGCCTCTCTCTTGACTGCATCAGATAAATGGAGCAGATGCCCCACCCATCCCCCTTGCAAAATATGCCTGAAATAAAAATTAACCTAATATACCCCCAATGCACCAGCTCCACAGCACTTCCACATCCTACTCTTTGGCCGTCAACCTTCTGGAAGTCAATTGGTAACAATTGATTCTAAAGAGGTAGAAAATATATGAATTAGAAAAACAGCGCTACCATAGAGGAGTCAGTGAGTAGTAGAAAACTAGAAATCGAACTATAGTTAATCACGAACACTTCTCTCAAGCACCCATCTAAAAAGCCTCTTCAAATGTGCCTTCTCTGTTGCATCTTTTCCCAACTGTGTTGTGCTTTCATAACTGTCATCACCTCCCTATCACACTACATCATCTTTCCATTCCTGAACCTTGGCCAGGAATTGAGACTTCGACCTATGTACAGGGCACAATTGTATATCTTGAACTGCTTTCAGCCACAAATCTTCTGTGATCTAGCCTCCATTTTGCCTCTTTTTGGTTCCAGACCCTTTTTCCTCTCTCAGTACTCCAAGACCTTTCTCGTGCTTTCTCTCCCATCCTAACAGTGCTCGTAGAACCTAACTTCCTCCCTACCTCAGCGCTCCTACATTCAGTTCAATGCATCTAGAACCCCCATCATTGTTTGCTGACCCATCTCACCTTCTGACACTTCTCCCTGTGCTCCCACAACCTAATATACCCCCAATGCACCAGCTCCACAGCACTTCCACATCCTACTTATAACTTACCTTCTTCCACACATTCCCGGCCTGTCGCCCTCCATCTGCTCCTTTACATACTCCGGCTTCAACTCTTACTTCCTGCCAGCCACAAACCCCTCCCATCCTCACACCTCTCCCAACTATCTCTCTATGTTACCTCTCATCTTCCTATGCAAGTGTTCCTTAAAAAAGGTAAGACATTGGGGTAGATTTTGACTTTGTGTGATCGTGTAAAATGGCAGACAGCGAATCAGCAGCTCATTTTATATCTCTCCCAATTTTTATTTCCATTGACTCTTTTCCTACCTCCTATTGCCAATTGCAGGTGGAAAAAATAACTAAGCAAAGGGGAGATTCACTGCTGAGGCCAACATCTGGATCCGTGCTGACTACTTGTGGAGCAGGAATTGGACAAGTACTGTTGCTGCAAAAGTAAGGGTCACTAAATTTAAATGTGTGAAAAAGCAGCTAAGTCTTAGCTTGACCTGTATTGTTGTTTCCATCCAGGGGGTTAATGAGAATTTCTGTTGAATGTATGTTGCTTGCTCATACATTAGTTTTGATTCGGGGAGTGCACACACTCACAGCAGTATGCACAGTGTGCTTTAGTCTTGTTTCCTCTAATGTTTTGCACAAATTTGCCTTTATGCTCAATACAGCTCACATCAGGAACTGGATGGATTTGTAGAATTGAATCGATAGCCTCTTGCTCCATGGCACCAGTTCATGTCTAACCATGTCAACATCACTGTTATACTGTTTATAAAATGAACTGGCAGAAACAGAGAATAAACAATGAAATTAATGTAAGTCCAGCAAAACATAGAATGCCATGTGACATTAGTAAATATATAACTCATGTTTATGTACTTCCCAATGCCACACAGAGTTCTACGTTTTGGTGAACGGCCCTTTTTCATACATTATTTGTGTCAAAAAAGGTTTTTTTTAAAACTGTAATTTGTAAATCATGTAGCTTCTCCCTGTAGAGCAGTGCAAATCCATATGATGCAAAGTCTAACACAGTCAGCCTCAAATTGGCAGTAAAGCTTATGACCCCAAGTGACCCAAGGTTACTTGACATCACAGAAATTACTTCTGAAGGGAAACCAAACTGCAAATAAGGCACTGGTCCATTGCTGCTTCCAAGCAGTGCTACATTAACCACAAGTCAGGATTCAGATCGTTACACTATTCAGTTGGGTTATAGTGCTTTAGTACAGATCTATTAAAGGCACCTTTGATCATGTAAAGTGAAATGTAGGTAATAAAGCACTTTAGCCCAGCATGAGCAACTTTATCATGTAGTAATCTGATTAACGTAGTTTAAGGAAAACCAGTGTACTAGTTTGAAACAAAAATGATATGGGAAAATTAGAGGTGTAGGAAAAAGTATGAGCAAAATCACGTGACTGATGGCAGTTTGAAGATTTTCATATTCAGCCAATATTTCCTGATACAATCTTTACATTTTGGCTGCACAGCCAGAAAAAAACCTCCTGTATTTGCACTTGCGGACAATGGATGAGGATAGGACCAGACTTGGTTTTGAGTGATGGGGGTGCCACAAGAATTTAATGGTTGTCGCTAAGGGGCAGCATGTAGATGAGATATAGGAGGGTGACAAGAATAGATCAATGATACATCAATGGACAGCAAACTGAGATGTCGCAGTTGTCACCTGCGACAACCTGGAAGGAGCTTGTGGCGCATCTTCCAGCTGCTCCTCTTCTCTCACTTCTCAACCATTTTTTTACCAAACAAGAATAATTAAGTTGTGACAGTACAATTTCTGATCAAACAAGAGCAACACATTTCACAAAGCTGTAATAATTTTTCTATGTCACGCACTTCTGCTCTCACCCTTCCCCTCACTCCCAGAACCACAATAGGGTTCCCCTTGTCAACACCTTACACCCACCAGCCTCCATATATACAAAGGATTATCTATCATAATTTCTGCCACCTCCAGTGTGATGCTAATACTAAACACATCTTCCCCTCCCCTTTCAGCATTCCGAAGGGACTGTTCCCTTCGTGACACCCTGGTCCACTCTTCATTTACCCCCAACACCTTTTCTCTTTCCTACGGCACCATTCCATGCAAGTGCAGGAGTTGCAACACGTGCCCTTTTACCTCCTCCCTTCTCAAAGTCCAAGGCCCCAAACAGTCCTTCCAAGTGATTTACTTGTACTTCTTACAATTTAGTATACTGTATTCGCTGCTCACGATGCAGTCTCCTGTAAACTGGGCAGACCAAACGTAGACTGGATCACCGCTTTGCAGAACACCTCCATTCAGTCTGCAGACATGACCCTGAACTTCCTGTCTCCTGTCATTTTAATCCTTCACCTTGCTCCCACTCTGACCTTTGTGTCCTTGGCCTGGTGCAGTGTTCTAATGAAGCTCAACCCAAGCTCGAGGAACAGCACCTCATCTGGGCACTTTATTGCCTTCTGGACTGAACATTGAGTTCAACAATTTTAGATCATAACCTCTGCTTCCATTTTGTTTCTTTTTCTTGCTGGTTTGTTTTCTTTCTCTTGTTTCTTTTCATTTACTTTGCGTTTGGATGATTGCCGTTTTGTCATTCAAACCTCATCTGGACACATCTTTTGTTCCTTTACTTGTCCCATAGGCTTTGTACCATGAAACCTTTTGTCATTTAATATCTCCTGCCCTCCAATCTACAGACCTTCCCTTTTGTTCTTCTTCCCACCCTCCCCCCTTTTGCTTGCTCAAAACATATTACATTTCTAACTTTTCTCAGTTCTGACGAAAGATGACAGACCTGAAATGTTAGCTATTTCTCTCTCCACAGATGCTGCCAGACCTTCTGCGTGTTTCCAGCTTTTTCTATTTTTATTTCAGATTCCCAGCATCCACAGTACCATGCTTTTGTAATCATTTCTCTTATTTGTTCTTCTAATATTTTTGATTGCCTCACAGTTGATTTTTAAAACCATTTAACAGGTTCCTGCTTCTCTATTAACAAGTTAACTTCCCCTCATTGATTGGTTATCTGTTGTCTCTTTTCCCTCTTCACTTTTTTCCTCTTCCACGCTACAAAGTGACTTGCATTATCTTTCAGTTTTCAGTTCTGAAGAAGAATGCACACTGGAGATATTAACCTTTCCTTTCTCATTACAAATACTGATTTGACACATTGTAATTGCAGAATTTTCTGTTTTTATATCTAATACAGCTGCTTGCTCATATACCCCTGGCTTGGAGATAGACCTTAGATTTGAAAATTCTGAATTTTATCAGCCCTAACTATTTGGCCGGAATTTTACAGTGGCTGGAAGGGAGACGTCCACCGACTGAAAAGTTGTTGGTGGCGATCCCGCCTCCGGCAGGCCTGGGGAACCAGACTGCATTTTGCAGTCACTAGATCCTTAAATGGTCTTGGGTGGAACTTTCACCTCATTGAGGCAGGAAGTCCTGCCTAATGTAGCTGCCAACTAATCAGCGGGCCGGCAGCTCATAGTCCCAGCAGCGCCACTGAGAGCGGTGGCCACTGCTGGGACTGCAACCCGACTGAAGATGTTGGGGAGCCCCAGAGAATGGGCAAGTTTTTAGGGCCTTGCTTGGGACGATTGGTCAGGTCCCAGCAAGGCAAGTGGGTCGATTGAGGGGGGGGGGCGAGATCGTGTTGGGTGTTGGGAGCAGTTGGGGCATCGGGGGCAGCCCTCCATCGGGCACAGTGTGCCCAATCAGGAGGTCCCCCCCACCCCCCCCCAAGGCCGTCAGAAGGCTGACTACTTTTATCAAGCGGCTTTTCAGGGGCTGCGGCCACCCACCTGTCAATGGTAAAATCCCCTTGGCGGTGGGCGGAGGCCCTAAAGTGGCTCTTAATTGGCTACTTAAGGGCCTTGATTGGCCTGGGTCATTTCTTGCCGCCATTGCCCCGCATAAAATGGTGGCAGGAGCGGGTCGAGAAGGGTCCCCTGAGCCTCCCACTCCATATTATGCCACCCACCAGCCCGCTCTTTGGGGGGGTGGGGGAGGGTGTAAAATTCTGGCCTTTATTTAATTATTTCACTAAGTTGGATCTTCTGTCCACTGAATCATGGGTTTCAGGCAACTTCCAGGAAATCTGGCAGCAACATGAAGGATTCTTTTGCACTTGGTCACATCAATCTGGACCTTTAGCAAAGAAAGTTACGGGAGTTAACTCTAGGAGCTTGGAATCCTATGTTCATGCCAGCAATTGCACCTCACACTTTGAGAAACACTGCAACATGATAAAACTGTGTGGCCTTGTCATACATGGTGCTGCCTTACTAACATGCCAATCTAGAAAAATGTCCCAGCTCTCCTAAGAATTAGGCCAGTTACCTGGTGGATGCCGGCCTGGGCTGTATCTCAAAACCTTCAACTTGGAGCACTTATTTTATTTGGTTTTAATTTACCCATGGTGCATTGGAGGCACAAGTCATGGATTTTAACCACTGCTACCTCTGTCATCTTTATTTGCATTGATTACAATGAGTTCCCTTTTTAGATGTGTTGAGGATGGACATTTTGAGGAGTGGTTGATGATGGTGCTTTTGAAAGAGAGAAGGAACATTCCTACAACAAAAGAGTCACTAATATTATCATCAACATTGGAAACCCCAGAGGAATAGTTGACTAGCCAGTTGACTGGGGTGAGAATTTAGGAAACAGGAGATGGGTCTTATGGAAGAGATGAACTTGAAGAAGGGTAGATTGAAGAGAAACTTCAGACTAACATAGGTATAGTGGTTAAGGGACGAGAGGGAAATCTATTGGAGGTGAGGTTTGACGATGCAGAGTTAGAAGGGGAGAGTCCAAGGTAGCACTTGCTAATAAGAGCTATGTCAGTGATGCAGTAAATGATGAAGTTGATAACCTGTAAGCTAGGTTTCCATCAGGACCAAGATATCTACAGATTAATCCTTGAAGAGGATAATCACAAGGGAGTGGACATTCGTGGGTTAAGTTTCCACATCGGGTGCAATCAGGTGGTTGAGTACCAGATTGCACTGGTTAGTTTACAAACAGGTTTCCGCCAAAAATAATTTGCATAATCACAAAACAATAACAATTTAAATTTATGGGCTGGATTTTGTAGCCCCACTGCTGGGAGTGGCAGTGGGCACGGAGCATGATGACTGTCCCCCATGGGACCCACAGCACCATGATTACGTGAGGGGTGGCCACTTAGCAGATTCACGAATGCCAACCCCCCCCCCCCCCCCTCACCCACTTAATCACGTGGCGGGTTGGCATTGGCGACGCCGTTCATGGTGTCACCTGATGCGGAAGCAGCCGCTGGCGCATTTTTAAAAGGCTGCCAACCCTGCAGGCAGTTCAGTGAAATGCTGAGTTGACCTCTTCTCCCGCTTCCTTATACAAATACTGCAGAGATCACCCCTTCCCCACCTCAGTGGTGCCAGCTTTCCCTGGATGGGAAAGTGAAGACGCGTGACCGCCACATGTCATGCTGAAGATTGGAAACTGAAGGTTACATTTAAGTTAATGCAAACATCTAATTAGCATATGGAAAGCAGGATCCTGTTGCAGAGTGGGCGGAGTGGCCACCACGGAGTCTCCCCGCCGCCAGAAAGATCGGGCCCAGCAATCCCGGCGCCAATTTCCATGGCGGCTGCTGCTGCTCTGATTCTCCAGCCCCCCACCACAGAACCCAACATCAAGCTGGGAACAGAATTCAGCCCATCTAGTGCCTTTACCATAATAAAACGTCCCAAGGCCACAGGAGCATTTAAAACAAAATATAATACCAAACCACATTAAGGAGATATAAGTCAAGATTTTACCAGCCCTCTGGAGATGATCTCGGAGGTGGGAGGGCCAGTAAAATGGTGGGGGAATGTGTCGGGAGGGAAGCCAATGTCTTCTTGCCGCTACAGGATATTGTGAACTGCGGGACTGGCAACAGCTCAGCTGCCCGCCGACCAGAAGCTGGCAGCCAATTAGCTGGCTTGTTTCTGAATGCTTGATGGCCTATGGAGGGCACCCCCCCCCCACCTCACCCACACATCGAATGCTGCCACTGGAAGGTTCACCCCTTCAATCGACAGGGCCTGCCTGTTTGGCCCCAGAACATTACTTCTTTTTCTCCCAGCCCTTTGAGGGCAGATCAATATGGGGGTGCCCTCTTCTTCCCCTTGTGGCCTCAGCAGCGGCCACATCTATTGGTGTTGCTGCCGAGGCTGCCAAGCTCCAGCCCTCTGATTGGGCTGGCAACTCGAAGAGGCAGACCACCATCCTTAATGGAATGGTGGTAAACCACCCTGGCAAAATCCCCTCCACAATCCCACGCGATGCGCATTTGGTCCCAGCGGCAGGACCCACAACGTGCTGTTAAAATTCTGGCCATTAGGTCAAATGACCAAAAGCTTGGTCAAAGAAGTAGGTTTTAAGGAGTGTTTTGAAGAAGGAAAGTGAGGTAGAGAGGCGGAGAGGTTAAGGGAGGGAATTCCAGACCTTAGGGCCTCGGCAGCTGAAGGCACAGCCACCAATGGTGGAGTGATTAAAATCAGGGTGTTCAAAGCGCCAGAATTAGATGGGCTCAGATATGTTGGATTGTTGTGAGGCTGGAGGAGATTACAGAGATAGGGAGGGGCGAGGCCATGCAGGGATTTGAAAACAAGGATCAGAATTTTAAAATCAAGGTGGAAATAGGCAGTCTCAGTGATGGCACAGGTATGAGGTTGGAAGCTCATCTTGGGTTAAATATGACACCAAGATTGCGAACAGACTGGTTTAGTCTTAGAGTGTTGCCAGGGAGAGGGATGGAGTCAATAGCTAGGGAACGGAGCTTGGAGTGGAGACTGAAAACAATGGTTTGAGTCTTCCCAATGTTTAGTTGGAGGAAATTTCTGCTCATCCAGTACAGGATGTTGGATAATCAGTCTGATGATTTAGCAACAGTGGAGGAGTTGAGAGAAGTGATGATGAGATAGACCTGCATGTTGTCAGCATAAATACCAAAACAAAGGTAAAATCTTCTATGAACCATCGCAATCAGTGTTAATAGTTTTAAAATTGTTCATTGATATGTTTGAGTAGTAGCCTAGTGCAGTTTTATTATTCCTGCTGAAAATGGGTTTAACACAAAAAATAAGCTTTTTTATTAAGAGTGTCTAGTCCTCCATTTGTGAGTAACTTGATTTTACTGAACCATTTGCTAGTTTTGTTGGCATATGCTAGTCAGTTTCTTAATAAATTAAGTATGTTTTAAGATGTAAAAACTTTTAAAACATGCTTTCTTATGCCTGTGCGTCTATGAAAATGAGCTCAATTTGAAGAGCCTCCTTGAACAGTCACAAATGGGCAGAAACTCAACTTCCTCATTATTTCCATCTGGGAGCATGGCCTGTTTTGTGAGTGGGACGAGCTTTGGGCAAAATAATTCTTAAACCAGCGATAAAGATCGCACAACTCTTATTCTTCATGTAAGGTTTAAAATTCCCCGATTTTGCACTTGTTTGGCCAGTTTTGCTCAGATTGTGCTAGCCCAAACCACTGGAAACTCGATCCAATAGTGTTTGGTGATCTACAAATAGCATCAGAAAGCCTCAAACTAAATGTGAGACAGTTGGTGTTGCTGCTGTTGGATAACTAGTAAGGTACCACAAGGAGTGTGGTGGATAAATATCACAGGAGGCACAAATGTAGTCTATAGGTGCATTCAAGAGGGACTCGAGCCTCAGAGGAAGGCTGGAGAGAAGGTAGGCTGAAGAGGAAAGGGATAGAGGGAAGCATAGTGCTGGAATGGGAGGAGTGAATAAGAGCATGAGATGAAGAGGAGAGAACAGAGCAGGGAAAATAGAGTCCAGAACCTTATATTACAGAAAATTAAGGACAAAAATCACTGAGAAAATACGTGGAAACAAAAGACAAATACTCAACAAGCCCAACTGAAACATCTGTAGCCCAGGTATAATTTGTAAACTCTGCATTTATCGTGAGTGCCATGATATGACTTCACCATGTAGCCCATAGAAAAGAAAATTGGCTCTGAATTAAAGATTGCAGGCTTAAAAATGTACACTTAAAAAACTGATTTATTGTTACTGGCAGCAAGTTTAAAATCTGCTCCCACTGTCACTGACAATAAATTACTCTTTTATAGGGACACTTTCATGCCAGCAGTCTTTATTTCAGCATCAGATTTTCCCTTCCTACAAAGAAGTTGAATTAGTTTAGATGCGCCTGACTTAAAAAAAAATAAACGGTGCTGTGCATGCACAGTCCAAATTGGCCCAATTTAGAGTCATACCAAATAGTCCTGAAATGCCCCAAAACAGGCTCACATATACTGACAGATCCCCTGAACTCAGTTGAGTGTTTATTATAGTGGTTATTATCGATATGTGAGCTATTCTCACCAAAAGTCCACATCCCAGCAGGAACTTCTGGATAGTGATCTGGAGTAGGCATTTTAACTAGCCTAAATATAAACAGAAAATGCTGGAAATACTCAGCAGGTCTGGAAGCATCTGTGGAGAGACAAACAGAGTTAATATTTCACATCTGTGACCTTTCATCAGAACTGAGAAAAATTAGAAACGTAATAGGTTTTGAGCAAGTGAGGGGGCTGGGGGTTGGGGGGAGGATGGGAAGAACAACAAAAGGGAAGGTCTGTGATAGGATGGAGGCAGCACAGATTAAATGACAAAATGTTTCATGGTACAAAGTCAAAGGGAGTGGCAATTCGAAAAGTAAAGAAACAAAAGATGAGTCTAGATGAGCTGTGAATGGCCGGACAGCAGCCGCCCAAATGCAAAGTAAACGGATTAAGAAAGAAGCAAGTGATAAAACCAAACCGACAAAAAACTAGCACCTTAGCATTTTAAGTAACATCTTAGCCAGAGGACAGACACTTGGGCCAACTATAGCATTGTCATCAGTGTTCTGGCTTGGAATAGTAAGCTCAACACAGACCAGAGATTGAATTAAGGACCTTCTTTATCTACATTGTACATTTACATTATCTCAGTACTACATTGGGGTTGCATTACTATAACCATTAATAAGAGCAACTGACATTAGTTAAAAGTGTACCAGTGAGAACATTTCTGCAGGAAATCCCATGGATCAGCACCTGAGACTGGCTAGGATAATGATTCAGAGATGTCAAAGCTGGGAAAAGTCATAGATTGGATCAAATCACTGGCATGGTTTTTTATTGTCTATCCTTTGTTGCCCTGAGAAGCTGCTGGTGGGCCCTCTTCCTGGTGATGGTGCTTCCAAAATGCTATTTTGTAGTGGTTTGATACACCTGAAAGGCTTACTAGACCACTTCAGACAGCAGTTGAGAGTTGACTACGTTGGTGTGGACTGGAGTCACATTTAGTCCAGATCAGGTAATGGCAGCAGGCTGTAGAGGTTCTGGGCAGTTCTGAACCTTATTTGGGGTTTCTTGAACAAGGCAAAACAATTGCAGACAATAAAATCGATGCAACAAATTAGAGGATTTATTAAATAATAAAATTACACTTAACAACCAGACCATAGTTAGCAAGTTGCTCCCCACGGCGCTTGGATGCAGGTCGATGCTAGTTCTGGCCTCTTCTTACTTCTTTCTTGTTTTCTTTCTCCAGTAAAACTGTGTGCATTGACTTTTAACTCTTTCTCGGAGGTTTACACCCCTAACTGAATGACCCTCCCTCGTTCTTTTGATTGGTCTCAGGTGCATGTCTTTCTTATTGTTTTTTTAAAGTGACGGACACCCAAAGCAGCACTATCCATTTCACAGTCTCTTCATTCTCTAGAGATAAGTGACCACGTGTTTTACAGGTATTAGGGTCATGTGGTTTCCAAGAATTCTGTTTCATCACTGCAGTCTGAGGAAACCACATGATTTCCAAGAACATTGGGGAAGTCACATGGTTTTCAGGAATGGGTCTGTACTTCTTATATTGTCTTATAAGTGAAATTATTAAGGGCGAATAATGTTTTTAACCATGGCAAAAGTAAGAGAGTACATAATCTCAAAACTAATACAACTAAAAGCTAGTCCATGTGATAAGTATGATTTATAACAATATACATAAACATATAACCGGAGTGTATAAAATACTAATGCATAAAAATATGGTGTATAAAGTATGGCCACAAGATTTCAAAATACACTTGATTGATACATGTGCATGGATAAATGAATTGGAACATAGTTTTCAAACCATGAAACGACATATGGAGTCTTAAGCATCTGCACTCGTAAATTTCACAATCCTTATAGAATCATAGAAAGTTTAAGGCACAGAAAGAGGCCCATTGTGTCTGAGCCGGCCGATAAACGGTCCACCTATTCTAATCCCACCTTCCAGCAGTTGATCTGTAGCCCTGCAGATTACGGCACTTGAGGTGCATATCCAGACTCCATTTGAATGAGTTGAGGGTTTCTGCCTCAACTACCCTTTCAGGCAGTGAGTGCCAGACCCCCACCACCCTCTGGGTGAAAAAGCTTTTCCTCATCTCCCCTCTAATTTTTCTACCAATCACTTTAAATCTATGCGCCCTCGTCACTGACCTCTCTGCTAAGGTGAATAGGCCCTTCACCTCCACTCTATCCAGGCCCCTCAAAATTTTGTACGTTTCGATCAAATCTCTCCTCTGCCTTCTCTGTTCCAAGGAGAACAACTCCAGCCTATCCAATCTTTCCTCATAGCTGCATTTTTCCAGTACTGGCAACATCCTCGTAAATCTCCTCTGTACCCTCTCTAGTGTAATTACATCCTTTCTGTAATGTAACTGCACACAGTACTCAAGTTGTGGCCTAACCAATGAGTTATGCAGTTCCAGCATAACCTCCCTGCTCTTATATTCTATACCTCAGCTAATAAAGGGAAGGATTCCATATGGCTTCTTAACCACCTTATCGACCTGCCCTGCTACTTTCAGGGATCTGTGGACATTCACTCCAAGGTCCCTCACTTCCTCTACACTTCTCAGTGTTTTCCCATTTATCGTGCATTCCTTTGCCTTGTTTGACCTCCCCAAATGCATCACCTCACACTTCTCCAGGTTGAATTCCATTTGCCACTTTGCTACCCATCTGACCAGACCATCAATATCTTCCTGCAGCCTACAGCTATCCTCCTCACTATCTACTACACGGCCAATCTTTGTGTCGTCTGCAAACTTCTTGATCATGCCCCCTACATTTATGTCCATATTGTTAATATATACCATAAAAAGCAGGGGACCCCGTTCTGAGCCCTGTGGAATGCCACTGGGAACAGCCTTCCATTCGCTAAAACCCCTGTCAACAATTACCTTTTGTTTCCTGCCACTGAGCCAATCTTGTATCCACCTTGCTGCATTTCCCTGGATCCCATGGGATTTTATTTTTTTAACCAGTCTGCCATGTGAGACCTTGTCAAAAGCCTTGCTAAAATCCATGTAAACCACATCAACTACACTACCCTCATCTATCTTCCTTATTACTTCTTCAAAAAATTAAATCAAGTTGGTCAAACAAGATCTTCCCTTAACAAATCCATGCTGACTATCCTTGATTAACCTGAGCCTTTCTGAGTGACAGTTTATCCTATCTCTCAGAATAGATTCCAATAATTTTCCCACTACTGAGGTTGGACTGACTGACCTGTAATTATTCAGTCTATCCCTCACTCCCTTTTTAACCAGAGGTACAACGTTAGCAGTTCTCCAATCCTCTGGCACCACACCTTTATCCAGTGAGGACTGGAAAATGATGGTCAAACCTTCTACTATTTCCTCTCTTGCTTCTTTTAACAGCCTAAAGTACATTTCATCTTGATACTTTTAAATCTTATAATCGCTATCCCTGTATAGGTAATTTTGATATTATCCAATTTTGTGTGTTTTTACTTGTTGTGTACAAGACTTACCTTTGGAAAAATAGGGGATTGGATGATTGCTTTAAAAGTGATGTCCATTTAAGAACTCAGAATGCTAATGAGCTAAGTACCAGGATGTAGTCATGTGACTAGAAGCCATGGTTTCTGCACTGGAACACCCTAAATAGAGGTTCTGTATATAGTTTGCTCTGTATTGTATATACTAGTTTAGCTGTTAATAAACCCTCCAGAGATCTTCAAGGAACTGGAATCGACATACCTCATTGTGTTGCTTAAGATAACAGAAAGAAACTCATGACACAATCTAGTCCTGTTAATTCAATAAGTTTTTATTCAAAAAACTCAAGTTAAAGAAACAGCACAGGAGATGCTCTGTGATTTCAAATTAAAATAACAGATAATTTAAAATAAGCAACTATGAATAAAGAGGAGCAAATGTTTCCAAACATTTTGACTGACAGTCATGCTTTCCCAAGCAATAATCAAAACATCAACTTAACCTGACATTGATACTTGTCAACATAATAAATATACTTAGAGAAATATATAAATCTGTAATATCATTTTCACATTTCTTTTGGATGACACATTAAACTGGGGCATGATCTTCCTGTCAAAGTGGGTGCTTTAGGTTAAAGAAGAGCAGGCAGTTGTCCTGATGCCTTGGCCAAGATTCCTACTTCAACCAACAGCACCAAACCTAGTTCATTCAGCTCATAGCTGTGCACAAGGAGTTGCTGCATTTGTGAATGATCAAAGCACTTCTAACTGATTCATTTACATCAGCACATCGTGACATCTCTGAGATATAAAATACTTTCTTTTATAAACCAGCCTATTGGCATTGTTGCTCCTAGTTTACTCCCCTCCTTACCTCTCCTGAAAATGTTGACTCATTGCTGGTGTACAGTTCCATAGCCACCAATTATAATATCTGATCCAATGTGCATTATTCATGTGTAAGCCTTGACAATATGTGTCAGCAGGCTACTTGGTTGCAGAAGTCATCATAGGTGAACCTGATCATATCCTCATGTGATGTCGACAAATGTTGTTTAAGGACAGGATTAGGAATGAGCAGTAAAAATCTTGGCAGGTTTTTCATCTTTCTAGCCCAACAGCGCTGTGATTAATTGTAGCCCACTGCAGCCAGAGGGTCAGCTAATGCCACACAGAGCAGGTGTCGATGCTAGATCAATACGTTCTTCGCTTTCTTATATTGAAAGTGCCTTTTCGATCGCCTGAGGGGGTTGAAGAGGAATTTTCCACATTTATTTTTCTCTTATTGGCCCTGGTTTATGCCTCTCCTAGGAGATTACATTGCTGCAGGGTGGAGTGAAGGCATCATGAGTATGAGGAAGGCTTGATGGGCAGATTAGGGGTAAAGGGTGTATCCATTTCTCATACAGTTATGCACAGTGACATCACAAATACATTCATAAAGATTTCCTTTATTCAATATTTCTAACAAAATCGTAAACACTTTTTTCTCAGAAGTACCAAACATAACAATGCTTCACAAATTCATTTAGAATGTTGCTACAATTAATTGTGATCAGAAGAATTCATACTTATTGTTCTTAACTCTATTTTCCAATTCGCATAATTTCCATTGCAGATTAGTTCTAATTCACATAATGTGTTTTACATTACCATTGGACTACAAGAATATGTACTCAAAATGATTTAAATGGTATAAGTCTTGTTAAAAAGTTGGAACATTTAAGTCACCACTGATGCAATTTCTCTATCCTTCCAACCTGAATACACAGCTGTCATAATAATGAAATCAAATGTGCCAAATTAGCAACTTAAACACAAACAATATAAAACTACTACAATTACACTACAGTGAAGAACTCAATTTATACAAGAAAACAACATTTCCAATTAAAAAGATATCAGTTTACCTAAGAACATAAAAAAGTCCTTGATTAAAACAACTTGTTTAGCTGATCGAGGTTGTACCTCCTCTTCTATCTGGCCAATTTTTCTCTGTCAATTTTGTACCCCGTTCTTCCTGAAGGCGTTGATCCCTTAATGTTGTATGGATGCTGGTCGCTTGCCAATACCTTATCCAAGGAGCTATTCTTCATGCAAGAACCTATGGATATCAGCATGCTATTTGAGTATGGGAGGCAACAGGAGCAAGTCAATCCTTCATACTTCTAGGAGTCACTGGATAGCAACCAGAAGCATGAACCCAAGAGTGCTGACACCACTTATAGCACTTACACTGCAATTCTAGCTAACTCTCAGATGGACCAAAAAGATCCCCTGGCAGTATTTTGCAGAAGAGCAGGGGAATCCTGGCCAATATTTATCCCTCAGCCAATACCTAAAAACAGATAAATTAAAAGCAAAATACTGCGGATGCTGGAAATCTGAAATAAAAACAAGAAATGCTGGAACCACTCAGCAGGTCTGGCAGCATTTGTGAAAAGAAAAGCAGAGTTAACGTTTCGGGTCAGTGATTCCTAAAAACAGATTATCTGCTCATTTATCTCATTGCTGTTTTTGGGACCTTGCTGTGTGCAAATTGGCTGCCTTGTTTCCTGCATTACAATGGTAACTACATTTCAAAAGTACTTCATTGTCTGTACAGCAATTTGGGAAGTCCTGAGGTAGTGGAAAGCATTATATAAATGACAGTCTTTTTTTTCTTTCTCAGGACAGACCACAAAATAAAACATGGGACTTTTCTGATCTGTAGGCTTCATGACACGGTTACGGCCAGACAAGGAAGGGGTCAAGACTCCCCTCTTGCCATTCCCCTTATTTGACCATAACAGGGTTTATTTCTTCTTAAACAGCGGTTGTGATTACCACCTCAGTAAGTGTTTTACCTTTAATGTGATCATGAAAGAATCAATCGGACAGGTTTTCTTAAGTTTAACCAAGAAAAAGGGGAGTCTATTATACTAAACAATCTAAACCCGATGTAAAAAAAAATATGCTACACATTCATGCACCTACTCACACGAGACTCACACACACAAACAAATAGATTACTGAGTGAAAAGTAGATTTTGTGGTTGGATTAGAGTCCAGAATAAATGGAAATTAAATACACAGTCTGTAAGGTTGGATGATTTGGTGGTCTTCCGGCAGAAGTTGTATTCTTGAAGCCTTTGGCTGGTCAAAGTGCACTTTGTGGTGGCCTGCTTGGTTCAGGGCTTTCTTGGAGGCAGACATGTAGGTGGATCTCTTCCCCTGGTTTCTGTCTGCAGCAATCTGTAGGCTTGGAGGATCCACAGTTACAGACGGTTTTCAAACTTGTGGTGTTATCTGGGAGAGAGAGAGAGGGATGCACACAGCCTTTCTGCTGCTGCACAGTCTGAGTTACTGGCTTGACTGTCTTTGTTCAAGGAAATTCCCAGCTTTCACAGAGATGGACATGTCACATGACTCAGTGTATTCTCTGGCGCCTTCTAATGAAATTCTAGGTTCAGAATTGGCTGAGGCTATACCTATCAAGAGAAAATGAACAGGTTGGGTCTTTTTCCCCTTGAAAAGAGAAGACTCGGGGTGACCTAATAGAGGTCTTTAAAATTATGAAAGATTTTGATAGGGTGGAAACAGAGAGTATGGTTCCACTTGTGGGGAAGAGCAAAGCTACAGGCCATCAATATAAGATAGTCACCAAGAAATCAAATAGAGAATTCAGAAGGAACTTCTTCACCCATAGATGCATTTAAGGGGAAGTTAGATATGCATATGTGGGAGAAGGGAATTGACAGTTATGCTGATACAGTTAGATAAGGAAGGATGGGAGGATAAATGAAAGCATGGACTTGTTGTGTCAAATGGCCTGTTTCTGTGCTGTATATTGTCTGTAATTCTAACCATTGGATAAGCCATTGGGAGGTACATGATTCTAACTCAGTGACAATCATCTAACTTTCCCTCCCACCTACCAGGTGACCCTCACCCAGCACCTCTGCACTTTTTACAATTTAGGATGTGTTTACACTACAAGATTGCCAAAAGCAGATACATGGTTCCCCCTTCTCTTTGCTGCATTCTATGGTGTCAATTCCTGAACATTTGGAATACCAATACTATGCTAGACTCATGAAAATCTGGGTCCATGAATGTGTGATCAGGAATAAGGCCTGCAGCTTCAACAGAGTAAACAATGGGAGGTGGTCCTGTCGGAGAGATAGTATAATTAATATATTAACTGCCAAACAGAAGTTATTCTGTCATGGTGAGATTTTAATTGCAACTGTCATGCTCATGCACTACGAACTTTTGAACTGTAAAAATAAACTTATGAATTAATAACCCAGAACGGACACTATCCTGTAAAACAAAATAGAGTTGAGAGGTCAGGTGACCTTTTCTTTCCTGCCAATACACATGGAACTGCAAGAATCCCGAACTAATTGTCATATCTGGACAAGTCTTGGCGAAGTCATAAAAATGCAAATGACCTATCTGCACATATCTTTAAAAAATTATTAAAATGCGGTAACGGACGCATTTCTCCAACTAATTAAAAAACAACTGGGTTCACAATACTGTTGCAGACTCTTCGACTCCAAACTTAAAATCTGGAAAATGGGTGTGAAAAGCTCTATTTTATCAAGGTGGTATGTGGATGATTGATATCCAGTCTGACAATGGACTAACCCTCAGAAACCATTTATGAGGACAATGGGAAGAGATGCTCTGGTCATGACAAAACTAGCCTTAGAATTATCAGAATATTTATTATATGGTGGCAATGGTAAACTGAAGAAAAGATGGAGAATTCATTGCCTTTACCAGAGAACTTCAAAAAAGTAGCTGGACTGAACCAAGCTGAGGCATGGCCAAAATGGGCCCGGAGGTTTGCAAGGTGTTGTACTGCATCGGATCTCGTGCTGAAGTCAGACAAGGAGCAGGTTATTGTATGCAATGGGGGATTGTGCAGATGACATCCTCATTACACAAGGCGTAGGCGAAGAGAAGGCTAGTTATGAAGAAGTCATTAAGGCACTCGAGACTTACTTTAATGTAAGAAAAAACATCATCTTGGAGTGCGCCAAATTTAAATCGCGTACTCAGCAGAAAGGGGAAAGCATTGATTCATTTAGCAATGATTTATATAAACTCACTGAAGATTGCAAATACAGCAGTTTATGGGAAGAGCTGATTAGAGACAGGATTGTGATCGGTGTAGTAAAGACACCCTTTCGGATCATCTACAGTCGAGGAATGAACTTATGTTAACAAAAGTGATTCCGTTGAGCAGGCAAGCAGAGGTTAGAAAATTTAACCGATTCATTGTTGGAGGGGACAAGGAGAGTCCGTTTGTGAAAGTAGCAGATTCCATTGAATACCTAAAGAAAACAAAAGTAAAAAATGGCAAAGACAGGAAAGGCGGGAAGAGCATCAGGAGGCAGCAGCATGTAATTGCAGGCCAAGTGAGGCACTGGCGGGAAAACTGCCCAGCCAGGAAAGCAGAGTGTTTCTTATGTAAAAAGAGGGAACATTTTCAGTCAGTCTGTTGTAGTAAAAAAAAGCACTGCAAATAATTGAAGTGAAATCCAAAGAAAATAAAAAAGTTAATGAAGTACTGGATGTACAATATGTTGAAATTCCATTCTTAGGGGAAATCCAAGGTACAAATGAGAGTTGCTGGACAGCAGAAATTCTTGTAGAAGGCAACACGACTAAATTTAAACTGGACACAAGAGGAGCAGTTTCAGTGCTAACAGACACAGACCCGTGGCTGAAGATGAAAAGTCAAAAACCATCAGGTAAAAAATTATATGGGCCTGGAGGCATCGAGTTGAAGATAATAGGAGAGGTGAAAACAATTTTGAGTTACTGGGGAAAATAAATTCTTAAGGCCTTATATGCAATCAAGAATCAAAGTTGTTCACTCCTGAGCAGAATGGCTTGCATTGACCTACAACTAATATGTAGAGTTGAAGAGCATAAAAGTTCAGAAGAGCAGCCTAGGAATTTTAGGTCTGAATTTCTCAATTGTTCAAAGGATTGGGAAAATGAAAAACAGCATACTACATCGCTCTGAGAAAGGAAGCAGAGCCAGTGTGCTTGTATACACCTAGGAAAGTTCCACATCTACTCTTACAGAAAGTTAAAAATGAGATCCCGTTAATGATAAGAGAGGGAGTCATTTCACCTGTAACAAAATCTACAAGATGGTGCTCAGGTATGGTTCCAGTGAAGAAACCTAATAAGGGGAATTTTATGCTGGCGGTGGGGGTCTCGATATTGGGGGAAACTGACGCTGAGATTCCCATGTCCCCTCTTCCATGGGAGGCCCGTCGAATTTACTGCCAATCAATTGTTCGAGGGGACAGGGAGAGTCCGATCTCAAAAGTAGCAGATTCCATTGAATACGTAAAGAAAATGAAACTAAAACATGGCGGTCAAAGACAGGAAAAGCGGGAAGAGCATCTAGAGGCAGCAGCATGTAATTGCAGGTCGAGTGGGGCACTGGCAGGAAAACTGCCCAGCCAGAGAAGCAGAGTTAATAAAAACAAGAAATGCTGGAAATACTCAGCAGGTCTGGCAGCAACTGTGGACACAGAAACAGAGTTAACGTTTCAGGTCAGTGACCCTTCATCAGAACTTCATCAGAGAAGCAGAGTGTTTCTTATGTAAAAAGAGGGATACTTTCAGTCAGTTTTTTGTCGTAAAAAAAAAAGGTGGGCCTTCCACAGGTTTTAGGACCCCGTCGCCGGAAGCCCCGGCCTTGCAGATGCGGATGCGATGGCTGCTGCTGTAGCTGCAGTGGCCAGACACCGAGGAGTGGCGCTGGAACCAGGCTTAAGGTAGGTCAGGGCGGGAGGGTTCTCGTGGGGTGGGGTTCACGGCGAGGGGGGGGGGCCGCAGCAAGGGCGAGGGGGTACAATCAGTGTCTTTGAACGAGGGACCGCCCCCCCTCCCCCCGACCCACAGAGCCGGGAAGCAGTCCGCACGGTTTTTTGTGCTGTGCTTCCCATGTGACGGGCAACCCTTAATTGGGGGTTAATTACCCAGTTGAGGGCCTCAATTGGTGGCAGGGCAGGAAGGCTATTCCTGCCTAAACTAAACTTTGGCGGAAGCGGCATGGTGGCAGGGCACCCCTGTCACCATCCTACCCAATTTTATGCACTCCCCACCCTCAAACCCGCCGCAGGGAAGAGCATAAAATTCCACCCAATGGGTCGATTCAAATTTGTGTTGACCTCACACAATTGAATAAGGCAGTGGAAAGAGAAATACATCTAATTGTATCAGTAGATGACAGTTTGGCAAAGCCAGGGAAAAGCACAATTTTTACCAAGTTAGATGCTAACAGTGGATTTTGGCAATTACTATTGGATGAGGAATCTAAACATTTGACAACATTTATAAGTCCATTTGGAAGATTCTGTTTTAACAGATTACCATTCGGAATTATAACAGCCCCGGAGATCTTTCAAAGGATGCTGTTGAGAATCCTGGATTAGATTAAATGATATTTTAATCTATGGAGCGAATCAGCAGGAAGAGGATACAAGAGTAAGAGCAGAAGTATAGAAATTGGAAGAAGCAGGTCTCATAATGAATGAAAAATGTGCTTTCTTTTCACAATCAAGGGTGAGATTTCTTGGACATATAATTGTTTTCTGGTAGAGCAGATTCACAAACGGCAAACGTGATAAAGGACTTCCAAGAGGCAAAAATCATTAGAGTATTACGATGAGGTGAGAAAGAGGTCTAGAGTTCCCTTTCAGCCTTCACCTGGTCTGACTGTAACAGGGTTTAATTTTAAACACACTGTGTTCACCACTTTCCAATTATAAGGCTAAGAACCAGCACAAACAGGTTTTCTTAGGTTAGAAGAAGAAAAGTTGAAATTTATTAAACTTAAACTCTAATTCCGTTAACGCCTATGGATGCATGCCATGCCCCATGCTAGCATGCATATGCGATACACATGCAGATAGAGACAGAACAGAGCAGAAGAAATAAAGGTTTGAGGCAATATCTGAAGAGCCTTTGTTCTGGCTCTTTGAGCTCACTGTAGAGTCCTTGATTGTAGGTAGATCTTGCTTTTTGTTGGGGCCCAGTATTCTTCTTAAACCTTGTTCGCTGTAGGAGACTTTTCTCTCTTGGGGTTCATGTGTCTTCAGTGGATTCTGAGGCTTTTGAGAAACAGATGGGAACAGACAGGCGAGAGATCTTCTCAGTCCAGGAGCAAACAGCTTTCTGCCAGTTCAAATACCGTCTCTCCAATTTAAAAACTCTCAGTTGAAACTCTGCCGTAGCCAGTTAGCCATGTGACTAACTGGTCTGACCATGTCTGTTTGTGGATTGAATTGGAGCTCCTTTGTCTACAAACCTGTCTATTAATATGCAAAAATGGCAACCCCTTGTATCAGGCCTTCTCTTCCCAGCAACAATTTGAAATGTAATGTCCAAATGGTGAAATTAATATGCCTCACTCTTGGCGGGTGGGAGGCCTGCATGACATCTCCCCACCCAGGGGAATGAAATGCGATCTGGAAAAAAAGGCGCATTTCATTAAAAGAGTTGAGAGAATATATATAAGATGCAGAAAAAAACATGCATTTCTCTCATTAATTTCCATTCATTCATAAATTCTAAAACTTATTAAAAATTGCCTGTCTTTTCTTGGTGTCCAAGTACTGCTTTAATTGCCCCCTTTTTGGCATCTCAATAAACATGTGGTTCTTTGGGGAAGTTTTACTTAAGTTTGCCCATTGCCATTACTCCCTAGGGTCTTTGTTCCTGTGCGGAGGCCTACCAAGGCGGGGGTGGGTGGGCAGGGGGAATGGGGGTTAAATTTAATTAGCCCAAAGTTGGAGTTTTTTCCAAGAGAGTCAGTCATGGGCAGGTCTATCCTGAACTCTCTTTCACTGCTTTGCTGAATCATGCAAAGGCTTTTGACTTCAGAGGATGGGTGGTTCCCTTTTTCTCTGACTGTGGGGAAGGATTCTTTGTTAATCTCTCCTTTGTTCATTGGGACACTCCTGCCTGCAGGTATTTGTGCAAAGGCTACTGCACGCCCCTGTGGCACTTCGACTAGGTGAGACATCACCCTCACGGATTCTGTGTCCCATAGAGGTTATTCTTTGTTTCTGCAGGTTCCTGTAAATGCTATTAGCAACTCTGGTGGGGTGCCTCTAGAGTTTGCATTTACGTAGGAGGATGTGGAGTCTAACTTTTCAAATTTTTTGGGTTTAGCTGACTGGACAGTAGGGGTTTTCATCCGGGATTCCTCCCAGACCTCCTTTAACCTGACCTCTTGGTCACTTTTCCCCTTCCCTGTCTGACCTTTCTGCAGCCTTGTGCCTGCCTGACCCCTTTTGTTCTTGGTGGGGTTCCTTTACAGTTCACCAGCCCTCTGCTGGAGGGTCCTCCTAACACCAGTATAGGACTTAGGGGTGCAGGTTTAACTGTAGGTTGGGGTTTCCCCTCAACCTGGCACATGTGGCATCTTTGTGGAGTTTTGGCCTGTCAAACCGCTGTCTTATGCGGGCTTTGGTCATTTATATACCTGCATGTACAGGCACTGTAGTCTTGTGGGCCCTTCTTAATATTTTTCTCCGGTACCTCTGTGGCACCAATAACTGGTGAACTACTGTCCACTCCTTGCTCTCAGGTCTGTGAGGAGAACACCATTTCCTAATCAGTTCCTCATTCTTTAAATAGTAGCAATCAGGGACTCCCTCTGCTTCACTTTCAGACTGGGTAGCCTGTGCTAACTCTCACAATACTGGGTCGGCTCGCTGAGCCTCAGCTAGGGAAAATCCATTTAATTTATTCCCTGGGTCTCCAAACTTTCCAAAGAAATCCTCGGACAGGCAGACCTCATGGTCATCTGCCTGCAGTGTCAATGCAGTCTCCTCTGGGGGAGTTGGTTTGAGCATGGCCTGATCCACTACATATTCAGGGAAACTGCAGGGACCGTCTCTTGCCACTGCCCTGTCTCTCTGACCTCCTGTGGTCTTTCTTTCACTACTGGGGGTGGGGGGTTCTACCATGTTCTTCCCCGCCAGATCATTACCTAGGAGCTGGTCAACCCTGTCCCCAAGCAAACTAGGGGCAATCCATATAGTCACTGGTCCCAAAACTAGGTCGCACTCCAGGTGCACCCGGTGTACAGGCATACACTGCCCTCCAATACCATTCATCACCATTCTGGTGTTCACTGCACTCGCCGGGGGGAAAGGTCAGACTTTTTCCCAGTAAAAGGGATCTAGTGGCCCCTGTGTCCCTGAGAATTACTATGGGCTTGCTTGCCTCACTTGAGGGGTATGGGGTTACTTTCCCTTCAAACACAAAACCTGATAACCCTCAGGAATCCTATTAAATTTTCCTGCACTTGCAGCGTAAGATTCCTGGGTCTCATTCTTACTGCAGTTAAAGCCGCAGCTTGTTCTGCTGTGCTTTCCATCAGGTTCCATTCTTCACCGAGCGGGTGTGCCCTGATTAACCTTCAGGTTT
Source organism: Heterodontus francisci (assembly GCF_036365525.1). Classification (NCBI taxonomy): domain Eukaryota; kingdom Metazoa; phylum Chordata; class Chondrichthyes; order Heterodontiformes; family Heterodontidae; genus Heterodontus; species Heterodontus francisci. Next base: position 49,983,145 of record NC_090386.1, on the reverse strand, counting down.
TCCCTTTAGTTTCCAGCAGTCAGCTTTTAAATGCCCTGCTTTATTACAATGGAAGCACACAGGTCTCCGGGTCTCACTCTTGCTCACAGCACCTTCCTTTTTGGCTGGAGCAGGGCCCCCATGTCTTCTACTTTCTTTTCTCTCCCAGGACTGCCTGGGTGGATATCACCTTCCCATCCTTTGTCCTTTTTGGATTTGTGGGGGTGATGAAGAGAGGTTCTCCCCTGGCAAACCGACTTATAAATTAAAGCAAACTCATTGACCATAACGGCCGCTTGTCAGGCTCTCTGAACCCGCTGCTCCTCTACATGGGCCTTTATGGAGAGTGGGAGAGAGTGTTTAAATTACTTCTCTGAGATTCTCATAGCTGAGTTGTATTTTAAGAGCCCTCAGTCACTGGTCAAAAGCCAGCTGCTTACTTCTTTCAAACTCCAAGTAAGTTTGATTGGCTTGCTTCTTGAGGGTTCTAAACTTGTTGCGATAGGCTTCGGGTACTAATTCATATGCCCCGAGGATAACATTTTTGGTCAGTTCATAATTTGATGAACTCTCATCTGGTAACAGGGAATAAACCTCATGGGCTTTTCCAGTTAGTTTGCTTTGCAGTAAAAGAGACCAGGTCTCAGCTGGTCATTTTAGCTTCCTTGCCAGTTTCTCAAAAGACACAAAAAATGCCTCCACAGCTTCACTGAATTTTAATTATTATTAGTTTTAACAATTTTGTACCTAGCCCTGAATTATGCTCCTCCATATTGGCCATGCCTTCACTGGGGTTACTCTGTTGCTCCCTACTTAACTCACACCGCTGCAACTCTCTTTGCATTCCTTCCGAAATATTCTTTCACTCTTCCTCTCCTCAAATGCAAGTTTCCTCTATTCCAATTGTGCCTTTGCTAACAATACCCTGTCTGGGTCTGCTTCTAACCCCTGTTTCTGCTTCTTCAAATTCAAGGGAAAAATGGTTGGCCACTCGCCTTAGGAGCTCAGACCTCCTAGCCTTGCCACGTACACGCTGCTCAGCCATTTTCCTCAACTCCTCCACAGACAGTGCTTTTAACTTATCCCAAGTTACTTCATCCTGGCTTGGAGAGCTACTAGCTTCAGTGGCAGACATGTTAGTATTCAAGCACTCACAACCACAAGAAAACCTGTATTAATCTTGCTTTTTTTGATTGGGAACAATTTGGCTTCCCACTTCCAATTTCTCTCGTTTGTCTGTGGGTAAATTCCGAATGCTCGCTCCCAAATTTCTGTTATGACCAGGTGAGGAAGAGGTCTAGGGTTGCCTTTCATCTTTCACCTGGTCTGACTGTAACAGGGTTTAATTTTAAACACATTGTTTTTAGCTCCCCCTTGGTGAATCCTTATTCATCGCTTTCCAATTATAAGGCAAGAAACCAGCACAAACAGGTTTTCTTAGGTTTAAAGAAGAAAAGTTTAAATTTATTAAACTTAATATCTAATTCGGTTAATGCCTATGGATATATGCCGTGCCCCATGCGATACACATGCAAATAGAGACAGAAAAGAGAAGAAAAATAAAATGGAAATGTGTGAGGCAATATCTGAAGAGTTTTTGTTACAGTTCTTTGGGCTCACCGTTGAGTCCTTGATTGTAGGTAGATCTTGCTTTTCGTTGGGGCCCAGTATTCTTCTTAAACCTTATTCGCTGTAAGAGACTTTTCTCTCTTGGGGTTCATGTGTCTTCAGTGGATTCAGAGGCTTGTAAGAAACAGATACGAGCAGACAGGAGAAAGATCTTCTCAGTCCAGGAGCAAACAGCTTTCTGCCAGTTCAAACACGAACTGGTCTGACTGTGTCTGTTTGTGGATTGAATTGGAGCAGGGAGTGGCTCCTTTGTCTACAAGCCTGTCTGTTAATATGCAAAAATGTCTTTCTAGCCAGGGGGCTGACAACCCCTTGTATCAGGCCTTCTCTTCTTCCCAGCAACAATTTGAAATTTAATGTCCATGTGGCAAAATTAATATGCCTCACTGTTGGCAGGTGAGGGCCTGCATGACAAGAGCTTCAAAGGTTTATGGGAATGGTGAATCAAGTAGGGAAAGCATGATCAATAAACCATTACAACAGTTGTTAAAAAATGACAATGTTTGGTGTTGGAGAAAAGCCCAACAAGAATCCTTTGAGAAAATCAAGAACATCCTACTATCATCAGAAATGTTATCACTTTATGACCCAAATCCAGCAACCATCATAGGAGCGGATTCATCATCAACTGGATTAGAGCAGTCTTATTTCAGGTGCAGACAGATGGGAGATGCAGATCTGTATATTTTGATTCACGTCTGTTAACAGAAACAGAGCAGATACACAGTCATAGAAAAGGAAGCTTTGGCAGCAACTTGGGCATGTGAAAAATTTTAGGATTATGTCTTAGGTCTTCAATTTAAAATTGAAACAGATTATAAACCTTTGGTTACTCTATTAAACACCAAGGAGCTGGTGAAATTACGCCCAAGAGTATAGAGGTTTAGATTAAGGTTAATGAGATTTGATGCAAAAACTGAATGCATTCCAGGGAAACAGCAGATCACAGCAGATGCTTTATCATGTATTTCATCAACAGGACATGAAGAAGGCAATATTTTATTTCTTGAAGAAGTAGACGTTTTTGCTTTGATAACAACAACAACAACTTTAACTGCTACAGCTCAGAATGTGCGTGAGATCAGGAATGCTCAAAAAGCAGATCAAGTATGTACAGCAATCAAGGAATATTGCTTGCATGGATGGCCATTTCAACACCCCCCACCCACCCCCACCCCCCCCCACCCCGCCCGCTCTTATGCCCACATCTCTGTCCTGGGCTTGCTGCAGCGTTTCAGTGAACATCAACGCAAGCTCGAGGAACAGCACCTCATTTATCGATTAGGCACGCTACAGCCAACCGGACTGAACATTGAGTTCAATCATTTCAGAGCATGACTGGTTCCCCCGTTTTTTTTTAGTTTAACTTTTTAAAACATTTTTATTTCATTTTATTTTAGTTGTTTCATCATTCAATTTTTTTTTTAACCATATGCCTGCCCACTTTTTTTCACGTTTGTGCTTTTGGCTAGGGCATTCATTATTCTGTCATTTAACACCCTCTCTGCACTAACTGTCTTTCACCACACCATCAACAAACTTTGCCTTTGCCTTTGCCCCATGAGCTCCTTGGCAGTTATTCTCTGTGACCCTCTGTCCTATCAATACCTTCCCTTTTGTTCTCTTTGTCCCACACCCACTTTATTTGCTTAAAACCTATTACATTTCTAATCTTTGCCAGTTTTGATGAAAGGTCACTGACCTGAAACGTGAACTTTGCTTCTCTCTCCACAGATGTTGCCAGACCTGCTGAGTATTTTCCAGCATTTTTGTTTTCATTTCAATCAGTATGGTGGCCTGGTATATTGAAAGAAATTGAAGAGATGATATTGAGTTGAATCACATGTGCTATTGATCATCATGAGATAAAACAACCACTTCAGAATGGTTCAGCCCCATGCGAATTGTTAATAGGAAGAAGGTTGAAGACCCAACTTCCTACACATGCAGGAACACTGAACTCACAAGGCAGTGCAGAAGACTTGGAAAAAGTGAGGGAGAGAGAGGATAGAGGGATTGAATCAATCATAAAATTATGACATCACAGAACCAGAAACTTGTCAGACATCCAACCTGGGGAATCAGTTTGAGTTAGAGACCAAAATAAGTGATAGAATAATCACCATATCCGCGATCATACACTGTCCAAACTGACAAAGGGATGTTAAGAAGAAAGAGTAGGTCATTGGTGATGATACCAAAGAAGCAGCAAATGCAAGAGGACCAATCATCTCAAACGTTTGATGAACCAGTAATGGTGCAATCACCAAGTAACCCAGAGGTCAACCAGAATGAAGAACTTGAGTTATCCAATAGCTTTACTGAAGAACAGCAGAGTCAGAAGGAGGAACTTGAAGACTCAAAACCTCAAACCCCTTTGAAAGAAAGAAGAACACGTTATGGCAGACTTGTGAAAATGCCACACCAGTTATCAGTCTGAAAAGAGAGGCCAGAGACTTGAAGGGAGATGTAGTATAATGCAATATAGGGTTGTTACTGGGCAGAATGTGTAAATAGTCTGTGAGCATCATCACAGGAGGTGATGTAATAGAATCTGTATAGAATCTCGTGTAAAGTGTAAGTGGAAACCGTAGATGCAAGACGTGTGTAAATAAATTCCTGTTACTCCAAGCAAGTCCCTTAAATATTTGGTAATAAACCTTAAAATTACCAGAATATTAGATTATCCATGACTCATGTTGAAGACTTTTACATTTTGTACTCAAGCCTAAGAGTGAGTGACAATTCCAAAATCATAGATGAGAATAAAAAGAAACATTTTCTTTCATTTGAGCAGTAAAGACCAATTTAGATATCATTCTCCATCTGAGAAACAAGCAAGTGAATATAATCTTTGCTCCTCCCTCAAGATACAGAATCGTAGAATCATAGGACGGAATCTTATGATTGCTGCGTTACAGACGGCCACAAATCCCGTTTCCCACGTCATACTGTATTTAAATTAGCCATGTGGCGATGGGCACAGGGAACACGTGGGATCATGCAGTGGGACCTGCCTTTCATTGGTGGAACCTGCCGTCACTGCCCCAAGCAACATGATTGCCACAAATATAAAACATTCTGTGCTTGCAGCCTCAAGGATCAGCAGCCTTCCTTTCATGTAAGTATCCTCAGACTAACTTAAATTTAAGTTTTTACTTAAATCAAACTGTTTTGCCTCCCTTATTTTGTGAAAGTCATCACCAATTTAATATCATTTATTTCCCCTATAGCCAAAGTGAATGACATGGCAGCCAGCAGGCAGCATCCTACCCCACAGTTCAGTGATGCTGCCCTGCAGGTTCTCTTCCAGGCCACCAGAGAAAGGTGGGAGGTCCTCTTCCCTGCAGATGGAAACTTTCCCACCTTACCAAGGTGGCCTGACTGGAGGTAGTGGAGGAGCTCACGAATCGTGGGGGAACTCTTAGAACATGGCTCAGTGCCCCAAGCAAATCAATGACTTGCTCAGATCAGTGAGGGTAAGTGGTCCTGGCAAGGATTTTTTCTTCTTCCATGGCTCTATGTCTTTAAGGCAGGAATGCAGTTGAATGTGTGAGCAGCCTTGGTGCCATTTACTAAATGATGACGATTGGTATTGTTTATGTGATTGGATGTGTTGTGTGGAAGCCAATGCAGAATGAGTGATATTGATGCATGTATGCAATGGTTGTGATGCATCATTTGCCATGTCATTAACTCTGCACTGTCTGTTGCAGGATAAAGAAAGCCACAACCAGCACAAGTGTGCAAAGATGGGAGGAAGGGTCCCTGACATCAGGCTGCTGACCACAGCTGAGGAGGAAGCTTCAGAGATCGTGAGAGAGGAGGGAGGTAGGGTGAGCGGAGATGGCGAGGCAGAGCCACAAGGCGTAAGGATGAAGTGTCATCTCTGCTCTTGCAGCCATATGTGAAAACTCAAGGAAATGGTTTGAACTTAGGTGAAGCACATGCTTAATGTGCCTCTGTTTGTGTCTCCACTGCAGGTGCCTACACTCGAGTCGCAGAACGTCATGTGGCCCAAGAATCCTCCTCTTGGGAGGAAGAAGAAGCCAATGCCCCAGAGGGTGCACCGTCATCTGCCTCTTCTTCCACCTCCAACAGTGCAGATACATCCACACGGTCTGCGGAGGGTTTAAGATTAGAATCAGGGTCCCAAGCTGGTGCACACAACACAAACACATCGCAGCAGCTGAGGGAGCATGTGCCAGCTGGGTCTCCTGACAGTTGGAGGACTGTTGAGGAAGTGGAGACCTCCCCACAGACCTGCGAATGAAGAATGGACAGTGGTTCACCAGGTAGTGGTGATGTCGAGGTACCTTAGGAAAATATTGAGGATAGCCCACGAAATTCCAATGGCTGGACATGTCAGAATCCGAAAAATCCAAGCCTGCATAAGGCAGCACTTTGACTGGCCAAAATTCCACAAGGATGTGATGGAGTTCTGTAAAACCTTCCACATGTCACAGAGTCATAGAGTCGTACAGCATAGAAAGAGACCCTTTGGCCCACCGCGTCCATGCCGACCATAATGCCCATCTATACTAATCCCACCTGCCTGCATTAATTCCATATCCCTCTATGCCTTTCTCATTCAAGTACCTGTCCAGATGCCTCTTAAATGTCGCTACTGTTCCTGCCTCCACCACTTCCTCAGGCCGCTCATTCCAGATACCCACTATTCTTTGTGTGAAAAATTTACCCCTTTGATCCCCTTCAAACCTCCTCCCTCTCACCTTAAATCTATGCCCTCTAGTTTTAGTCACCCCTACCATGGGAAACAGACTCTGGCTATCTACCCTATCTATGCCTCTCATAATTTTATATACCTCTATGATGTACCCTCTCAGCCTCCTTCGCTCCAGGGAAAGCAGACCCAGCCTATCCAATCTCTCTTTATAACTCAAGCCCTCCAAACCAGGCAGCATCCTTGTGAATCTTTTCTGCACCCTCTCTAGCTTAATCACATCTTTCCTGTAGTGCGGTGACCAGAGCTGCACACAGTTCTCCAAATGCAGCCTAACCAACATTATGTACAACTGTAACATGATGTCCCAACTCTTGTACTCAATGCCTCAGCCAATGAAGACAAGCATGCCATATGCCTTCTTCACCACCCTGTGTTGCCACTTTCAGGGAACTATATACTTGAACCCCAAGGTCTCTCTGCTCAACAACACAACCCAGGGCCCTGCCATTCACTGTATATGTCCTGCCCTGATTTAACTTTCCAAAATGCATCACTTCGCACTTGTCTGCATTAAATTCCATTTGCCAATCCCTTGCCCTCTTTCCCAGTTTATCTATATCCTGTTGTAACCTTAGACAACCTTCTCACTGTCCACTATACCACCAATTTTGGTGTCATCTGCAAACATACTAATCATGCCCCCTACATTCACATCCAAGTCATTAATATATATGACAAACAACAGAGGACCCAGCACCGATCCCTGCGGCACACCACTGGTCACCGGCCTCCAATCTGAAAAACAACCCTCCACTACCACCCTCTGCCTCCTATCACCAAGCCAATTTTGTATCCAATTGGCTAGCTCACCCTGGATCCCATGTGTTTGTACCTTCTGGACCAGCCTACCATGCGCGACCTTGTCAAAGGCCTTGCTAAAGTCCATTTAGATAACGTCCATCGCCCTGCCCTCGTCAATCCTCTTGGTCACCTCCTCGAAAAACTCAATCAAATTCGTGAGACATGATTTCCCACGCACAAAGCCATGCTGACTATCCCTAATCAGACCATGCCTTTCCAAATGCATGTAAATCCTGTCTCTCAGAATCCCTTCCAATAACTTTCCCACCACTGATGTAAGGCTCACTGGCCTGTAGTTCCCTGGCTTATCCCTGCTGCCCTTCTTAAATAAAGGCACAACATTAGCTATCCTCCAGTCTTCCGGTACCTCACCTGTGGCTAACGATGATACAAAAATCTCTGCCAGGGCCCCAGCAATCTCCTCCCTTGCTTCCCATAGCATCCTAGGATATACCTGGTCAGGCCCTGGGGATTTATCCACCCTAATGCGATTCAAAACCTCCAACAGCTCCTCCTTTGTAATGTTGATATGCTCCAGGATATCGCTGTTCCCTCCCCTGAACTCATTAGCTTCCATGACCTTCTCCACGGTAAATACAGACGAGAAGTATTCACTTAAGACCTCGCCCATTTCCCATGGCTCCACACATAGATTACCACACTGATCCTTAAGGGGACCTACTCTCTCCCTAGCTACCCTTTTACTCTTAATATACTTATAGAATCTTTTAGGATTCTCCTTTATCTTATCTGCCAGGGAAATCTCATGGCCTCTTTTCGCCCTCCTAATTTCCCCTTTACTCCACGAGGGACTTGCTTGATCCCAGCTGCCGATACCTGACATATGCCTCCTTCTTTGTCCTGACCAGACCCTCAATATCCCTCGTCAGCCAAGGTTCCCTAAACTTGCCAGTCTTGCCCTTCCATCTAACAGGAACATGCCGGCCCTGAACTCTTCCTATCTCACTTTTAAAAGCCTCCCACTTGCCAGACGTCCCTTTACCTGTAAACAGCCTCTCCCATTCAACTTTTGAGAGTTCCTGTCTGATGCCATCGAAATTAGCCTTCCCGCAATTTCGGACTTCAAACTGAGGACCAGTCCTATCCTTTTCCATAATTATCTTGAAGCTAATAGAGTTATGGTCACTGGTCCCAAAGTGCTCCCCCACTGACACATCAACCACCTGCCCAGCCTCATTTCCTAAGAGGAGGTCGAGTGTAGCCCCTTCTCTAGTAGGGCCATCCACATACTGCTTCAGAAAACTATCCTGGACACACTTAACAAATTCTTCCCCATCAGATCCCTTTGCACTAAGGCAGTCCCAGTCAATATTAGTCACCTACTATTACAACCCTATAATTCCTATACCTATCTGTGATTTTCCTACATATATGCTCCTACATATATGTTGGGGAAGCCCCAACCTGCAATAATACCTGAACCCCTAATTCCCATACCAGCTTTTGGGGAACCCTTCAGCAGAGTGCTGGTGGATTATATGGGACCCCTGCCAAAAACAAAAGGGACCTACCAGTATCTTCTCACCATTATGGATGTGGCTACCCGATTTCCAGAGGCCATTCCCCTAAGAACTATTTCTGCCAATAAAAACATGAAATGCTGGAACCACTCAGCAGGTCTGGCAGCATCTGTGGAAAGAGAAGCAGAGTTAACGTTTCGGGTCAGTGACCCTTCTTCGGAACTATTTCTGCCAAGGTAGTGGTGGAGGGGCTAACCCAATTTTTCACGCAATTAGGGCTGCCTGCTGAGATCCAGTCAGATCAGGACTCCAATTTTATATCCAGAATATTTTTAAAAGGTCATGGTAATCTGGGCATAAACTAGCTAAAGTCCTCAGCCTACCACCCACAGTCACAAGGTACCACCAGGCCCTAAAGACGATGATCAGGGCAGACTGCTATGTGTACCCCCATGACTGGGACAAAGGGCTGGGATTTCTTCTGTTTGCTACCAAGGACTCACCCAATGAGTCCACTGGCTTTAGTCCCTTTGAATTCGTTTATGGACATGAGGTGAGAGGTCCTCTAAAACTAATCAAGGAGAGGTTTGTAGGACCCAGGGATGAACTTTCCATGTTAGACTACATCTCCATGTTCCATGAGCAGCTCACGAGAGCTTAAAAACCCCCCAAACAGCTATGAAAAGGCAGGCGGATAAACATGCCAAGGCCAGAACATTTCAATCTGAAGGCCATGTGTTAGTGCTACTACCCAGTACAGAGTGAAATACTGAAAGCCTGGTTCAGTGGCCCATCCAGAGTAGCTAGGAGGATTAGTAAGGTAAATTATTTAATTGACACCCTAGATCATAGAAAAAAGTAAAGGCTGTGCCAAATCAATATGTTAAAATGGTATCACAGCCAGGACGAGGACAAACTAGAACAGGCAGTCAGGAAAGAGGAGGGTGAAAGGGACAGTGAGGATGAGATAGAGGGAGGCCGGGAGAATTCCCAAATCGAACTCCTACCGTCCGGTTAGCTAACGCAGAAATGTTAGGGTGATTAGACACTGTACTCTCCCATTTAAACACAGAACAGACAGGAGACCTAACTCGGCTGCTCATAGTATTTAAGGAGAGACAAACCAGGGTGCACAATCCTAGCCCTACACAATGTGGATGTAGGAGAGACCCCTCCCATAAAGCAAAGTCCCTATAGGCTAGGTTCCAGGAAATTGACCCAGGTTCGGGAGGAAATTCAGTATATACTGGAGCACAAGCTGATTGAGCCCAGTCAGAGTAGTTGGAGTTCCCTAGTTGTGTTAATGCCCAAACCCAATGGCGCAACAAGGCTCTGCATTGATTACAGAAACGTTAATGCAGTGACCAGAGCTGACTGCTACCCAACTTCTCACCTGGAAGACTGCATTATTAGAGTAGGAAACACCACCTACATAATAAAAATAGTCTTGTTAAAAGAGTACCGGCAGGTTCCCTTAACCACCTGAGCTGAAGAGATCTCAGCTTTTGTCACTCCAGATGGCTTATTCCAGTGCCGGGTGATGTCCTTTGGATTAAGAAATGCCCCAACCATCTTCCAAAGGCTGATGAACCAGGTAGTGGCTGACCTGCTCAACTGTGTAGTGCACCTGGATGATCTGTTAGCGTACAGTGACACCTGGGGGGATCACCTAGACCAGTTAGAAGCCCTCTTCCGAAGGTTATAGTCGGCTGACCTAGTGGTAAATCTCGCAAAGAGCGAGTTTGCTAAAGCTCAGGTAACCTACCTAGGGCATGTTGTGGGTCAGGGGCGAGTGCTGCCCAGCACAGCGAAGGTACAAGCGTTCATGAATTTACCATCTCCACGACCAAACGGGAAATATTGCGATTTTTGGGATCGTGGGTTTTACCGCAAGCTTGTCCCAAACTTTAGCACTATAGCTGCCCCATTGACAGACTTATTACAGAAAAGAGTGAAGGTAGTTTAGTCAGAGGTACCAAACAGTTTTTGAGAGGCTGAAAGCCATCTTAACCAACGAACCGGTACTGGCAGCTCCAAACTTTAATAAACCATTTAAAGTAGCAATTGATGCTAGTGACCTAGGGGTAGGTGTTGTCCTGCTCCAAGATGATGAGTTAGGCATTGAGAGACCAGTTAGGTATTTCTCCAAGAAATTAAACAAACATCAAAAGAAATACTTTACCATGGAGAAGGAAACCCTGGGACTGTTACTGGCTCTCAAGCACTTTGAAATATATGTCTGAAATGGATATAAAGCTGATACCGACCACAATCCTTTGATATTTGTGGAGAAATTCAAAACCTAGAATGCAAGGCTATTCTGACGGAACCTGCTTTTGCAATTTTATTACATAAAGATTACCATATTGCAGGGAAAAGCAATGTGATAGCTGATGCTTTATCCAGAGTCTAACTCAGCACAAAATCATCCCGGATGAAAACTAGACCAGAGCACAGTTATGGCAGTGTGAGATGATAAGTGAGTGTTTGAGGATGAATGTGTGTATACAGTTTCTTTTTTTTATTTTACTGTCATCGCATTTCATTTCACGGGGTGTGGGGGTGTGACAAAAATGTGCTAAGTCGAATGATGTTTTATTTTAATCGACCAGCTGGAGACCTGAATATTAAACTGGTGGAGATGAACCACTCAAATCTTATAAGTTTCAAACTCTGCCTGCTGACCGTGAGCACCGAGGCATATTCCCTGCTGTAGACGGTAATATTCAGTGGTTTATTGATCTGTGTTTGATTGTGTTAGTCTGTTCACCAATCGATGCTCACTGTGCTTCATGACTTAAGCCTGACGGGGGAGCTAAAGAGTAGAGAACTTTCCGAAAAGAACAGACAAAGATCTTCGTTGAAGGAATTCAGTCACATTGCTGTCTCCCAGGGAACCACTGAATCAACATCCATATCTTCAAACCAGAAGCCTCAGGACCATCAAAGGAAAGTCATGCGACCACCGAATTCAGCCTGAAGCCAACTGAGTCACCAACCTCCACAGACTGTATATCTCTTTTATTTCGCTGGACTCTAATTCGACCAAACTATCCTTCCCCACTCTGTAACTGATTTGTGTGAAAGTTGGTGAGTAATTTATTATTTTTACTTAGATCGGTTTAAGTACGATAAAGTTAATCGCTTTCTTTCTGGGCAACCACCTGACTTCGAGCTCAATAAACAACAGAGAACTTTGGACAACTGGGAAAGTTGCTTACAAAATGACAGGTCAAGATTGATGGAGGTCAAAAAGTTGACCTCCTGTTGTCAGTTTTGCTTTTGAATTGCTTTGAGTTGGGGTTGAACGGTACAAAAAGGGAGAGAACTTCCAAGGAGAGAAAAGAACTTCCAAGGAAACCTGTCTGATTGGCTCATTTTATGATCATGGCACGTAAACAAGTAAACACTCACTGAATTGACAAATATATCCACTTAAAAAAATAAATAAATCTGTTGTGGTCAAACAAGGAGAGGGAAATGAGGGGACCCTTCAACCCCTCCTTACCTGATCGTAACACTCTATTTATAAAGCTGACAGTCCCATATGCTTTATTACGCACTTTCTCAACCTGCCCTGCCACCTTCAATGATTTGTGCACATATACCCCCAGGTCTCTCTGCTCCTGTACCCCCTTCAGATTTTATCCTTTATTTTATATTGCCTCTCCTCACTCTTCCTACCAAAATGTATCACTTCACACTTCTCTGCATTAAATTTTATCTGCTACATGTATGTCCATTACATTAGACTGTGTCTATGTCCTCTTGAAGATTATCACCATCCTCCTCACAGTTCACAATACTTCCAAATTTTTTATCATCTGTAAATTTTGAAATTGTACTCTGTACACCCAAGTCTAGGTCACTGAAATATATCAAGAAAAACAGTGGTCCTAACACCGACCTCTGGGGAGCCCCACTATATATCGTCATCCAGTCCGAAAAACAACCACTACTCTCTGTTTCCTGTCACTCAGTCAATTTTGCATCCACACTGTTACAGTCCGTTTTATTCCATGGACTCTAACTTTGCTGATAAGTCTGTTATGTGGCACTTTATCAAATGCCTTTTGGAAGTCCATGTACATTACCTCAACCGCACTATCCTCATCAACCCTCTCAGTTAGCTCAGCAAAATATTCAAGCAATAAAAGCAAAATACTGCGGATGCTGGAAATCTGAAACAAAAACAAGAAATGCTGGATTCACTCAGCAGGTCTGGCAGCATCTGTGGAAAGAGAAGCAGAGTTAACCTTTCGGGTCAGTGACCCTTCTTCGGAACTGACAAATATTAGAAAAGTCACAGATTATAAACAAGTGAGGTGGGGGTTGGGCAAGAGATAACAAAGGAGAAGGTGCAGATTGGACCAGGCCACATAGCTGACCAAAAGGTCACGGAGCAAAGGCAAACAATATGTTAATGGTGTTTTGAAAGACAAAGCATTAGTACAGATTAGGTGTGAATATCTTTTGGGCCTCCTTATCTCGAGAGACAATGGATACGCGCCTGGAGGTGGTCAGTGGTTTGTGAAGCAGCGCCTGGAGTGGCTATAAAGGCCAATTCTGGAGTGACAGGCTCTTCCACAGGTGCTGCAGAGAAATTTGTTTGTTGGGGCTGTTGCACAGTTGGCTCTCCCCTTGCGCCTCTGTCTTTTTTCCTGCCAACTACTAAGTCTCTTCGACTCGCCACAATTTAGCCCTGTCTTTATGGCTGCCCGCCAGCTCTGGCGAATGCTGGCAACTGACTCCCACGACTTGTGATCAATGTCACACGATTTCATGTCGCGTTTGCAGACGTCTTTATAACGGAGACATGGACGGCCGGTGGGTCTGATACCAGTGGCGAGCTCGCTGTACAATGTGTCTTTGGGGATCCTGCCATCTTCCATGCGGCTCACATGGCCAAGCCATCTCAAGCGCCGCTGACTCAGTAGTGTGTATAAGCTGGGGGTGTTGGCCGCTTCAAGGACTTCTGTGTTGGAGATATTGTCCTGCCACCTGATGCCAAGTATTCTCCGAAGGCAGCGAAGATGGAATGAATTGAGACGTCGCTCTTGGCTGGCATACGTTGTCCAGGCCTCGCTGCCGTAGAGCAAGGTACTGAGGACACAGGCCTGATACACTCGGACTTTTGTGTTCCGTGTCAGTGCGCCATTTTCCCACACTCTCTTGGCCAGTCTGGACATAGCAGTGGAAGCCTTACCCATGCGCTTGTTGATTTCTGCATCTAGAGACAGGTTACTGGTGATAGTTGAGCCTAGGTAGGTGAACTCTTGAACCACTTCCAGAGCGTGGTCGCCAATATTGATGGATGGAGCATTTCTGACATCCTGCCCCATGATGTTCGTTTTCTTGAGGCTGATGGTAAGGCCAAATTCATTGCAGGCAGACGCAAACCTGTCGATGAGACTCTGCAGGCATTCTTCAGTGTGAGATGTTAAAGCAGCATCGTCAGCAAAGAGGAGTTCTCTGATGAGGACTTTCCGTACTTTGGACTTCGCTCTTAGACGGGCAAGGTTGAACAACCTGCCCCCTGATCTTGTGTGGAGGAAAATTCCTTCTTCAGAGGATTTGAACGCATGTGAAAGCAGCAGGGAGAAGAAAATCCCAAAAAGTGTGGGTGCGAGAACACAGCCCTGTTTCACACCACTCAGGATAGGAAAGGGCTCTGATGAGGAGCCACCATGTTGAATTGTGCCTTTCATATTGTCATGGAATGAGGTGATGATACTTAGTAGCTTTGGTGGACATCCGATCTTTTCTAGTAGTCTGAAGAGACCACGTAAAGCATTAGTACAGATTAGGTGTGAATATACTGAATATAGAACATCAGCAAGTGCAAACCTGAAGAAAAACAACCTGAAAAAAACAGTGGGTAAGCAAACTGAACAAACTAAGATGAAATGAAATAAATGCAAAAAATGTAAAAAGGAATGCAAAAAAAAAAGGAAGAAAAAATAACTAAAAATGACTAAAAATGAAAGTAAAGTGGGGGGCTGTCATGCTCTGAAATTATTGAACTCAATGTTCAGTCCGGCAGGCTGTAGTGTGCCTAATCGGTAGATGAGATGCTGTTCCTCGAGCTTGCGTTGATGTTCACTGGAACACTGCAGCAATCCCAGGACAGAGATGTGAGCATGAGAGCAGGGGGGAGTGTTGAAATGGCAAGCAACCGGAAGCTCAGGGTCCTGCTTGCCAGTTCGAACTGCTCGCAGATGCTCATCAGTCTGCGCACGGACAGCGGATCCGAGCAGAAGACGGCGACGTCATCCATGTACAGGGAGGTTTTAACCTGAGTGCCTCCACTGCCTGGGATTGTCACCCCTCTTATGCTCGCATCCTTCCTAATAGACTCAGCAAAGGGTTCAATACAGCAAACAAACAAGACCGGGGACAGAGGACAGCCCTGTCTGACTCCAGATTTGATCGGGAAACTTTCAGATTCCCACCTGTTGATTGAGACTGCGCTACTGATGTTTGTGTAGAGCAGTTGGATCCAATTGCAGATTCCCTCCCCAAACCAATTGTAGCACCCTTACTATAATGCTGGCTGTGATCAGTTAAGTCAATGCAGATAGCAGATCAAGTCTAAGACCATCCTGATTTAGTACTGCAACCACCTCATTGCTCATGTCGACTCCCAAGCTCAGCAAACTGGAATGATTGTTTCAGTACGAAGTGGAGACCCGAACAATTTGCCAACAATATGCATACACATTGGAAAATTGTAATCTTGGTTATGAAAGAGTAAACTATTTCTGAAAATGATTAAGCTGCAAATTAAATTTGTAGTAACATTGTCTTGCAATAATAAACTGTAAAAGGATCAAGCAATTTAGTTGTAGGGCATTGAAGTTTTATTGTGTTAGCTGAGTTTAAATATTTGTAACTGGCAAGTTAAATCTGACAAATATAACATTAAGAAGATAATACTGAAGCTTTTAACATTCATTTATTCTTCATAGGGGAAAAATAAAGGGTGATTATGCAAATATATGCAATGCACTCAATATGTAATTGTATAAAGAGTATAAATTTGTATAAATTGTATATTGATGCAATAGTGGTCCTGTCTGATGAAAATTAAAGAGCAGATACAAAGGTGCAGTTGGAGCCTCTAAAAATTCTTATGCCCCTCCCCAGTCTACTCATTGAATTCCACACATGGCTGTAATTTTATGCAGATTGCTCATCAGTTCCTCCGGAGGTAAACAGAGTAAATGGCTGGGTTTTGTTATTACATGACTATGACAACTGCTTGCATCAACAAACAATGGGCTGTGAATCCCACAAGATAAGTCAAAGAAAGACATCTGTGAATGTTGCTCTTTTGAAATTCAAGATAGCTCAAATTCTGATGAGAGGCAATTTTTCACTGCACATTGCTATGGAAAATCTATCTCTATTATACTAGGATTCTGGTCTTTATGAACATGTCACATATGTTCAAATAAAAACAAACATTTGTTTATTTTATTTAAGTCAATTTATTAAGAGCAATCAATCTTCACAGTAGTTCCCATTAACACATTTTCACTTTAAAGCATTACACACTTTTTCTTAAATGTGAAACTTTGCTTATTGCTGAGAATTCTCCAATAACCCATTTAGTTTGCTGCTTTGGCTCCAAAAGGAACTCTGAAGCCAACAGTAAAATGGCAGAGCAGATAATGATATTTATATAATGCATCGAATAGCAACAAGCATTGATTTCCAGGATTGTTATGTTTTGTCCAGCTGGCAAATGGGTCAACCACATGTTTTGTTAATGACTCAACCAGTTGAAACCAGTTTTACAGTTGCAAAGTTTTAGTCTGCGTGTTTTGTGAAGCTTCATTCAAAAAATAATGAGGCACCGAGCATTACTGAAGCTACTGTGAGTGCTGTGAATAAGAGACATCATTACAGGATTTATCAAAATTATATACCCGATTCTACAATCTGTAAAAAAAAACTATTGATTCTTGCAGTGCTTCATTTTATTTGAGTTGCTAAACTTATTCTAATTGAGTACCAATTGTAATAGACATGATTATAACATGCATGTTGGTAGGTAAATTGGCCATTATAAATTGTCACTAGTATAGGTAGGTGGTAGGGACAGATGGGGATGTTTGGTAGGAATATGGGATTAGTGTAGGATTAGTATAAATGGGTGGTTGATGGTCGGCACAGACTCGGTGGGCCGAAGGGCCTGTTTCAGTGCTGTATCTCTAATCTAATCTAATCTAATCTAACTATGATGAATAACTATAATTGATTGGCAAGCACTTTTGATGAGCAATCCCCCCTGATTGGTAAGGTCTGGCAAGGGTTTTTCAATGTGAGCGCACATTGCAGCATATCAACATATTAAACAGACATGTTCATGATAGGTAGTTTATTATCATCTTAATCCTCATGAGCACAGCCATTACTCAAATTCAATTCACTTTCTGATTGTATCTAATTCAGTCGAAGGAGAACAGATGAAAGGTGCAGTTAATTTGATCATCAGAGAAAGAGCAACAGAAACGATAGTGTACATTCTACATTTCATATAGGATCAAGAGGAACTCCTCCAAAGGATAATTTGGTAAATATTACTGCAGCAAATCATGCAGACTAGAAAAGTCCTAGATTTGATTCTCAGCCTGTGCTGATTTGGCTGATCTCAGCTGGGTTTATAGGCATTACTATTGGCTTCACTGACTTTAACTGAGTAGCAACAACTTATATTTCTATACCATCTTTAACATAATAAAATGTCCCAAGGTGCTTCACAGGAGCATTATAAAACAAACTATGACACCGAGCCACAGAAGGACGTATTAGGTCAGGTGACCAAAAGCTTGATCAAAGAAGTCAGTTTTAAGAAGTGTCTTAAAGGAGGAAAGCGAGGTGAGAGATTAAGGGAGGATATTCCAGAGTTTGGGGCCTAGGCAACTGAAGGCACAGCCACCAATGGTGGAGCGATTAAAATCAGAGATGCACAAGAAGCCAGAATTAGAACAGCGCAGATATCTTGGAGGGTTGTGTGGCTAGAGGTTATAGAGATGGGAGGGGCGAGGCCGTGGAGGGATTTTGAAAACAAGGATGAGAATTTTAAAATCAAGATGTTGCTTGACCAGGAGCCATTGTAGGTCAGAGAGCACTGGGTGATAGGTGAATGGTATTTTCTCCAAAAATATACTTTATTCATAAAAATCTGTAAAACAAAAGGGCTGAATTTTACCGGCCCCTTGACACCGTGGGCCGTGGCGCGGGGGATGGTAAAATTCTGCAGGGAGAGGCCCGCCTTGACCCGCAACTTTGAGAAGGGTCCACCGCATTTTACCGGTGGTGGGGGTCCTCGGTGCAGCCCCCACGCCGCCTGGCGGTGAGCTCTTCATCTGCATATTTAAATTGACATCAATTACATTCAAATTAACTTACCTGCCGTCCTACGCTGAATTTACGGGTTCTGTTCGGCCTTCGCGCACCTTCAGAACTCCGCACAGAGTTCTGAGGAGAGAACCTCAAGGAATATAAAAACAGTCAGAGCTTCTACAAGCATGTAAAAAAAGACAAGAATAGCTAAAGTAAAAGTTGGTCCCTTAGAGGATGAGACTGGGGAATTAATGTGGGAAACAAGGAAATGGCAGAGACTTTGAACAAATATTTATGGGCGGCACAGTGGCGCAGTGGTTAGCACCGCAGTCTCACAGCTCCAGTGACCCAGGTTCAATTCCAGGTACTGCCTGTGTGGAGTTTGCAAGTTCTCCCTGTGTCTGCGTGGGTTTTCTCCGGGTGCTCCGGTTTCCTCCCACAAGCCAAAAGACTTGCAGGTTGGTAGGTAAATTAGCCATTATAAATTGCCACTAATATAGGTAGGTGGTAGGGAAATATAGGGACAGGTGGGGATGTGGTAGGAATATGGGATTAGTGTAGATTAGTGTAAAATGGGTGGTTGATGGTCGGCACAGACTCGGTGGGCCGAAGGGTCTGTTTCAGTGCTGTATCTCTAAACTAAACTAAACCTGGTGGGGAGGGGGAGGAATAAAATTTTCAGGGCAAGAGGGGTGGAGGAGCAGAGAAATCAATGTTTATTGGATGCGGGGATGGTGGGAAGGGATTGAAGGGCAAAGATTGAAGGTTGGGGGGAAAGTTCGTGTATTTGAAAAATCAATTGATGGTCATTTCAGGCAATGAAATGACAGGCAATGAAATGACCATTGGGGTGGTTGTGGAAGGGCCTCCATCACTTAGTTTTATATTTAATAAAAATCAATTATATTTTCCCTTTAAAAATTATACTTATTTGTAAACATAGAAAATAGGAGCAGGAGTAGGCCCTTCGGGCCTGCTCTGCCATTCAAAAAAGATCATGGCTGATTGTCTAATTCGGTACCCTGTTCCTGCTTTCTCCCCATATCCCTTGCTCCCTTTGGCATGAAGAAATATATCTATCTCTTTCTTGAATATATTTAATGACTTGGCCTCCATTGCCTTCTGCAGTAGAGAATTCCACAGATTCACCACCCTCTGAGTGAAGAAATTTCTCCTCATCTTGGTTCTAAATAGCATACCCGTGCGTGAAATATTGCGGGGACTCCTTGGTGGCCGCTGAATGTTGGCCCCCTGCTGAGTTTTAAGGGCGCCGCCATTACAGCTCTACGTTACAGAGCAGTTCCAATTTGACATTCCAGAAAGTGCAAAATAAATCAGTTTTCTTCAATACAGAACATGAGTTGAAGGGAAGTGAAGGTTCCTGTTCCTGATTGGTATCCTGTGACTTTCACTGGATGAAGAGATCAAGGGCAGCTGTGGTCCCCTTTCTGGTCAAGTAATGCAATGCCATTGATGGTCTTGCCTCAGACAGTTTCATCCATTTGGAATGAGATTCATTTATTGGACTAGGACAATGAGTAAATGGGCAGAGGTGATGGGTGAGCATGTTGCCACGATAATGAGGCAAACAATGCAAAGGTGTTCCAGACAGGGGCTGAGACAGGGTCTTCCAGGGCATTAGCTGGCCTCCCCCACATAAAAAATCTTCTCACTTCTGGGATGAGCTTTTTTTTTTAGTCCAGCTTCGACTCTGATATTTTATTTAATCTCCTGGCTCACGTTTCTGTTTCTCTAAACAGTGGCATCTTAATATATGCAAAAGGCTGAGCTTTCTTTTCATGCTCAAATTCTGCTTTGGATGTTTGTGGGGCTTTTCTTTTTTACTTACATGCTGCTACTGTGCTGTTTTGCTTTTAACTTGTTCCTGGTGCTTTCATAAAAATTCTCCCACCTTGAAACCTCCCCAGCCCTGAACCTCAAAAACCACTTCCTTTTTTTAAACAAATTAACTTCTCCTCATACCTTTTCCCTCACTAGTCTCTTCATTGTGACAGCTGTAACTCCCTCTCATATCTTATCCCACTAATCTCTTCTGTGCTCACGACTTGCCACCACCTTTCTGGCACTTGTCCTTTCCTAAACATTTGTGACCTTTAAAATTATGAAGGGGTTTGATAGGGTAGATGTAGACAAGTTATTTCCACTTGTGGCTGAATCCAAAACTAGAGGTGAGATGAAGTGAAATGGCAGAGGCTCATGCGGAGCTAGACTAGCTTAGACCTGTTGGGCCAAATGGCCTGTTTCTGTGCTGTAAATTCTGTGTAATTCACAACCTTTACCACATGCTCACCAGCAACTCCTCTGCAGCCCTATTGTTTCCTCCTTTAACATTTCACATCTCCCCATCAATCAGCTGAAACTCCCCAGTGCTCTCCCATCTTAGCAGGTCTCGCAGCATCTGTGGAGAGAGAAACAGAGTTAACCAGGTCGATGACCGTCTTGATGAAAGGTCATCGAGCTGAAACGTTGGCCAGAATTTTAAGCCCCCACAAAGAGCGGATTGGCCGGGGGCGGGGGTGGGGGGGGGCGGAGCCCTTCCTGACCCTGTCCCACCTCCACCGCCATTTTATGCGGGGCATAAAACCAGCAAAAACCAGCCCGCCCACCCCAGGCCAATCATGGCCCTTTAAGTGACAGCCAACAGCCACTTAAGGGCCTCCGCCCGCTGCTACGGGGATTTTACCCTTGGCCAGTCGGGCGGGCCAGGCCTGAGAAAAGCAGCCTGGGGGGGGTGGTCGGAGGGCCGCCCCCAATGATCCAACCACCCCCAACACGCCCCCCCCATTTCCCCAATCGACTACCCTTGCCTTGCCAGGGCCCGACCGATCACCCCCAGCGAGGCCTCAAATACTTACCTTTACCCGGGGTCGTCCTTCCTCTTCTTCTCGAAGCTGGGTTGCAGTCCCTGTAGTGGCCACCGCTCCCAGTGGCGCTGCTGGGACTAAGAGCTGCCAGCCCGCTGATTAGCCAGCAGCTCCATTAGGCGGGACCTCCTGCCTCAATGAGGTAGAAGTCCTGCCTCAGACCAATTAATGGCCTGGGGCCTGTAAAGTGCGGTCTGGATCCCCAGGCCAGGCGGAGGTGGGTTCGCCACTGACTTTTCAGTTGGTGGACAGCTCCCGTCCGACGAGGGTAAAATCCAGCCTGTTAACTCTATTTTTCTCTCCACAGATGCTGCCAGATATGCTGAGTATCTCCAGCACTTTCAGTTGTTATTTCAGATTTTCAGCATCCACAGTATTTTGCTTTTATTCTTCCATCTTAGTTGCTAAATATATTGATGAAGTCTAAATTTATTTTTGGTGAGTGTGTACTTTTTTGTGGATTGGAAAGTGATTGGCAATAAGATGTATGGTGGGGACAGAATGTGGTGGAATCTTTTTTGTTGGGTTCTGATGAAATGTCATCGAGCTGAAACATTAACTCTGTTTCTCGCTCCACAGATACTGCCAGACCTGCTGAATATTTCCAACACTTTCTGGTACTATTTCTTTTTTTTTGGTGTCTCTAATTTATGGATGGCCCCAAGCTAATTCACTCTGTCCATACTTGCAGATTTATACACGAGTCTGGATTCAAGGGCTCACCATAATGTACTAGTCTGTAGACTATTTGGGGCAATGAATTTATTTCAATTCCAAAACACAAACAGCTTAGCAACAGAGACGAGATAATGGCAGCACTTAATGAGATTTATGCACTGTAAATTGTTTCCCCATGATCAAAACTATTTTATCCTTCAGGCAAATTGTTAGAATCTTGTTTGACAGCTTTTCATAATGCAGCCTGCTAATGATAAAACACTGTGTGAACATGGGACCTGTGAGAGTAGCTGTAATTATTACCTATCATATGGACCAATACAGCCCAGAAACCTTCCTAATCCCCCCTGCTGGTTTACCACTTATAGATGGCAGGTTGATTGATTGCACAACATGCTGCAAATTGTAACAGCTTTATACCATTCCAAATATGAAAAAGATTCATTTTCTCCAATTTGTAACTTCAAAGACTTTTTAGTAGGAAAAGTCCAGCTACAAGGTAGGCATCTATGACTCTATCGTAATGAGCTGGAGTAATAATAGTGAAGAATAATTAGCCATCAAGAACTTTAATTTTTGCATATTTGCTCTCATCTCCTAAAGGCTCTGAGTCTTGCTGGGATACAGTTCCAGCAACACTTATGGTACCTTGCCTAAGTGGCCACTTTCCTTGTGAAAACTTGGACTGTGAATGTCGTCAGACCATCAAGGTACCAGAGCTGAGCCTGAAGCTTTCATCGCCCAATATCCTCACAAATGCATGCTTCAGGAACGGTCAGTGGATAACAATCCAAGTAGGGACCTTAGCCTATATTTTCACATATTCATCTTCGTAGTCCTCGGTTGCTGAAGGCAATAGTAGTTAAATCAGAACACAACAGAAATTGAGCTGGGGCCTGCTGGGCAGTGTGGCTTTATGTCATTCCAGGCAGTGCATTTACTCATTGGACCATTTGGGGAACTTGTACTTATTTTTCTATGGGACAAGGTTTCTGTAGTGCCACTAAAATCCAATGGAATGAGCCTTGGCTAAGTGGCAGCATTACTGCCTCTCAGTTAGAAGCTTATGGCTTCAAGTCCCATTCCAGACATCTGATGCTGAGCAGCAGATCAGAGCTATGGTTTCTGAATACAGGGCTGACATCCAGTGGAGTGCTAATGTCTGTTGGGAATGGAGGGAACATGCCTGCACCCACCCCCACCCCACCACTACATCACCCAAATGGCTGGTCCTCCAGGTAAGGAGTTGTGAGTCAGGCTAATGACCCATCTACATAAAATTGGGTCTTTGTCACAGAAGCAACCCACAACATGATCTGCTGGATGTAAAACAGTGAAAGAAAAAGCCTCATGTGCAACTAGGCACTGAGAGATAGAAGAATGGGACACTGCTAGTTTACAGAAATGTGTCATAAACTTGCCTCTGAGTCAGCAGTTTGCGGGTTCAAGTCACATGCCAAAGGCTTAGATAAGAAATTGGAGCATGAGTAGACCATTTGGCCCCTTGAGCATGCTCCACCATTCAATACCATGGCAGATCTTCAACTCCACATTACCCCACATATATTGAGTATTTCCAGCATTTCTTGTTTTTATTAACACACCATTAACATATTGTTTGCCTTTGCTCCATGACCTACTGGTCAGCTATTCTGTGACCTGGTCCTATTTACACCTTCTCCTTTGTTATCTCTTGCCCCACCCCCCACTTTACTTGCTTATAACCTTTTACATTTCTAATATTTGCTAGTTCTGAAGAAGGGTCACTGACCTGAAACGTTAACTCTGCTTCTCTCTCCGCAGATGCTGCCAGACCTGCTGAGTATTTCCAGCATTTCTTGTTTTTATTTCAGATTTCCAGCATCCGCAGTATTTTGCTTTTATCAAACAGTTCCGAGTTGACATTCCAGAAAATGCAAAAGAAATCAGTTTCCTTCAATACAGAATGTGAGTTGCCTCACAACCCTTCCATTCCATTTTACATGCAATGTAAATGCATGCAATGCATTACATAGCAAAACCATATTTTGGTGCATACAGCCCTAGGGGATTTACACAGGTTCCAGCCCCTCGGTTCACTATGGCGGGAGGACCTTACACAGTGGTCTTTCCCCATTGAGTCTTTGCGGTGACTGCCCCAAGCTTTAGTGCGTCCCTCAGCACATAGTCCTGGATCTTGGAATGTGCCAGTCTGCAACACTCAGTTGTGGACAAATCTTTGCACTGGAAGACCAGCAAGTTTCAGGAGGACCAAAGAGAATCTTTCACCAACTTGA
This sequence comes from Heterodontus francisci, assembly GCF_036365525.1. NCBI lineage: Eukaryota > Metazoa > Chordata > Chondrichthyes > Heterodontiformes > Heterodontidae > Heterodontus > Heterodontus francisci. The sequence goes on along the minus strand of NC_090386.1, from coordinate 49,959,318 downwards.
TGGTCCTCCAGCAGCAGTTGATGTTTATCTCGGTATACATCCCAGAGAACAGACCATAGAGCACAGACTCCTGTGTTACCAAGCTGCTCGGGATGAATCTCGACAAAAACCACTACATCTCTTTCCACATCTGCTTTGCAAAGGCACATTCCAGAAGGAGGGGGGGTAGCAGTCTGTTCCCTACAACAGCCACTTCGAGGGCAGCGTGCAGAGGTGGTGACATTCCGGGCCTGCAGGAAGGATCTGATGGGGAGAGCTCTTCTCACCAGCAGCCAAGCAAATTCTTGGTGGTTGTTTGAAAGTTCTGGTGATGAGGCATTCTGCAAAATGACTTTGGCAGTCTACTCGGGGAACCATCTGACAGGATCTACCATCTCCTTTTCCCAAATGGCCTGGACTACATTCCATGCAGACTACTGCCTGATGGATTGGTGGTCAAAGGTGTCTTTCTGCATAAACTTTTCCACAAAGGACAGGTTGTATGGCACGGTCCAACTGGATGGAGCGTTCCGCGGCAATGTGGCTAGACGCATCCTTCGCAACACCGGGGACAGATAGAACCTCAGCACATAGTGACACTTGGTGTTCGTGTACTGGGGTTCTATGCACAGCTTGATGCAGCTGCACACAAAGGTGGCCATCAGGACAAGGGTGACGTTGGGTACGTTTCCCCCCCTTTATCTAGAGGTTTGAACATCATGTCCCTGTGGACATGGTCCATTTTGGATCTCCAGATAAAGCAGAAGATGGATCTGGTGACCACCACAGCGCAGGACTGGGGAATGGGCCAGACCTGCGCCACGTGCAGTAACAACGTGAGCGTCTCGCACCTAATGACCAGTTCTTACCCACAATGGGGAGAGAACGCTGCTCCCACATGCTCAGTTTATGGTTTACCATGGTTTGTCACTCCTTCCAGGTTTTGGCGCACACACCGGCCCCTCCGAACCATATCCCCAGCACCTTCAGGTAGTCTGACCTGATGGTGAAGGGGACAAAGGATCGGTTGGCCCAGTTCCCAAAGAACATGGCCTCGCTCTTTCCGCTATTTACTTGGCTCCCAAGGCCAGTTCGAACTGGTCGCAAAGGCTCATCAGCCTGCGAACGGACAGCGGATCCGAGCAGAAGACGGTGATGTTGTCCATGTACAGGGAGGCTTTGACCTGAGTGCCTCCACTGCCTGGGATTGTCACCCCTCTTATGCTCGCATCCTTCCTAATGGACTCAGCAAAAGGTTTGATACAGCAAACAAACAAGACAGGGGAGAGAGGATAGCCCTGTCTGACTCCAGATTGGATCGAGAAACTTTCTGATTCCCACCCATTGATTGAGACTGCGCTACTGATGTTTGTGTAAAGCAGTTGGATCCAATTGCAGATTCTCTCCACAAACCCCATTTTGGAGTGCACATCCATCATGTATGTGTGCGATATTCTGTCAAAAGCATTCTCCTGGTCCAAGCTGATGAGGCAGGTGTCGACCCCCCCTATCCTGCATAAAGGCGATTGTATCCCTGAGTAATGCGCGGCTATCAGAGGTCTTCCTGCCGGGTACAGTACAAGTCTGATCCGGGTGAATCACCAACTCCAGAGCAGACTTGGCCCGACTGGTGATGGCTTTGGACAGAATCTTGTAGTCAACATTAAGCAGTGAGATGGGCCGCCAATTTCTGATTTCCGCCCTCTCCCCCTTCCGCTTGTAGATGAGGGTGATGATGCCACTCCTCGTGGATTCTGACATGATTTTGGCCAGAAGCATACTCTTGTATACTTCCAGCAGGTCTGGACCAATCCAGTCCCACAGAGTCGATTACAACTCAACCGGTAAGCTGACGCTTCCAGGAATTTTACACGTCTCGAAGAACCTGACGGCCTTTGTCAGCTCTTCCAGAGTTAGTGGTTTGTCCAGATTCTCCTGACTGCTGTCATCTAAGATCTCAGTGTTAGATGACAGGAAAGACTGGGAGGCTGTGCTGTTCGTGGGCTGCCCGACCCTTTGAGTTAAGAAATTTCTTTCCATCTCAGTCCTCAATGATCAACCCTTTATTCTGAGACTGTTACCGCTGGTTCTAGACTCCCCAGTCAGGTGAAGCATCTTCTAGCATCTGTCCTGTCAAGTCCCTTAAGAATTTTATATGTTTCAATGAGATCGTTATGTTTCATACCCCAAGCATGAAGAAATTAGACTCACCTTTTCTCTCTGTGTTGGCTATATTCAAGTTGACTGCTTCAAGCTGCCTTAGTTTCACTTTTGGAACCACGCCCTCCTCCTCAGGGTTGATTGACAGCAGAGTCAGCAGTCATACAAACACAGCACAGAGCAATCAATCATTGAGCAATCAAACACAACATATTTGACCTCTTATAGACTAAGGAGCTTATTTTGAACTAAACCTTCAAAAGCATAAAACAGTTACATATTGAGTCATTTCTTAGAGTCCATTTTGAGATTGATGAAGATGTGGTTGTGGTTCAGCGTGATCATCTTGATGAGGTAGATGATCAACATCACGATCGCGAATCAGAAAGGGAAATGTGTCCTCACAGTCACGATCGTCAAAATCTCCAGGTATGATCTCAAACAAGCATCTCGCGTTCCACTTGGTGTTGTCATCCAAGAGATAGGTGTTGGTACCGAGTATCCGCTTGACCTGCTTAGGTCGAGATAGAGATGACACGAGCTTGTGGTTGCGATTTGGACATTTGATGTGAACCCAGTCTCCGACTGCAAGTCGTGTTTCCTTGCACATGGCCACTTATCAGAGTACACTTTTACTTTGCCTTGTCGCTTTGCAATTTCTTCTGCTTTCGCTCTGACAATTGCATTGGATGGCAGTAATGACTGAAAAAACATCAGCAGTAGTGAATGTTGCGACCAATCACAAGTTTGGCTGGTGTTATTCCAGTCAGAGAGTGTGGGCTGGATCGATATGTGCAAAGTAGGATATGAATGGATTGTTCAAATTTTTTCCCCTCTGACATGCTAGCTCTCAAACTGTCCTTGATCATCCTGCTGTAACGTTTGATGCTACCATTTGATTGCAGGTTGTATTGTGATGTCAGATGGTGGCGAATTCTGTAGCTTGCCAAGAACTCGTAGGTTCATGCGACTGATTAGCAGACATGTTTAGCTGCACTATTATCTCAGACAGTGTTAGCGATAGCAAAGCGACTTGTGACATCGAAGTCTACATGATTTCGCACACAGCCGCACATCTTGTGATGCGAGAGGAGTTGAAGGCAGAGTTGGTGGCAGACAGCGTACTGCAGAAAGTAAGCCAGTACCTAAAAACCGACTGGCCTCGTGAAATAGAGGAAGAACTGGTCCCGTATTACAGAGTACGCAATGAGCTTGCATGGTTTGATGACAACTGTATCAGGTATGAAACTCGAATGGTTATCCCGAAAGCACTACAGCAACGGGTGTTGTATCTTTCCTATGCAGGATATCCGGTCTCACAGACCCGAAACATTAACTCTGTTTCTCTCAACACTGATGCTGCCAGACCTGCTGAGTATTTGCGGCACTTTATGTTCTCATTTCAGAGTTCCAGCATCCACAATATTCTGCTCTTAACTGATTGGTATATTCTTGTTACTTACCAAACTGCCATTTGTTACAAAAGTGTTTCTATGTTTTGTTAAGTATATTTTTTGAGAAGTCATTTTTGAAAGATTGAAGATATGTTAAACTTTGGGGTTTTCAAATGGGGTCATGTAAAGACGACTTGACTTTGAAAAATGGTCCCTGGAAATGTTTTTTAAAGGGGGCACTGAGAGGTCTTCTGATGAAAACAAGCCTTTCTGAGAAACCACCTGACTTCCAGCTCAATAAACAACAGAGAACTTTGGACACCTGGAGAAGTTGTTTACAAAGAAGTGACTGATTAAGATTTATGGAGGTCAAAAGGTTGACCTCCTGTTGGCAGTTTCACTTTTGAATTGTTTTGAGTTGGGGTTGAACTGTATAAAAAGGGAGAGAACTTCCCAGTAGAGAAGAGAACTTCCAAGGGGAGAAGAGAATTCCCAAGGCAGGAGAGAAGACCACAACCCAGTTCAGCTTTCCAGCACCTCTCTAAAAGACCCTGAGAAGTTCACTGTGTCAACTCATCTTGACTCATGCCTTTGAGAAAAGCCTGCTAAATTAATTCTCAATGCCGCCTGAAAAGAACTGTTCTAAAAGATCCCAGTGATCCATCTACGTGTACTCAGAGGCCAGACTCTGTGCCAGTTTTGGAACACAACATATCTCATCTGCTGTTTCTTCAAGAATGAGCAAGTATTCAACCCAAGTGTTTTTTTGTTGTTGTTTGTTTTAGAGCTCAAAAATCTTTTTATTTTTCTGGTTAACCGGTGTATGTGTGTGTGTGTGTGAGTGTGAGGCAGCAAAGGTAAAAAGGGAACTTTAATATTTCAATCTGTGTGTTTATGCTTTACTTCATTACTGGTTAAGACTTGTTTTATAATAAACTGATAATTTTGTTGTTTATTAAAGAAACCTGGTTGGTGTGTTTTACTCTGGGATAAAAAGAGAGTCTATGATTGACCATATTGGTAAGTGGGAAAAATTTAAATCTATGTTGTGACCCATGGAGAAGTGGAACCAGAATAAACAGTGCACTCCTCCCACCTCGGTCCTAACACAGCAATTGCATTATTTTTGTACTTTTCAAACTCATTCAGGAAAATCACAGGAAAAATAAGGTATTAAAAGCCTAAGGACATTGATTAATTGGCATTAAAGTATAGAAGCCTAAGTTAACATATGGGAGTTGAGTTTCCATGGAGGAGATCTCCCAATCATTCAACTGAATCTCAGAGCAAGATCCATGGAAACTCCACGTCTCAGCCAAGGTGCCTGGATCTGATCATTATGCGAAAATTGCCCACTAAAATTGCAAGTCAACAAAACTGACAAACTGTATCATTTTTTAGTGTAGTATCAGCTCCTTTTTAAAATGAGAGTAACAGCAGACCCCATAATCCCCTTTTCCTTACTGACTTTTCAAGATCCCCTTTTTTCTTCTCTATGACTCTAAGAGCATTTTCCTCTCTCCTTTTTATGTTGCTATTTACTCAGTATGTCTGAGATTTCCCCGTCATTTACTGCCACTTATTTTAATGCTCAAGTTGAGGGAACCTGAGGAATGGAGCACTCAGTCATTGATCAGAATCTCAAGTCAAGTGCAACATGTGCAGAGTAAAATTCCCTTTACTCTCTCAATGAGCTCCACTGCCAATTTGGTATTGGTGCAATGCGCATCTATTTCGCACAGCAACTAGTGCGAATTAGTGCCAGTTTTTTCCTGTGAGTCCATGTACATTTGGAATTGAATTGAAATTGTCTAAACCCATTTCTTCTTCTTCTTCTTCTTTGGCCTCCTTGTCTCGAGAGACAATGGGTAAGCACCTGGAGGGGGTCAGTGGTTTGTGGAGCAGCGCCTGGAGTGGCTATAAAGGCCAATTCTAGAGTGACAGGCTCTTCCACAGGTGCTGCAGAGAAATTTGTTTGTCGGGGCTGTTACACAGTTGGCTCTCCCCTTGCGCTTCTGTCTTTTTTCCTGCCAACTGCTAAGTCTCTTCGACTCGCCACACTTTAGCCCCACCTTTATGGCTGCCCGCCAGCTCTGGCGATCACTGGCAACTGACTCCCACGACTTATGATCAATGTCACAGGACTTCTTGTCGCATTTGCAGACGTCTTTAAAGCGGAGACATGGACGGCCAGTGGGTCTGATACCAGTAGCGAGCTCGCTGTACAATGTGTCCTGAGGGATCCTGCCATCTTCCATGTGGCTCACATGGCCAAGCCATCTCAAGTGCCGCTGACTCAGTAGTGCGTATAAGCTGGGGATGTTGGCCGCCTCGAGGACTTCTGTGTTGGAGATACGGTCCTGCCACCTGATGCCAAGGATTCTCCGGAGGCAGCGAAGATGGAATGAATTGAGACGTCACTCTTGGCTGACATACGCTGTCCAGGCCTCGCTGCCATAGAGCAAGGTACTGAGGACACAGACTTGATACACTCGGACCTTTGTGTTCCGTGTCAGTGCGCCATTTTCCCACAGTCTCTTGGCCAGTCTGGACATAGCAGTGGAAGCCTTTCCCATGCGCTTGTTGATTTCTGCATCTAGAGACAGGTTACTGGTGATAGTTGAGACTAGGTAGGTGAACTCTTGAACCACTTCCAGAGCGTGGTCGCCGATATTGATGGATGGAGCATTTCTGACGTCCTGCCCCATGATGTTCGTTTTCTTGAGGCTGATGGTTAGGCCAAATTCGTTGCAGGCAGCCGCAAACCTGTCGATGAGACTCTGCAGACACTCTTCAGTGTGAGATGTTAAAGCAGCATCATCAGCAAAGAGGAGTTCCCTGATGAGGAGTTTCCGTACTCTTATGCAATCAGCAAAATAAGAAGGCTTTCATCTCACTTGTCTGGGCTGGATTTGAATTATTATCTCAGAGAAGACCTACTGCACTTGTAAGTGTGTGTATGTGTGTGTCCCTGCTCCATCCTTTCTATTTTCCTCAAAGTATAATGACTTGTTTGTTCTATCTGGATTTCTTAAGAGGAATTTTGTCCAATTTTCTCATCACCTGTCCTGAATATGATAGTGCTATCCAGGGTACAGGTTCTATTGGTGCTGCAGCCCTCTGGTACCTCTCCTAAGTGATGCTTTTCATGTGTGACCCCAATGAATATTGGTTGGCTATTCAAGCACAGAGTGCATCGTGTTTTGACTAGGTGCTGCATTCACTCACGAGGCTGACAGGGAGCAGAACAAACAGATTCTGCAAAAACCTGATAGTGGATGAGAGTTTATGGCTACTTTATACAACCTATAAAGTCCTATGATATAGGTACTGAAAGCTCATGACGTCACAGCCCATTGACAGAAAGAACATTTGGAGTAATCAAAATATGTTTCATTTGCCGAGATGAATGGGGAGGTTCCCTGTAATACGTCTCACTAAAGCCAAACAGTACATTCACAGCATGTGCCATCAGAACCTTGCAATGGAGGGTGTTAAGTTACAGGAGTCTACTTTGCAAATGACACCATTGCAGTGGACAAGGACATTTTTCTTTGAAAAAATTGAATTTGCACATGATCATCAAAAAAATTACTTTCTCTATTGAAATAATTTTGGAAGGGAATTAACACCATTGCCAGACCAAATGCCCAGGAATCGGATACCTGTAAGGCAGCGTTTACCTCAGCTTCTACCAGCCTCACCTCAGAAAAATAGGAGAGAATCAGAAAGTGGGTTCGTGAGTTGATGCCTTGCTCCTTGTTGACTGGTTTGAAACCTTCTTTGAGCTCCAGTGGTAGCCTCCTACCATTGCCCACACGAGGTATGGTTGGTTGATTGGCATCAAAAGATGATGGACATGCAGCAAACAATCCATTTAGGTGAAGTATTTTCTCTTGGTGCACCTTTACTGATTGCTGTGAAGGCTAATCCTGGACAGGCAGGTTCTGCCACTAATGCCACATGTGAAGCTGCCAAGCGACGCTGTGAGTTTTCAGCGTTGGCGCCTGTGCCAAACTGCTATAGCTACTGGTCATCGTGATAATGCATGCCAGTCCACAGGATGTGTCGCCATTTCCCTCTTTCGCCAGTTAGTGACTCCCAGGTGCAATAGTCGACATTGACAGCCTTCATGTCATGCTTGCAAGCATCCTTGAAGCAGTGCTTTGGGCCCTCACTTGTTGTCTGGCCCCAGCTACCTCACCATACAGAACGTCCTTGGGTATGTGACCATTTTCCATCCTATGGACGTGTCTGATCCACCGAAACCTGCCTCTGTTTGGTTACTGCCAACACACTTGGGAACTCTGCCTTTGAGAGGACAGTCACATTTGCGATTTTGTCCTGCCAAGATATACCCATAATGCACTGCAAACAGTGAAGATGGAAATTATTGAGCTTCTTTTCCTGGTAACTGTAAGTCACCCATGTTTCACAGCCATACAGCAAGGTGCTGAGAACAAAGGCCTTAAAAACCATCAGCTTGGTTGTAAGGGTCAGCTTGGTGTTATCCCATGCGCATTTTGCTACTCAGCTGCTTTCCCTATGCGTGTATTGAGGTCTGCATCAAGGGACAGATTATCTGTCTCCTTGGACCGAAGGTAGCAGAACTGCTAACCACTGCCAGTGGGGTGTTATGTAGTGTGATCGGGGGCAGAGATGCAACACCTTGTCCTATGACTATGGTTTTCTTGGCACTTATAATCAAGGAGGTATTCATATATTTAAGATCAGAAGTGGAGATGTTTTCTAATGATTAGACAGTGTTCAGTTCCATTCGCAACTCCTCAGATAATGAAGCAGTCCATAATCGCATGCAACAAGACCTAGACAACATTCAGGCTTGGGCTGATACGTGGCAAGTAACATTTGCGCTACATGAGTGTCAAGTAATGACTATCTCCAACAAGAGAGAGAGTCTAACCATCTCCCCTTGATATCCAGTAGGATTACCATCCCTGAATTCCCCACCATCAATATTCTGGGGGTCATCATTTACCAGAAACTTAACTGGGCCAGCTATATAAATACTGTGGCTACAAGACCAGGTCAGAGGCTGGGTACTCTGTGGCAAGTAACTTACCTCCTGACTCCACAAAGTTGGTCCACCATCTACAAGCCACAAGTCACAGGATTGTAATGGAATAATCTCTACTTGCCTGGTTCAGTCCATCTCCAACAATACTCATGAAGCTCAACACCATCCAGGACAAAGCAGCTTGACTGATCGGCACCCCATCCACCACCTCAAACATTCCCTCCCTCCACGACCCACGCACTGTAGTATCTATCTATAGTACCATCTATAAGTTGCATTGCAACAACTCATCAAGGCATCTTCAACAGCACCTCCTGAAACTGCAACCTCTACTACTTAGAAGAACAAGATGAGCAGGTGCATGGGAACACCACCACCTTTTGTATATCTCTGTCACTATGTTGTATGTTGTTAGTAGCGTAGTGATAATGTTCTTCACTAAAGTCTTGGAGTCTTTGGATGGCTGAACATCAACTCTTTTTATTTACACTCTCCATGAGGTTCTCTAGCTAGCACTTTTCTCATGATGCTTCTAGCTCCTTCCAAGTCTAATGCCCATGTGACTATTACCACATCATCACTACAGTAGGAGGGGTTACATTCACTGTCTAAAACATTAACCCTTTCAGACCCTTATACTACACCATCTACAAATTATCCTTCAAATCACACACCATTCTGACTTGAAAATATATCGCCGTTCCTTCATTGTCGCTGGGTCAAAATCCTGGAACTCTTTACTTAGCAGCCCTGTGGCTGCAACTCCACCACACAGACTGCAGTGGTTCAAGAAGGCGGTAAACCACTACCTTCTCAAGGGCAATTAAGGCTGGGCAATAAATGCTGGCCTTGCCAGCGATGCTCACATCCCATGTAAGAATAAACAAAAATATTGCAAACCTATTTTGCTGCCAATGTGCTGCTGCAGGTATTCCTGACATAGAATCTTAGAATCGTAGAAAGTTTAAGGCACAGAAAGAGGCCACTTGGCCCATCGTGTCTGTGTCAGCCCAAAAACGATCCACCCATTCTAATCCCACCTTCCAGCATTTGGTCCGTAGCCCTGCAGATTACAGCACTTGAGCTGCATGTCCAGACTCCTTTTGAATGAGGTGAGGGTTCCTGCCTCAACTACTCTTTCAGGCAGTGAGTTCCAGACCCCCACCACCCTCTGGGTGAAAAGGCTTTTCCTCATCTCCCCTCTAATTTTTCTACCAATCACTTTAAATCTATGCCCCTCGTCACTGACCTCTTTGCTAAGGTGAATATACACTTCACCTCCACTCTATCCAGGCCCCTCAAAATGTTGTACATTTCAATCAAACCTCCCCTCAGCCTTCTCTGTGCCAAGGAGAACAACTCCAGCCAATCCAATCTTTCCTCATAGCTGCATTTTTCCAGTCCTGGCAACATCCTTGTAAATCTCCTCTGTACCCTCTCTAATGCAATTACATCCTTTCTGTATGGGGTGACCAGAACTGCACACAGTACTCAAGTTGTGGCCTCACCAATGATTTATACAGTTGCAGCATAACCTCCCTGCTCTTATATTCTATACCTCAGCTAATAAAGGAAAGGATTCCATATGCCTTCTTAACCACCTTATCAATCTGTCCTGCTACCTTCAGGGATCTGTGGACATTCACTCCAAGGTCCCTCACTTCCTCTACACTTCTCAGCATTTTCCCATTTATCATGTATTCCTTTGCCTTGTTTGACCTCCCCAAATGCATCACCTCACACTTCTCCAGGTTGAATTCCATTTGCCACTTTTCTACCCATTTGACCAGACCATCAATATCTTCCTGCAGCCTACAGCTATCCTCCTCGCTACCACATGGCCAATCTTTGTGTTGTCTGCAAACTTCTTGATCATGCCCCCTATATTTACATCCAAATTGTTAGTATATACCACAAAAACCAGGGGACCCAGTGCTGAGCCCTGTGAACACCACTGGAAACAGCCCTGCAGTCGTTAAAACATCCGCCAACAATTACCCTTTGTTTCCTGCCACTGAGCCAATTTTGTATCCACCTTACTGCATTTCCCTGGATTCCATGAGATTTTATTTTTTTAACCAGTCTGCCATGTGGGACCTTGTCAAAAGTTTTGCTAAAATCCATGTAGACCACATCAACTGCACTACCCTCATCTATCTTCCTCGTTAGTTCTTCAAAAAATTTGATCAAGTTGGTCAAACAAGATCCATGCTGACTATCCTTGATTAACCTGTGCCTTTCTAAGTGACAGCTTATCCTGTCTCTCAGAATAGATTCCAATAATTTTCCCACTACTGTGGTTTTACTGAGGTTAGACTGACTGGCCTGTAATTATTTGGTCTATCCTTCGCTCCCTTTTTAAACAGAGTTACAACGTTAGCAGTTTTCCAATCCTCCGGCACCACACCTGTATCCAGTGAGGACTGGAAAATGATGGTCAGACCTTCTGCTATTTCCTCTCTTGCTTTTTTTAACAGTCTAGAGTACATTTCATCTAGCCCTAGTGATCTATCAACTTTGAAGGACGCTGGTCCCATTAATAGTTCCTCTCTCCTTATGTTTATCACATCCAATACTTCACACTCCTCCTCCTTAACTACAATATCTGCATTGTCCCCCTCTTTTGTGAAGACAGACGCAAAGTGTTCATTAAGAACCATACCAATATCTTCTACCCCTACACATAGGTTACCGTTTTGGTCTTTTATGGGCCCTACTCTCTCCTTAGTTATCTTTTTACACTTAACGTATTGATAAAATATCTTTGGCTTCACTTTGATTTTGCTTGCCAATATTCTTTCATGCCCTCTCTTTGCTTTCCTAATTTCCTTTTTGATTTCAGACCTCCACTTTCTATACTCCTCTCAGCTTTCTGTAGTATTAAGTTCTTGGTGTTGGACATAAGCTTTCCTTTTCTGCCTTATCTTACCCTGCAGGCTCCTTGATATCCAGGTTCTAGATATGGCCGTCTCACCCTTTTTTTTGCGGGAACATGTTTACACTGAACCCCTTGAATCTCCCCTTTGAATGCCTCCCACTGTTCTCACACTGATTCATCTTCAATTAGCTGTTTCCAGTCCACTTTCGCTAAATCACTCCTCAGTTTAGTAAAATTGGCCTTGCCCCAATTGAGAACTCTAACTCCTGTTCTATCTCTGTCCTTTTCCATAATTATGTTAAAACTGACTGAATTATGATCACTACCACCAAAATGCTCTCCCACTGCCACTCCTTACACTTGCCCATCTTCATTTCCTTAAACTAAGTCTAACTGCACCCTCTCTTGTTGGACATGCTACATACTGGACATGTCTAAGCCTAGCAGCTGTCTTGTCTTCTGTCCATCTTGATGTACTGCATATAGCGTAGTGAAATTGTTAATAAAGTGCAAATATAGAGGTCCATCATGTTATGTTATGATCTGTTCTATTTTTTATATCTGAGACTGCCACAAGCTGATTGAGGGCTCAAATGACATGGTAGAGACAAAAAGAATGTGAATGCTGTCAGTATAAGAGATCAGTGCAAAGAACGTCCTTGGCAGTTCTCCTGATTGGCTTCTCTAACGTTGACAGAAGATGGTGCAAATCTTGGATAGAGGCATAGATTTTCTGCCAACTTATAGGAGCAAATTGGGAAAACTCCCAAAGAAATTCCTGATGCAAAAATGTAGTAGACTTTCAGTAGCCTGTTCGTACATATTGGCGTGGGTGAAGGCTGTTCTCAATAATCTCTTCAAGCTGTCCTGAACTACACAACTTTATTTATTTAGAGATACAGCACTGAAACAGGCCCTTCGGCCCACCGAGTCTGTGCCAACCAACAACCGCCCATTTATACTAACCCGACAGTAATCCCATATTCCCGACCTATATTAGGGGCAATTTACAATGGCCAATTTACCTATCACCTGCAAGTCTTTGGCTGTGGGAGGAAACCGGAGCACCCGGCGAAAACCCATGCGGTCACAGGGAGAACTTGCAAACTCCGCACAGGCAATACCCAGAATTGAACCCGGGTCCCTGAGGCTGCGGTGCTAACCACTGCGCCACTGTGCCGCCCTAAACTTGAAACTTCAATCACTACAGTTTCTCTTTCCAGTTCTCAATTTTTTTCCCCAGTTTTTCAGTTTCTTACTCATGGTGAATTCTGCTGATCCACACAGGTAAATAAGTGAATGAAGTGAGCTAGCTAATCGCTATTGGGGACCGTATGGTGATTGCAACCCTGGACAAATGAAGGGAAAATCAGCTATTGTTCCTACTCCAGGTTATTATCGGGTGACGGCACTTAGAAAATGCTTAGGCAGGGATGGTGGGCATGGACACAATCGGAGTCATCTGTGAAGCATTCCTTAGTTCAATAGCCTGTCTATACTTACAACTGGAGAATGATCATTTGTCTAAGTATCAGAGAGTGGTTGGCATCCAAAGAACCATACCTCAGTGTGAGCCTTCAGGAGGATAGAAAATTTGAGAAAAAGGAAACCTATTCAGTTATAAAATTTAAAAAACCCTCATCTTCCAATGGCTCAGCTGGTTCATGCATTGAATGGCTGAGGTAAATGTACAAATCATGGGCCAGTACATATTATAGGCCTCTTGAGCGTGGCTGACTGCAGCATCATGCACTCAGGCAAACACCAGCTACACCAACGATCTTTAAACAGACTGCTGGAGGTTGCGACCAAAAAAGTAAGTGTTTTTTTACTTACCTGTATATGGAACCAGGAGCAGCAGGAATCCTCCTCCTGGCTCCACATTAAAACTACAGATCACTGCCGGCCAATGCTTGCTCCCCCCCCCACGAGCTCCACCCCCCACCCCCCCCGCCAACCCCGGACCTTCGTCGTGATGAGCCGCCTCAACTTGCCAGTTGTTTCCCGATCACACAAGAGGACCAACCTGCCGTGGTCGTCATGCTATTCAATTTCAATGTGCTATTCGTAGCTGCCAAATGTATTCTTGCCCCCGAGTGGACACAAACCAATTTGTAAACCAGTGTCTTTAGGAAAGGAAACCTGTGGGAAAAAAGTGCCCTCTATTTTTACTGTGATGATTATGATAATGATAAAAATTACTGGCATAACTTGTGAATTCAAATTGTAAACAAACCTGCCTGAATAGCAATGTTAAAGGGTAACCAAATCTAAATTGTAACTGTGTGTGGGCTGAAAGGTCACTTGCCACCTTGTTTTGTGTTTGTTTTTATCCGGCTGAGTGCTGCTGGTGCTGGAAACTGCCCACAGCCCACCCAGGTTTCTGAAAATCAGCCTTTTTTGAGTCTGTTGGTAAGTTGCGAGGTAGATGATATCAGGAGATGCTTATTCTCTTCACATTACCCTCTGATTTTCTCTCCCTGTTCTCATTTTTTGAGAGAGCTAAGTCATTCCTGTGTGTTCAAATCTCAGCAACTTTCCCCAGTAAATAAGTGCAGTTGAGGCTGGTCTTGTGTTCAGTCTGTGCTGGGTGCTGAGTAAGCTGATCTCAGCCAGTATGGCAGTGGGGTCACCAGCGTTGGCCTCAGTATCCCTGAGAGAAAAAGCAGCAGGTTCCCAATCCTTATTGTTGTTCAGTGACACTGGCTGGTAAGTTTGTTGTTATGATCTGGAATGCACTGCCTGAAAAAGTGGTGAAACCAAATTCAGTAGTAACTTTCAAAAGGGAATTGGATAAATAATTAAAAAGGAAAAATTTAATTGGGATAACTCTTTCAAAAAGCCAGCAAGGCATGATGGGCTGAATGGCCTCCTTCTGTGCTGTATGGCTGTAAGTGCTGGACTTAGTCATGCTGACAGGGCTCCTGGGGCCAGGGAAACCCACCTGAGCCTTTCGGAGCCCCCCCCCCCGCACAATTCACTGGCACTCAGGCACTCAAGTGGATCCTGCTTCCTAGAGCTGTTGGCCAATCAGAGAGCCAGCAGCTCAGTAGTGTTGGCAGTACCACTGGGAGTAGTGGCCACTGCTGGTACTGCACCAGCCCTGGGAGCAGGCCCAGTGCTGGAGTCTCGGTCTAGAGGTATGTGAGGTTGGGTCACCGGCAGGCCCCAGCAATGGGGGTGGGTGGAGGGTGGATGATGAGGGGAGGGTGGGGGTACTAGCAAAGGGGCAGACTTTGTCACTGGGGGACCTCCGTTGCCACAAATCCGCAGGGAGGTTGCCTTGTTTTACAGGGTGACTTCCTGTGTCGCGGAGGACGCCCCCCCCCCCCCGCCGCCAATGGTTTATTTCCAGTGGCGGCTGGAAGAGGCCCTTAATTGGCTATTAAACGGCCTCATTTAGCCTCAATTGCCATCTTCGGCATTTTCTGCCCCCAACTTAATCACGGTGTGACAGGAAGGCGCTGGACCCTCCGTACCCCTCCCCTGACCTCCTAGTCCATCTCCTGGGGGTCCATTAAATTCCACCCCAAGTGTTGACATTGGGTAAGGACACAATCTGATCTGCTGTGATGTCTTTCATGAAAGAATAGCCACTCAAGATTTTTTTATTCTTTCATGGGATATAGATGTCACTGGCAAGACCAGCATTTGTTGACCATCCCAAATTGCCCTGATGGTGGTGAACCATCTTCTCAACAACTGATTAGCTTACTAGACCATTTCAGAGAGCAGTTAAGAGTCAACCCCATTGCTGTGGCCCTGGAGTCACATATAGGCCAGACTGTGTCAGGATAGCATATTTCCTTCCCTAAAGGGCATCAGTGAACTAGGAGGGTTTTTACAACAATCCAGTAGTTACATGGTCAGCATTATTGATACTAGCTTTTTGTAAATTTCCAATTTATTTAATTAATTGAACTTAAGTTTCCCAGCTGCCATGGTGGGATTTGAATTCATGTCCCGAGATCATTAATCCAGGCATCTGGATTATTAGACCAGTAACATAAGCACAATATTACCATTCCCATGAGTTGTTGTGATCTGGAAGGCACTGCCTGAAAGAGTGATGGAAACAGATTCAATGGGCTGAATTTTTCCGATGAGGGTCTTGTCCTGCCGCTGGGCCTGAAAGCGGGAGCCAACCCGTGCCGGGGGGAGGTGGGACCTTGGGGTGGCATTTTGCAAGCAGCAGCCAAAATAAGAGACTACCACCGTGACCACCATCAATTAGAGGATGTCGGTCAGCCTCCCAGAGCTACTGGCCCTTCAGAAGACTGGCACCTCGGCAGCGCCACAGCTAGTGGTGGCCAGTGCTGCGGGTGCAACACGAAGAATTCCGAGGTGCTCTCGAAGATGGGTGTGTTTTCGAGGAAGCCGAGGCCAGGCAGTCTCTGGTGGTTGGGGGCAGTTGTTAGGGTTATTCCAGCAGTGGTACCTTGGGTGCGGGGGCGACCATTGCCATTGGGGGTGCCCCCTGTGTGGGCCGTGGATTGCCCATCAAGCAGGGACCCCCTCCGGCAAGCCACGATCTCCCCATACGGTGGCGGTGGCTGCTGCCAATGCTGGCAAAGTGCTGGCGGGGGAGAGAGGCGAGGGCTTAATTGGACATTTAATTGCCTCAATTTGGCCCACCTGGTGGGTAAACGCGCCACTGAGGTTCCTGTTGCTGGCAATATATCACGGCGGTGAAAAGAGGTCGGGCTTCCCTCCCAACGCCTTCCCTCACTGTGGGCTGGATTTTAAGAGCGCGCCGTGAGCTCAAGAAATGACGGCCCACACGTGGGGGCCGTACGTCGAAGAGCTGCTGTGATCTCCCGCATGGCAGTTCATTTAAATAGCCTGGATGAGCACTTTCCCCCACAATCACATGGAGGGGGCGTGCTGTCCGTCCCTGGCAATGGTGTCAGCTGCCTGGGCGCAGGCGTGAGCACCATTTTTAAAGGGCAGCCAGCCCTGCCGGCAAATTTGAATTTTTAAAGTGAAACCCCTAAATTTACAAAATAACGTAGTAATGCCCCTTTCCAACCCGCCAGTAAAAATTAAAGTAAGTATTTACCCTTTCCCCTCAAAAACACATACCTTTGAATGCTGACCTTCTCCCCCCACTCTCAAACTGCACAAAGTTGAAAGTTCACCCCTTCCCACCATCCCCTACACTGATGATGCTTATTTGACCTTATCCCCTCCGCACTGAAAATCTTAGCTCTTCTCCCCTCCCCACCAGTGTCACGCCTGCTTTCCCCAGACCAGGAATTATAGAATTATAGAATGGTTAAAGCACAGAAGGAGGCCATTCAGCCCATCATGTCCATGCTAGCTCTCTGCAAGAGCAATTCACCAGGTCCCACTCCCCTACCTTTTTCCTGTAGCCATTCTAATGAAGGCGCTGGAGTATGGTCGCCATGCTGAAGATCGTGGGGGAACCAGAAGATTGCTGGTACGTATATTTAAATGAATTCGTATGAATGATTTAAGTATTGCCCAGCGGTGGGGGGCTGCCACGGAGTCTTTCTGCTGCTGGGAGGCTCGGGCCATGCCCTCGTGGCAGCGGCCTCCGAGGCAGGCCTCTGCTGGAACAATTTTCCGGCCCCCCCTCACCCCTGCCCCACCATGGAACCCGACATCGTGGGCTTAATAAAATCCAACCCTCGAACTTCCCAGTCCATCGCCATACAGTTGGGAAAATTCAGCCCAATGGATTTAGTTGAAAGTGGGAACTTTCACAAGGAAATTAGAAAAACATTTAGGGTCATAGGGCTGAATTTAGTCAAGTTGGCAGGGATCCCACCTCGCAGAGCCACCAGTCAATCTGAGGACCGGCATCTCAGTAGTACAGGCAGCGCCACCAGACGTGGTAGCTACTGCCAGTAATACACCAGGCCTGGGACCATGTCCAGTGCTGGAGCCCCGGACGTAAGGTTAGTGTGGTGGTCACCGGGGCCAGTCCGGCAGGCCCCAGCAGGGTCCAGGGTGGGAGGTGGGGGGAGGGTGGGCGTTCAGAGCAGTGGGGAGGTGGTGTTCATGGAGGTGCGGCCTTTTCTACCAGGGGCCCTCCGTGGGCCACTGATTGCCCGCAGAAGAGGACCCCCTCCCCAGCCCGCAGGGAGGTCGCTTTGTTTTATTGGGCAACCTCCATGAACCCCTGATGAAAGGTCACCGACCTAAAACATTAACTCTGCTTCCCTCTCCACAGATGCTGCCTGACCCGCTGAGTACTTCCAGCACTTTTTGTTTTTATTTCAGATTTACAGCATCTGCAGTATTTTGCTTTTATTCCCTGCTTTTGTACTCAATACTTCTACTTTTGAAGCCCAAGATCCCATATACATTGCTAACTACTCTCTCAATATGTCCTGTTACCTTCAAAGATCTATGCACATGCACCCCCAGGTTCCTCTGTCCCTGCACACTCTTTATAACTGTGCCATTAAGTCTATATGTCCTCTCCCCATCCCTTCTGCCAAAAGGTATCACCTCACATTTCTACATTTCTCTGTATTAAATTCCATTTGCCACTTGTCTTCCCATTCTGTTAGCCTATTGATGTCCTGTTGCAGTCAATTTGTATCATCCTCACTATTTGCCACTCCTCCAAGTTTGGTAAAATCGGCAAACTTTGAAATATTACTCTCTGTTCCACTATCCAATCATTTATATATATATATATATATATATATATATATATATATATAAAGCAGTGGTCCTAGCACTGACCCTAGGGAAACACCACTGTCTACCATCCTCCCATCTGAAAAGTAACTATTTACCACGACTCGCTGTTTTCTGTCCTTAAGCCAATTTTTTTATCCAAGTTGACACTGACCCTCTTATTCCATGAGCCTCAATTTTATTAACCAGCCTTTTAAATGGTACTTTGTCAAAAGCTTTCTTAAATCCATATAGACAACATCCATTGTATTCCCTTCATCAACCTTTTTCTGTTACTTCATCAAAAAATTCAACTAGTCAAGTACAATCTGCCTTTCACAAATCTTTGCCGGCTCTCTTAAATGAACTCAAACCTCTCCAAGTGCCTGTTGATTTTTTCCCTGATTATTGTTTCTTAAACCTTACTCACCAGTGATGTTAAACTGACTGGCCCGTAGTTACTAGGACTGTCCTTACACCCTTTCTTGAATAAGGGTGTCACATTTACCAATCTCCAATCCTCTGGGACCTCACCTGTACCTAGGGAAGATTGGAAGGTTAGGGTAGCCCTTCTACTATCTCCACCCCCATTTCCTTTAGCAACCTTGGATGCAAGTCATCTGGACCAGACGACTTATCCTCTCTAAATAGAGGCAGCTTTTCCAGTACATCCTGCCTATCAATTTTTACCCCATCCATTACCTCTACTATCTCTGCATCTACTGATATTTTGTCAGCATCCTCTTCCTTAGTAAACACCGATACAAAGTACTCAATAAGTATTCTAGCATTGCCTTGTGCCTCTAAGCGTCTATCACCCTTTTTGTCCCTAATAAGCCCCACACTGCCTCTAACTACATGCTTGTTATTTACATGCCAGTAGAAGATTTTTGGGTTCCCTTTTATGTTAACTACCATTCTATTCTTATATTCTCTCTTTGCCAGTCTTATTTTCTTCTTCACTTCGCCTCTCAACTTATTGTATTTGGCTTGGTTCTCGTTTGAAGAATTCACCTGACATGCATCATAAGCCTGTGTTTTTTTGTTTTTTCATATGCCCTATCTCCCTTGTCATCCAAGGAGCCCTGGCTTTGGTTCCCTTACTATTCACCTTTGTTGGAACATACCTAACCTGTACTTGATGCATCTCCTCCTTAAAGATCACCCACTGTTCCATTACAGATTTTCCTGTCAATCTTTGGTTCCATTTTACCCTGGCTAGATCCTTTCTGAACACTTTATATCCTTGTATATTAAGTGCACAGTCCTCACCATTTTTAAGCCATGTTTCTGTTATGATGACTACATCATATTCCCTTACTGCTGTTTGTGCTTGTAGCTCACTAACCTTATTCACCACACTTTGTGTGTTTGCATACATGCATGTAAACCTGTCTTTGTATTCCGAGAAGTCCTTTTGAGTCTGCTGCTTTCTAATATGGTACTACTCCCTTCTCTAGTCCTATCCAACACTCATTTTGTGCACCTTTTTCCTCTTTTCTACTTCTATATGCCGGTAACCATTCCCCTGCCAATTTAGTTTAAAACCTACCCAACCACACTAGTGAACCTCCCTGCGAGAACATTGGTCTCAGTCCTGTTGAGGTTCAACCCATCCTTTTTGAATAAGTGCCTCCTGCCCCAGAACTGGTCCCAATGCCCAAGAATGTGAAGCCCTCCCTCCTGCACCATGCCTCAAACCACGCATTGATCCTCCCTATCTTTCTATTGTTACAACTGAGGTGGGAGGAGTGTACTGTTAATTCACTCCCACTTCTCCACAGGTCACAACATATCAATAAATTTTCCCACTTACCGAAACAGCCAATTAGATACTCTATTTGTCCCCAGAATAAAGTACACCAACCAGGTTTCTTTAACTTACACAAAATTATCCTTTTATTATAAGTCAAATCTTAATCAATATTGAAGTAAATATATACACAAATTGAGATATTAAAGCCATGTATTTTTATCCTAGCCCTCACGCACATGCACATTTATCCAATAACCGCTTAAATGGGAAAAAAAAGGATTTTTTTAAACAGCTGTTACAAGGGAATAGAAGGAATAAAAAAAACTTAGACTGCAAAGATCTGGAAGGAATTCCTTTGTTTTGGCGAGGTGTCCCAAAGTCAAAAAGTTGGCTGCCACTAGGAATTTTCCAGGTGAGGTAGATGAACAGTCTGATTGGGTCGGCATTCAAAGAAATTCAACTGCAGAAGACTTCACACAAGTCTTACAGCAGGTGTTCAGCAACAGAGGTTTCAGTACTCACACATTCGATGCAAAGTCCTTTTTAAAGATGCAAGGTTTCTGCAACCATTCAGGGTTTCTTCAAAATGCAGGAGGCAACAGTACAATTTCATACAGGTTTTTGCTTTTCAATAGCAGGGATTCTTCAAAGAGAGGTAACAATGTCCTGGCTGTTTTTCTGATCTCCAACAACTCCCTTTAGTCCAAAAAGAAGTTGGCTTTTAACAGTTCAAAGGGAAACCAAAAAGTTCCCAGGTTCAGTCCCATGATAATCATAAATTCTGTCTTGTCACAACTCAGAAATAGCTCTTAAGTCAACCCTCCCCCTGGCGTTTACCTGAAATCACCTGCTTTCCAGTAAAAACTTGTTTACTGGCCAAATTTTGTTGAACCTCCTTTTAAAAAAACAACCCAAGGGTCAGCCTCTTCAGTTTAAAAGTATAGGCTCCAAGTTTTAAAAAAAATATGGAAATTCCATAATACTATTTCTACTCTCGCTAGCGCATGGTACTGTGAGTTTTTAAAATTTGTTTCATGGGCTGTGGGCATCACTGGCCAGGCCAGCATTTATTGCCCATCCCTAATTGTCCATGCGAAGGTGATGGTGAGCTAACTGAGTGGTTTGCTGGGCCATTTCAGAGGGCATTTTAAGAGTCAGCCACATTGTTGTGGGTCTGGAGTCACATGTAGGCCAGACCACATAAAGACAGCAGATTTTTTTTACAACAATGTTCGCATGGCAATCATTAGACTAGCTTTTTAATTCCAGTTTTTTAAAAATTAATTGAATTCAAATTCCACCTTCTGCCATGGTGGGATTCAAACCCATCATCCCCAGGGAATACACTGGGTTACTAATCCAGTGACAATACCACTACGCCACCATCTCCAGTGTAATCCAGAGATTACTATCTTTGAGGTCCTACTTTTTAACTTCCTCCCTAGCTCCTGAAAATCTGACTGTAGGACCCCGTACCTGCTCTCCCTATGTCATTGCTACCAACGTGTACCACAAAGTCTGGCTCATTCCTTTTCCTCTGCAGAATATGCTGCACCCTCTCTGATATCCTCTACCCTGGCACCAGGGAGGCAACTCACCATGTGGGACTCATGATGACAGTTACAGAAATGCCTGTCTGTCCCCCTAACTATGGAATCCTCTATAACGACTGCATTTCTGCTCTTTGCTGTTCCCTTCTGTGCAGTCCCTTATAGAGCTATGGGGAATGAGATTAATTGCTAGCCCTTTCAAAGAACCAGCACAGGCACAATGGGCTGAATAGTCTCCTTCAGTGCTGTGTTATTCTATGGCTCTATCACTAGCAGCTGAGAGTTGCAATTTTGAGGTTTGTCATAAAACAGAGTGAGGGCTACCCAGTAAACAGGAAGACATTTTTTATCACCTTCCATGAAAGATTTTATGGATTGTTTCCCCCTCCCCCAACCAACCCACACACCTCCTCAATCCAAAATCAACAACTTTTTGAAGTTCTGCTAAGGTTTTCCTGTGGGGTTTCAACATTGCTAATGAATGACAAAACTCTGTAATATTCCTGATGACTATCATAAAATTGCCGAAATGTTTCAGGTGGTCTGAAACAATGTCAATACTATCACAAAATAAATCTACAGAAAAAAACAAGGACTATTTGCTGGAGGCTCTGTAATCTATTACCCCAGGTTTGGAATAATTCATACCAAGCCCTTGTACTTATGAAAAAATGTCAATAAATCAGGGAGCAACGCAAAACAGATTTTTTTTCTGGTTCTTTGTCATTTAAAAGAATTCTATTTCTGCATGTTTTAAATTCATGGAATTCTAAGAGATTCTAAGACACACTCCCACTGGTATATTTTCAAAAAATTGATGACGTTTATAGGTTTCTATAATTTGTGCTCCTTTGCTCTCAAAGTCGATGATGCAGAAGTATTTGTTTCTTCTCCACTAGCACTATAATGGAGAGCCAGATCCATGTCACAGTAATGTACCTCATCCATCATCTTCAATAAACTTGTCCCATCCAGAATTAAGGAGAAGGCTTTTGACAGGATATCGCACATATACATGACGGACGTGCTCTCCAAAATGGGGTTCGGGGATGGAATCCGCAATTGGATCAAACTGCCCTACACAAACATAAGTAACGCAGTCTCAATCAATGGGTGGGAATCAGAAAGTTTCCCGATCAAATCTGGAGTCAACAGGGCTGTCCTCTCTTCCCTGTCTTGTTTGTTTGCTGTATCGAACCCTTTGCTGAGTCCATTAGGAAGGATGTGGGCACAAGAAGGGTGACAATCCCAGGCAGTGGAGGCACACAGGTCAAAGCCTCCCTGTACATGGACGACGTTGCCGCCCTCTGCTTGGATCCACTGTCCGTTCGCAAACTGATGAACATCTGCGACCAGTTTGAACTGGCCTCGGGAGCCAAAGTAAATTGTGGCAAGAGCAAGGCCATGTTCTTTGGGAACAGGGCTGACCGATCCTTTGTCCCCTTCACCGTCAGGTCAGATTACCTGAAGGTGCTGGGGATATGGCTTGGAAGGGCTGGGGCATGCGCCAAAATTTGGAAGCGGAGGGTAGCCATGGTACACCAGAAACCAAGCATGTGGGAGCAGTGTTCTCTCTCCATTGTGGGTAACAACCTGGTCGTCAAGTGCAAGGCGCTCACATTGTTGCTGTATGTGGCGCAGGTCTGGCCCATACCCCACTCTTGCGCCGTGATGGTCACCTGAGCCGTTTTCCACTTTATCTGGAGATGCAAAATGGGCTGGGTCCAGAGGGACATGATGTTCAAGCCTCTGGATAAGGGCTGAAAAAGTGTACCCAACGTCGCCCTCATCCTGATGACCGCCTTCATGTGTGGCTGCATCAAGCTGTGTGTAGAACCCAGTACGTAAACATCAAGTGTCACTATGTGCTGAGGTTCTATCTGTCCCTGGTGTTGCGAAGGATGAGTCTGGCTACATTGTCTTGGAATGCTCCATCCAGTTGGACCGTGCCATACCACCTATCCTTCGTGGAAAAGTTTGTGCAGAAAAACACCTTTGACCACCCATCCATCAGGCAGTGGTCTACACGGAATGTCCTCAAGGCCCTATGGGAAAAGGAGATGGTGGATCCTGTCGGATGGTTCCCCAAGCAGACTGCCAAAGTCATTTTGCAGAATACCTTGTCACCAGAACTTTCCAACAAGCACCAAGACGTTGCTTGGCTGGTGGCGAGAAAGGCCCTCCCCGTCAGATCCTTCCTGCCCGCCCGGAATCTCACCACCTCCGCACACTGCCCTCGAGGTGGCTGTGGTGGGGACAGGACTGTTGCCCACCTCCTTCTGGAATGTGCCAGGTGTGGAAAGAGATGCAGTGGTTTTCGTTGAGGTTCATCCCAAGCAGCTCTGTAACACAGAAGTCTGTGCTCTACGGTCTGTTCCCAGGGACGCACACTGAGATAAACATCAACTGCTGCTGGAGTACCATCAACTCGGTGAAAGACGCACTTTGGTCTGCCCGAAACTTGCTGGTCTTCCTGTGCAAAGAGTTGGCCATGACCGAGTGTTGCAGACTGGCACATTCCAAAGTCCAGGACTATGTGCTGAGGGACGCACTAAAGCTTGGGACAGCTGCCGCAAAGGCTCAATGGGGAAAGACCACTGTGTAAGGTCCTCCTGCCAAAGTGAACCAACAGGCTGGATCAATGTAAAACCCCTCTGCTGTGTAATGCTAATGTACATTGCATATAATATGGAATGGAAGGGTTGTGAGGCAACTCACGTTCTGTCTTGAAGAAAACTGATTTCTTTTGCACTTTCTGGAATGTCAACTTGGAACTGTTTGAACTGTTTTGTAATGTATTTTTAAACAGATTTTTATGAATAAAGTATATTTTTGGAAAAAAAAATTCTCCAATGAGCACACCGAGACAAACATCAACTGTTGCTGGAGGACCATCAGCTTGGTGAAGAATGCTCTTTGGTCTGCCCGAAACTTGCTGGTCTTCCAGCACAAAGAGTTGTCCAGGACTGAGTGTTGCAGACTGGCACATTCCAAGGTCCAGGACTACATGCTGAGGGACGCACTAAAGCTTGGGGCAGCCACCGCAAAGGCTCAAATGGGAAAAACCATTGTGTAAGGTCCTCCTGCCATAGTATACTAAGGAGCTGCAACCCGTGTAAAACCCCTCAGGCTGTATGCAGCAAAATATGGCTTTGCTGTGTAATGCAAATATACATTGCATGTAAAATTGAATGGAAGGGGTGTGAGGCAACTCACGTCCTGTATCGAAGGAAATTAATTTCTTTGCACTTTCTGGAATGTTAAATTGGCACTGTTTTGTAATGCATTTTTTACAGATTTTTATGAATAAAGTATATTTTTGGAAAAAAAAATTCTCCAATGAGTCTTCCTGTTGAGAAGTTATGATGCAGATAATATTAGGAAATATTTCTAGTCTTCTCCACTTTTCAATCCGATTTTCTTCTCTTTCTCCTTTCCTGAGGGTGCTAAGTCATTCTGGGCTGCTCAAGTTTCAACGACTCAGGAAATTTATGGTTTCCTCTCATTAGGCCCTGTCAGCTTTCCTTTCAAAACCACAATCATCATCCACCTCCTCAAAAGACCCAAACTTGACCCACTGACCTTGTACCTACCACTCCACCTCCAATCTCCCTTCCTTCTGCAATATTCTTGTCCATGCTGTCACCTCTGAAAACTGCTCACCTTTTCTGCAACTTCATGTTTGAAACACTCCAGTCAGGTTTCCGCCTCTGCCACAGCACTGAAACAGCCTGAACCAAAGTCATAAATGACACCACTAACAACAAAAACAACTTCATTTATATCACAGCTTCAATGTAGTAAAACATCACAAGGCACTTCACATAAGGGCGGCACAGTGGCGCAGTGGTTAGCACCGCAGTCTCACAGCTCCAGGGACCCAGGTTCAATTCCGGGTACTGCCTGTGTGGAGTTTGCAAGTTCTCCCTGTGTCTGTGTGGGTTTTCTCCGGGTGCTCCGGTTTCCTCCCACAAGCCAAAAGACTTGCAGGTTGATAGGTAAATTGGCCATTATAAATTGTCACTAGTATAGGTAGGTGGTAGGGAAATATAGGGACAGGTGGGGATGTTTGGTAGGAATATGGGATTAGTGTTCTTCTTCTTTTGGGCCTCCTTATCTCGAGAGACAATGGATACGCGCCTGGAGGTGGTCAGTGGTTTGTGAAGCAGCGCCTGGAGTGGCTATAAAGGCCAATTCTGGAGTGACAGGCTCTTCCACAGGTGCTGCAGAGAAATTTGTTTGTTGGGGCTGTTGCACAGTTGGCTCTCCCCTTGCGCCTCTGTCTTTTTTCCTGCCAACTACTAAGTCTCTTCGACTCGCCACAATTTAGCCCTGTCTTTATGGCTGCCCGCCAGCTCTGGCGAATGCTGGCAACTGACTCCCACGACTTGTGATCAATGTCACACGATTTCATGTCACGTTTGCAGACGTCTTTATAACGGAGACATGGACGGCCGGTGGGTCTGATACCAGTGGCGAGCTCGCTGTACAATGTGTCTTTGGGGATCCTGCCATCTTCCATGCGGCTCACATGGCCAAGCCATCTCAAGCGCCGCTGACTCAGTAGTGTGTATAAGCTGGGGGTGTTGGCCGCTTCAAGGACTTCTGTGTTGGAGATATAGTCCTGCCACCTGATGCCAAGTATTCTCCGAAGGCAGCGAAGATGGAATGAATTGAGACGTCGCTCTTGGCTGGCATACGTTGTCCAGGCCTCGCTGCCGTAGAGCAAGGTACTGAGGACACAGGCCTGATACACTCGGACTTTTGTGTTCCGTGTCAGTGCGCCATTTTCCCACACTCTCTTGGCCAGTCTGGACATAGCAGTGGAAGCCTTACCCATGCGCTTGTTGATTTCTGCATCTAGAGACAGGTTACTGGTGATAGTTGAGCCTAGGTAGGTGAACTCTTGAACCACTTCCAGAGCGTGGTCGCCAATATTGATGGATGGAGCATTTCTGACATCCTGCCCCATGATGTTCGTTTTCTTGAGGCTGATGGTTAGGCCAAATTCATTGCAGGCAGACGCAAACCTGTCGATGAGACTCTGCAGGCATTCTTCAGTGTGAGATGTTAAAGCAGCATCGTCAGCAAAGAGGAGTTCTCTGATGAGGACTTTCCGTACTTTGGACTTCGCTCTTAGACGGGCAAGGTTGAACAACCTGCCCCCTGATCTTGTGTGGAGGAAAATTCCTTCTTCAGAGGATTTGAACGCATGTGAAAGCAGCAGGGAGAAGAAAATCCCAAAAAGTGTGGGTGCGAGAACACAGCCCTGTTTCACACCACTCAGGATAGGAAAGGGCTCTGATGAGGAGCCACCATGTTGAATTGTGCCTTTCATATTGTCATGGAATGAGGTGATGATACTTAGTAGCTTTGGTGGACATCCGATCTTTTCTAGTAGTCTGAAGAGACCACGTCTGCTGACGAGGTCAAAGGCTTTGGTGAGATCAATGAAAGCAATGTAGAGGGGCATCTGTTGTTCACGGCATTTCTCCTGTATCTGATGAAGGGAGAACAGCATGTCAATAGTCGATCTCTCTGCACGAAAGCCACACTTAGTATAAATGGGTGGTTGATGTTCGGCACAGACTCGGTGGGCCGAAGGGCCTGTTTCAGTGCTGTATCTCTAATCTAATCTAATGAGTGCTATCAAACACATTTGACACTAAGCCACATAAAAAGATATTAGGACAGATGACCAATAGCTTGGTCAAAGTAATGTGTTTTAAGGAGGATCTTAAAGGAGAGGGGGAGATGAAGAGGTGGAGAAGTTTAGGGAGGGAATTCCAGATCTTAGGGCCTAGGCAGCTGAAGGCATGGCTGCCAAAAGTGGAGTGAGTCAAATCGGGGACGTGCAGGAGGCTACAATTGGAAGAGCGCAGATATCTTGGAATGACACTGATGCATTATCCCTCATTGATATCTCGGTACTCTTTGACATAGTTGGCCACACCATCCTCCTCCAAAGCCTTACCTCTGTTTTCCAGCTCATTATGTTTCCAGCTCATTGCTTTCACTTGGTTGCCCTCTTAACTATCTGATTCTAGCCTGGGCATCTGGAGCAATGGCTTCAGCCATTTATCTCCCACACATTGGAATTCCCTTCCTAAACCTTTTCACCTTTGCACCTCGTAATGCTCCTTTAAAATCCTTTGTAAAACCTATTTGTTCGATCAAGTTTGTAGTTGCCTCACAAATATCTCTTTCTTTGGCTTGGCATAATTCCTGTTCGATTACACCACTGGGACATTTTTCTCTATTTTTCATATACATGCATGTTGTTATACTTTTAGATTCGTTTCTGTTTACAATTATCATTAACATGATAGCAATCATCACTTTTGTATGTTGCACAATTATTTTGGCATTGTCATAGAATCATAGAAACCATAGAATGATAAGAGGGAATTTTATGCGTCGGGTTTGGAGGTGGGGAAAGCATACAATTGGGCAGGTTGGTGGTGGGGGAGAACCTGCCACCTTCCTACCTCCACACAAATTAAGTCCAGGGTGGTGAGGCCTGTGAACGGCCCGCCACTAATTGAGGCCCTCAAGTGGGCAATTAATGCAGTTAATGCAATTAATGCAATTAATCCAGGCAGTGAGTTCCAGATCCCTACCACCCTCTGGGGGAGAAAAATTTCTCTTGAATCCCCTCGAAACTTCCTACCTCTTCCTCTAAATCTATGCCCCCTGGTTATGGACCCCTCAACTAAAGGGTATAAGGTCTTGCTATCTGCTATCCAATTTGTCACCTATGAAAGGTTTATACCAAAAGTATTAGCATCTTTGACCTCAGATCCTGCATTCAGACAATACATTCAAATACTTTTAACCACACCACTATATTAAAAATATACCAAGTTCAAGAAAAAGTGGTATGTTAAGAAACACAAATCAAACTGCGTCATGGCATTCCTAACATGTGGCATCTCTGTGGCAAAAATTACTCCTCTCCCTCCTCAAACAAAAAGGGTTTACATCAAGATGGTGCTTCCCATGTTTCAGATGAGATGATAAACAGAGGCATTGTCTGCTTATTCAGATGGTTGTAAAATATCCCATTGCACTATTCAAGGAAAAGTAATCAGTTCTCTTGATGTCCTGGCTAACACTCATTCCTTAACCAACACCATCAAAAAACCAGCTTAAGCAATCATTCATTCATTTGGTGTGTTTGGGACTTTGCTATCTACAAAATTGTTTGCCATGTTTGCATTTTAACAGCGATTGTACTAAATAATAATCCATTAGTAAAGCACTTCAGAATGTCTTTTATTCTGTTCAACCTTTGCGATATCCTGCACTGTGGACTTTGGCCTTTCAACTTTCTTTATCAATATGGAAAGAAATCCTTAAACAGTCCATGTTAGATCATTCAATAAAACTAATATAACATTTGTCATTCTTTCGACAGGGTTTTAAATATTTTTGACGAGTCAAAAATAAAATGAGGGCAGGGGATTGGATGATTGGGGTTGGAGTTCTTTGGTACTGATAAAAATTCTTTCATAACTGATGTCTCCACATCATAAAACATAGAAGTAAAATGGAAAAGGAAACAGATGGCTGATTCCCCAATCAGACAGTCCCAGGGAGTATGGTTCTCATAGGGAATGCAGCTTGGGACATCACAGACATACAGTCCCGGGTTTTCTGCCATTTAAACTATTGCTCCTTGTTGGAAGCAATCAAGGAAATCAGTCATTTAATTTTTCTTTATATCTTAGAAATTTCCAAACAGCCCCATCAAAGCTGGACTTTACACTCAAAAACAGGGCAGAATCTACCCAAGAGATTTATTTCGGTCTCAAATTCTAATACTGCTAATTTGCGTCCATTTTGAAAATGCCATTTTGAAATTGCCATTTTATACTCTTGCTCAGAAATCTGGTTTGTGATGTGCCAATCTGAGGCCCAAGTCCAATTTATTTTCAGACCTTATTTAAATGCCATCCATTGGGCACCAAATAGATACCCTGGTGCCTGTAAGAATGGTGGAAAATCATCTGGCTCCTACACTAAGCCATTGTCAGGGCTGGTCAGGGAGCAATCCCAGGGTGGAAGGAGGGCCCTCAGACAACCTGGAGGAGTTTGAATTATGTCTCCCTCGCCTCTGGATAGGCATCCAACCTTCCTCTATAAAAGCTACACCCGAAAACACAAGCAAGATCAGGAACTTACCACATGGGAAATTCTATCTAATCACACTACAGAACAGTATATTAAAGCATCAGTTTCCCACACCACCCAAGAGGGATTCTTATGAACACAAAGATGTAGAATTTTAAAAAATGTTTGAATGCTAAGGGCTTGAGTGGACTAAGATTGCAAGAGTTAGTGAGTCTGACAGTGTATCAGAACTGATCAAACCAATGGGGAGAAACCAAATTAATTTGACATTACATCTGAAGTTGCAGCTTCACATCGGTCAGTTCAATTTCCATCCATTCCCAAACGGTTTCTGTCAATTAGCATATCAGCTATTATTATTCATTAAAAAATTTAAGAGGCCCTCCTATAACTCAGTTAGTTAATGCACCACATAGCTCAGCCATACAGGCCAGGAAGTTCCCAAGTTCAAACCTTGGTGTTTGTTTGGTGATCTGAACCAGGCAGAGTAAGGTCTTCATAATCCCAGATTAGAGAGAGGGAAATTCGTCAGAGTTCCCACTCGTAATCATTAATCAATGGCCAATGTTGCAATTGAATGTGTCAATGTCAGGTGAGGAATAGATAAAGCTTGGCTATGATCCTCCTGTAAGAGTTTACTGATACCTAGTACCTAGGTTTGCAGATGAACAACAGAAACTTGCATGAGTGACTAGAGTCGGCTGCCTGTTGAACTGTACCTAAGCAACGAGTCAATGCCTCGTGGAAGGGAGAGGAGAAAAGAGAAAAAAAATTAGTGGAAAAACCATGGAAGAAGGACATGTCTAAAAATCAGTAGAGCCTTTAATGGCTTAGTCAAGTGAGTAAATGCCTCCTTGGGTTATGGTAATCTGTATGCACCAGGAAGGCCCCAGATTAGACCCCCAGGGCATTTTAGTTCAGATTGCTAGACAGCATAAGCAGAGACCGCAGTATCTACACTGTAGAATCCAACTTTCTTATCTCAGACAGAATTGTGGACTCATAAAAATACTGGGTCCCTGAATCTGCTACTGGGATAAGGGAAGCTGCATTTAGTACTGAAACAAAAGAACTTGCAGCTTTCTTGACCTCAGGATGTTCCAAAGTGCTATACAGCAAATGATTAATTAAAAATGATTAATTATTTCTGTAAGTGTAGTCACTGCTGTTTTATAGGAAAATCTGGCACCCACTTTGTGCACAGCCAAGTCCCAAATACAGCAATGAGACAAATAACCAATTAATCTGTTTTTGATGGAGTTAATTGAGGAATAAGTATTGGTCAGGACACCAGGGAAACTTCTCTGCTCTTCATCAAATAATAATTTACATTCATCACAGTTTAATGTCTCAAGGCTGTCATTGCAGTGCAATACTGAGGGAGTGCTGAGAGGTGCCGTCATTCAGATGAGACATTAAATTGAGGCCCCATCTGCCATCTCAGGTGGGCATAAAAGATTCCCCAGCACCATTTCGAAGTAGATCAGGGTAGTTATTCCCAGAGTTCTGGCCAATATTTATCCCTCAATCAACATCACAAAAACAGTTTATCTGGGCGTTACCACATTGCTGTTTGTGGGAGCTTGCTGTCTTCAAATTGGGTGCTGCCTTTCCTACCTTACAACAGTGACTACACTTCAAATGCACTTAATTGGCTGTAAAACGCTTTGGGACATTGTGCGTTTGTGAAAGGCAAAAGAGAATGCAAGGCTTTTTTTCATCTGTAAGACAGCACCTCCAACAATGCAACATTCCTTTAGTACTGTGCTAAGGTGTCAGCTAGACTGTGTGCTCAAATCTCTAGAGTGGAGCTTAACAGCACAATATCCTGACTCAGTGTAAAATAAAAATAAGACGTGCATTTATATAGCTGTTATGACCAGGCGACAAGGGGTCACAAGCTCCCCTCTTATCCTTCCTCGTATTTGACCGCAACAGGGTTTATTCCTTTTTTAAACCATGGATGTGCTTACAACTTCAGTGAGTATTTTACGTTTTATCCTTTGTTATGATTGCAAAAGAATCAAAAGAATCAAAAGAAAAAGGTGAGTTTATTATACTAATCAATCTAAACCTGATCTAAATAAAATAATATGCTACATATTCACGCACACACTCACACGAGAATCACACATACAAATAGATTACAGAGTGATTAGGAGTAGATTTGTGGTTGAATTAGTGTCCAAAACAAATAAAAATGAATACACCATCTGTGGGGTTGGGAGATTCTGTTGTCTTCTGGCTAAAGTTATGTTCCTGAAGTCTTTGGCTGGTAGAAGTGCACTTTGTGGCTGGCCCACCTGGTTCAGGGTTTTCTTGGAGGCAGAATAGTAGGTGGCTTTCTTCCCCTGGCGTCTTAGTCTTAGATCTAGCAACTGGCAGCTAGGATTCACACAACCCACCAGACCTTCAGGAGAGAGAGAGAGAGAAAGACAGCTCTTCTGGCTTCTGCACAGTTTGAGTCACTGGCTTGTCTGCTTTGTCCAAGGGAAACTCTCAGCTTTCAGGGATGGACAGATGGTCACATGACTATCTCAATGCATTCTCTGGTGACTTCTAATAAGATTCAAATTTAAGAATTTCAATCTCTCCCCTTTGCCCTTTCGATGTTAATGTCCCAGGATGACTTTGACTGTCTTGCTAAGGAAAGAAATCTCAGGTAGTTCAATCAATAGAGTAAGCCATTGTTTTGGATGCAGGCTCATCAAACATGTAGCTCCCCTTTGGTGTTTTGGAATGTGCAAGGTGTTCAAATGCAAATTGCGATGGCCATCTTGGCTGCCAGTTGTTTTTAAAAGGTAGGATTCCAGCTCTGTTTGTTTCATTAAAAATTTAATGTCAGTTTCTATTGATGAATTAAAAAATCCTCCTTTGACACAACAGGTTTTCTTGACACCTCCACACCACATGGAATGAAATATGACCACACATTCATTTTCAAACACTTCTCAAGTTCACACAGTAATCTTGGAATTGTTGCAGCTGGCATTGTCTGCACAGCTATTCTGGTTTAAATTTTTGGAGTTTTGTCATCATCCTTCCTTTGGATGAGGTACCATTAAGAAATTGCATTTCTTTTGAGTTATGTGTGGTCAAATATGATTAATGTTTCTCTAGCATCAATTTTTAATACCCTGGGAATGTGTATCTCAATAAAAATGTGGTTGTTGGTGAAGCTTGGGGTATGCAAATTTCCATTACTGCTTGTAGCGAGTCCTCCTGTATGTACAAGCTTTAACACATTGCTTTAACTATTCAGGTTCCAGCACCTTGATAATTTTCCTCTCTATAGTGACGGTGGGTAATAAATTGTTTATTAGCCCCTGCGAGGTGTCTGAGATTTCCTCCGGGCCCTTGTTCTTGCTGAGTTCTGAACTGAAATTGTTGGGTTAGATTATCTTTGGATTTGGAACCTGATCATTGGGTTCTTCAGTGGGTAGCTCCACACTGACCTTGCTTTTAGTCTTCCAGTGAGTTACACAAGTGTGCTTTACTTTAGGGCATTTTTTCTTCTCCTTTCCCTTTACAGTTGGGAGGTTCTTTTTCCTATGTCTGCTGGGACATTACTGTTTTCAGGTGTTTTTCCAGTTTTCACTGTACTCCCTTGAAGCACTTCAACTAGGTAAGGCATCTCCCTCACTTTTGGCTTGCCATTTTGGGAACTTTCCTTGTCCCCACAGATTTCTGTATATGCTGCTAGCAGCCTTTTTAGGGAGTCTCTTTGGCTTGCATTTAAGTAGGAGAGAGTCGGGTCTAATTTTCCGAACACTTCCGGGTTAGCTAACCAGACAGTAGGGGGTTCAATTTGAGAATCCTCCTGGCCCTCCTCTAACATGTCGTCACTGTCCTTTTGGTCCCCTTCCTTCCTGACTGTCTGTCAGACCGGTGCTTATCTGTCCTCTTCCCGGTTGTGATACTGTTTCAACATGTTAACGCAGCACAGCCTTTGTTTTTTCCCTTGGTCTGGGGTGTCAACTAAATAATTTACCTGGCTAATCATTTTTGTCACTCGTATGGGCCACTGAACCGGGCTTTCACGGGTTCACCCTGAATTGGGAGTAGTCCCAATACATGGTCTCCAGGCTGAAATGGTCTGGCCTTGGCAGGTTTGTCTTCCTGCCTTTTCATAGCTGGCTGGGAGGTTTTTATGTGCTCCTGAGCCACTGCACAGGCTTTTGTGAGCTGCTTCTGGAATATGGAAGTGTAGTCCAACATGGAAGACTTATCCCTGGGTCCCAAAAACCTCTCCTTGATGAGTTTAAGAGGACTTCTCACCTCATGTCCATCAACCAATTCAAAGGGACTAAAGCTGGTGGACTCATTGGATGAGTCCCTAGTGGCAAACAAGAGAAATCCCAGCCCTTTGTCCCAGTCATGGGAGTACTTTTAGCAGTATGTCCTTATCATTGTCTTTAGAGTCTGGTGGTACCGTTCCAAAGCCTCTTGTGAGTAGGCTGAGGACTTCAGCTAGGTTATGCCCAGATTACCCATGACTTTTTGAAAGATCCTAGACATGAAATTCATGCACTGATCCGACTGGACCTCAGCAAGCAGCCCCTATCTGGTAAAGAATTGGGTTAGCCCCTCCACTACTACTTTGGCAGAGATAGTTCTTAGAGGAATGGCCTCTGGGAATCAGGTAGACACATCCATAATGGTGAGAAGGTACTGGTGGCCCCCTTTTGTTTTCAGCAGGGGTCCCAGACAATCCACCAGCACTCTGCTGAACGGTTCCCCAAGAGCCGGTATAGGAATTAGGGGTATAATTATAGGATTGGGCATCCCCACAACCTGGCACATGTGGCAGGTTTTACAGAAGTCCACCACATCTTTGTGGAGTTTTGGCCAATCAAAGTGCTGTTTTATGCAGGCTTGGGTTTTTCAGATACCGACATGTCCAGCCATGGAAAGTTCATGGGCTGTTCTCAATATTTCCTTAGGGTACCTCGGTGGCACCACAACCTGGTGAACCACTGTCCACTGTTCATCCACAGGTCTGTGAGGAGGTCTCTGCTTCCTCATCAGCACCTCATCCTTTAAATAGTAGCACTCTAGAACTCCCTCTGCTCAACTTCAGTTTGTGTAATCTGTGCTTTTATAACCCTGGATTGGCTTGCTGAGCCTCGGCCAAGGGAAATCTGTTTAACCCATCCCTTGGGTCCTCTAACTTCCCAAAAAAGGTTTCAGATAACCAGATAGTAGGGTCATCTGTCTGCAGTGCCAGTTCAGCCTCCTCTGTTGGAGCTTGTTTGGCCCTGGACTAGGTCACCATGCAGTCAGGGACAATGCTGGGGACCTTTTCCTGCAACTGCTCTGTCTTCCTGACCTCTTTCAGTCTCCGTAAAACCACTGGGAAGCTACCAGCTTTGGCCCGCCAGATCATTGCCCAGGAGCAAGTCAACCCCATCCACTGGTAGACTAGGGACAATCTTCATGGTTACCGGTCCTGAAACAAGGTCTCACTCCAAGTCTTCTTCTTCTTCTTTGGCCTCCTTGTCTCGAGAGACAATGGGTAAGCGCCTGGAGGTGGTCAGTGAGGCAACTATGGAGTGACCTCTCCATGGCGCATGCCTGGGTGGATGTATGGAGGTTGTGAGTTGCCCAAGCGTCAAAACCCCCCTCTCGGCCTTCCTGGTGGGGTCCAAAGGAGTGCAGAGCACGACGTTTTGCACCGGTATGGCTGCAGGAACTGCCGGAAACATGCCAAAGGTGACACGACTGCCTTTGGGGTTCCGCTCTGGAAATTCTGTTAGGGTTTACTCCCTTAGCCTTGGTCTCTCCCGAGACGCCCACACGCTCACTCCAAGTACACCTGATATAAAGGTATGTGCATATACCACCCTCTGATACCATTCACTAACACTCTAGCATTCAAGGCACTCTCTGCAGGAAAGGTCATGCCTTTTCCCAGCAGAAGGGATTGGGTGGCCCCTGTATCCTTAAGTATGACCATGGGCTTGCTTGCCTCAATTGAGGGGTATAGGGTCACTTCTTCTTGGGATATAAAATCCTGGTAGCTTTCAGAGATTTTGTTAAATTTTTCCACACTCACAGCAGTGGGTATATTGGGTCTGACTGCCGCAGTTAAAGCCACAGCCTGATCTGCTGTGCCTTCCATCAGAGCCCCATCTCCTGCACTGGTCTGGTGTGCTCTAATTAATCCTACAAGTTTTCCCCATAATTTCTAGCAGTCAGCTCGAAGGTGACTTGCTTTTTTGCAATGGAAACTTACAGGTGCTCAGGTGTCACCCCTGCTCTCAGCACTGTCTTTTTTGGCCTGAGGAGAGCTCCCTGTGTGAACAGTTTGCCCTTCTTACCCATAGCTGTTCAGGCTCCTATTACCCTCCCACCTTTTATCCTTTTCAGGTTGGCGGGGGTGACTAGGGAAGGTTTTCCCTTGGATAAGGTTTTGTGTACAAGCGTAAATTCATCAGCCAGGATTGTGGCCTACCTGGCTCTTGGAACCTTTTGTTCCTCTATCTGGGTTTTAATAGGAAGGGGGAGCAAGTTTTTGAACTCCTCAAAAAGGATCACCTCTCTGAGGTTTTCATATATCGGCTGTATTTTGAGTGCCTGTATCCACTGGTCAAAAGCAAGCTGTTTAACTCTTTCAAACACAAAGTAAGTTTGGGCAGGTTGCTTTCAGAGGGTTCAGAATTTTTGGCAGTACGCATAGTTTGAGTCATTGGCTTGTCTGCTTTGACCAAGGGAAACTCTTAGCTTTTACAGAGATGATAGACAGTCACATGACTGGCTCAGTGTATTGTCTGGTGCCTTCTAATGATATTCAAGTTTAGGAATTTCAATCTCTCCTCTTCGCCCTTTCAATGATAATGTCCCAGGATGGCTTTGAACGTCTTGCTAATGAAAGCAATCTCGGGTAGTTCAATCAATAGAGCAAGCCAGTGTTTTGGGTACAGGCTCATCAGACATGTATCTCCTCTCTGCTGCCTTGGAATGTGCAGCAAATTACAGTGGCCATCTTGGCTGCCAGGTTTTTTTGCTTAAAAGTTTACTGCAGGATTCCAGCGCTTTTTGTTTCATTAAGAGATTAATGTAGGTTTCCAATCGATGAATTGAAAAAAATCCTCCTTTGGCATAGCAGGTTTTCTTGACATAACACTTTTCACAACCACCAAACATCTGAAAGCACTTTACAGACATTGAAGTACTTTTGAAGTGTAGTCACTGGTGCAATGCAGGAAACACAGCAGTCAATTTTCCCTCAGTACTGCACTGCAGCATCAGTCTTGGTACTTGAATCCAGAGCCTTATATTTCAAAGATAAGAGTGCCACCCACTGAGCCAAACTAAACAAGCACAAATGCACAAACAGCTCCAATCCATGTTAAGTTAGCTGATCTCAGCTGCAGTAGCAGCAGAGCAGTAGTCCTATTTTAAATAGCCGCTGCATCCTAGGATGAAGAGCAGAAAAGCAGATAATGTTCCCACTCCACAGGCTGAATGGATGCAGGATACAGGAGTAAGGAATTTTTTTGGGTCTCAAACCTGCCTTTGGTGGGAAACTGATTAAAGTCAAGATTTTCACATGGGTCAGCCCTTGATTGTCATGGAATCAGGCTTCCTGTCCAATTAAGGGCAGTGGGTGGGCTCTTGAAGCTAGAGGGCCAGAGACCTTTCAGCTTCAGAGAAGCACCTGTCTGCAGTACAAGGTAAGTAACTGGGAGAGCGCTTCAACAAGAAGGTGCCCTCGCAGCAACATTTTCAAAACATTAATTAAAAAATACAAAAAATTAACCAGGCCAATACTTGGGGTGCTGGAGAGCTCCTCTACAGGGTGGCCTTTGGCTGTACCATCATGCAGGCAGGCAGAGAGGGTATGTAGATCTTCCAGAGCTGCTGGCTCCCCAGCCTGCCACAAGGTTCCTACCTTCAGGCAGTTGATCTGTCCCCGTCTGGAAAATCGTAGTTGGCCCCCTTAATCCCTGCTCAATGGGCGGCACAGTGGCGCAGTGGTTAGCACCGCAGCCTCACAGCTCCAGCGACCCGGGTTCAATTCTGGGTACTGCCTGTGTGGAGTTTGCAAGTTCTCCCTGTGTCTGCGTGGGTTTTCTCCGGGTGCTCTGGTTTCCTCCCACAGCCAAAAGACTTGCAGGTTGGTAGGTAAATTGGCAATTATAAATTGCCCCTAGTATAGGTAGGTGGTAGGGAAATATAGGGACAGGTGGGATGTGATAGGAATATGGGATTAGCGTAGGATTAGTATAAAATGGGTGGTTGATGGTCGGCACAGACTCGATGGGCCGAAGGGCCTGTTTCAGTGCTGTATCTCTAAACTAAACTAAACAAGACTCTGAATGGGCCTAATTGTCTTTCCACCTTGTGGGGGCAGGCGGCTTTCCCGGGCCCCAAAATGGCTGATGTCAGGAACAGGGTCAGAAAGTTGGTTTTTGGCTGGCCTTGCAATTTCCGTCCCTGGTCTCCTCCATCCGCCTCTGTTCCCGATATCGGCGGGGTCCGAAATTCAGCCCACATGAATACCCAGTGACCTCCAGTATGTGTGTGTTGAGTGAGGATAGATTTGTTCTCAATTGTGATACTCTCTAACAGCAAAATACTTCACTAACACTCACTATCTGGGTTAGTATATTGCTACTGGAGACAGACCAATAGAGTGCTACTTGTCCATTTAAGTTCAATGGAAATAAAAATCAGGAGAGGTGCAAAGCAGGCTGCCAATTCACTTTCACCAGTTTTTCACGATTGCACAAAGTCAAAACCTACCCCAGTGTCTCTGAAATGGGTGGCAAAATGTGAGAGTTTCTCTGTGATGGGGACTGCTAGAGGTGGCAGTTTCTGTGAAAAGATGGGGCCATTTGTGTAGCTTTTAGTAAGTCAACGGAAAACCCAGATGTGATTTATTTTCCCATTTTTTAAAACTATAATTAAAATATAAAAAAGTGTTTAAAATAAGCAGAGTGTACTAATTTTTACATACAAATTAAAACTTCTGGTGCTGGGAAAACAAGCCATCTTAGAAAATAGATTTTGTGGGTTCAACACTTGTTTCTCCTCCAGACTTTTATGTACATTGTGACCTGCCAAATATAACATATTAATTTCGCCATATGGGACACTGCTTGAAATTTTTTACTGGACATTGCAAATAACTGCTTTAAAAAAGCATAACTGAACAGCTGAAAACTTAGTTGCACATTTGCATTCTGAGAAGACAAGGACTGGCTGAGAGACAGATGGAAAGAGAGACAATGGGGGTGCTCCTTGATTCAATTAGCAAGATTGGTTTTGGCAATAGTGGTGATCAACACCCTTTGACTTGTTGGAGTCAAACTCCAATCCCCACAGAGTATGTCTGAAAGACTTTGAAATCCAACAATCCTCCAAGAAGTTGCTGTTTCAAACAATGATATGGTCACATGATCTACTTGCTGGTAAGACAGGGATTTTGAATTGTACCTCACAGAAAGGAAACAAACTGCAATTCTGAACCTCAAGAGGAAGACACCTTTCTCTGTCTCCCTCTCCAGCAAAGTCCCAGGAAAACCACAGTGGCAGCTTTTATGCTTCAATACAACAGACAAAGCCTCTCTTTGGCCTTCTGGTACCAGAGAAGCAAGCCTGGAATTGTGCACGTGGCTCCAGCAAGGACTCCAAGACCTGAACTTCAATTGAGGACATTATACCAAGGACATTAAGAATCGTATCTGTATTCCATTTATTACAAATTCTACTTCAACCTCCCCTAACTCTTTCTTCCCCTCAGTATCTATTTGGTGTGTGTGCCTCTCATATGCCTGTGACCATGGATGCTTCGTGTATTTTAGTAATTTTAACCAGGTTAGAGTGATAAGGCTAATAAACTTACATCTTTCTTGTCTAAATTCAAGAAAACCTGTCTGATTGGTTCATTTGTAATTGCAATTAGAGTGCAGTGAACAAGTTCTCACTGAGGTGGTAAGCTACAATCACGGAGTTTAAAAAGATAAACCCTGTTACGGCCAAACCAGAGAAGGGGCGAGAGGGGAGCCTGAGACCCCTTCCTCACTTGGTCGTAACAACATGGTTTATTTTCTCCAATCTGAGTAAAGGAACATTAGGAGCACCTACAGCTTAAGTTACAAGCCCATTTCCCACTCCACTTTCAATAAAATTACTGGTTTTCAAATATCACAGGCTTATATATAAAGTATTTTTGTGTTGTCAGTTATTCGGGGGCTGAGCCAACTTTTTAAAAAAGCTATTGATCAGTTTTTGAGAAGCTTGCCAGAAGTTGGCACATACAATCGCAATGGCACATCTTACAATTTCTCCTTTTTATTTCAAATATTCCATTTCCAATATTCATTGTTATTCTTTTTATCTTCACAATCATAGTATTTGACATCACCAATACTGTCCAACATGTCAGAGAAATTTAGCAATTTAAAAAAAAAATCTGGGTTTCATGGTATATTTGATACAAACTTGGACCTGTAACTCATCCCATTATATTCACGGCATTATAAAATATTGCATAACAAGTGAACAAATGAATATTGACAATCTTTTTTACTTACAGTGTAAATGTACAGTTTAACATTTTGCAGTGGCACAATCACATTCAGCTTTGAATCACACAAGCACAGTTTATAAAGTAACTTACCATGCAATGATCTAGTCAAAAGAGTGTAACAGTACAAGGGTTACTTGCTTGGTACAGCCCAACTTGCATTCTTATGTCTGTCAACTGTTATTTTAGCGAGTTGGCTTGCTGCTGTCGCTCTTAGTTACTGGAATTGCCCTGACCTGTTAATGCTTTGCTAAAATTTTTAAAATATAATCTGTGTCTCTTAGGGTTGCCAAATCTTTAGGATTGCCCTGGAGTCTCCAGGAATTAAAGATTAATTTCTAGGAGATTGCAGCGAGCAACCCAGAAGGAGACTCAAAGAGGCATTTATAACAATCACTTTCTCTGAACATTTTTGTTTATTAGTTATAAAATACTGGAGACGGGGAAAAGAAGGTTGTTTGACTGGGCGGGGCCAGTTGCAGGCAGATGGTCACATACTGGGATTACTGTAGGGTTGGTATAAATGGGTGGTTGTTGGTCGGCACAGACTCGGTGGGCCGAAGGGCCTATTTCAGTGCTGTATCTCTAAATAAATAAATAAATAAATATTCAACCTGAGGTGGTAACACTAAGATCCATCAATGGCTCACTTAATAAAGGGAGCATGACTCAGAGCCACACAGGCCACAAGATCCCAGGTTTAATTTCTGATCTGTGCCGACTCAGTTGATCTCTGTCGAAGTCGCAGTAACTCAAGGCTCCCATGTTTAGTACTTACGGGGCAATGCCTGTAGTCACTGAGCCATTGGGGTGCAGCATTCATGTTTTAACCTGAAATAAGCAACACCATTTTTGGAAAAAAATAATGTGGAAATTGTAATTTTTGTCACCAATTTCTAAAATCAAGTTCCTGTTGACAATACATATTTTAACTTTAAAGAGGTACCAGCATGAAATTAAATCCACCAGCTCCACGTATCTGGAAATTGTCTCATGGTTTTCTATCCATTGCTATCCAACCAATGGATGGAAAATCATGGGGAATCATGTGCTGCCAATTTCCTCATATGCACAGCTGAAAAACAAGGCCCTCTGCTATGGCACACTTTTGGAAAACCATCCCTTACATTTCATCATGTATTAACTCGCTAACAATATACCTATCTCAAAAAACAATCACTAAATTTTGGAAGAAATGTGGCGTTCTGATGAAAGGTCACAGAACTGAAATGTTAACTCTGCTTCTCTCTCCCCAGGCACCGTCAGACCTGCTGAATATTTCTAGCACTTTATATTTTTATACTAAATTTGGGATGTAGCTCAGTCTAAGAACCATTTAGATAAAGGGCCACGTCCCAAAATGTTTAAACTATTAGAATTAGAATTAGAATTAGAATTAGAACATTACAGCGCAGTACAGGCCCTTCGGCCCTCGATGCTGCGCCGACCTGTGAAACCATCTGACCTACACTATTCCATTTTCATCCATATGTCTATCCAATGACCACTTAAATGCCCTTAAAGTTGGCGAGTCTACTACTGTTGCAGGCAGGGCGTTCCACGCCCCTACTACTCTCTGAGTAAAGAAACTACCTCTCACATCTGTCCTATATCTATCACCCCTCAACTTAAAGCTATGTCCCCTCGTGTTTGCCATCACCATCCGAGGAAAAAGACTCTCACTATCCACCCTATCTAACCCTCTGATTATCTTATGTCTCTATTAAGTCACCTCTCCTCCTCCTTCTCTCCAACGAAAACAACCTCAAGTCCCTCAGCCTTTCCTCGTAAGACCTTCCCTCCATACCAGGCAACATCCTAGTAAATCTCCTCTGCACCCTTTCCATAGCTTCCACATCCTTCCTATAATGTGGTGACCAGAACTGCACGCAATACTCCAGGTGCGGTCTCACCAGAGTTTTGTACAGCTGCAGCATGACATCGTGGCTCCGAAACTCGATCCCCCTACTAATAAAAGCTAACACACCATATGCCTTCTTAACAGCCCTATTAACCTGGGTAGCAACCTTCAGGGATTTATGCACCTGGACACCAAGATCTCTCTGTTCATCTACACTACCAAGAATCTTCCCATTAGCCCAGTACTCTGCATTCCTGTTACTCCTTCCAAAGTGAATCACCTCGCACTTTTCCGCATTAAACTCCATTTGCCATTTCTCAGCCCAGCTCTGCAGCCTATCTATGTCCCTCTGTACCCTACAACATCCTTCGGCACTATCCACAACTCCACCGACCTTAGTGTCATCCGCAAATTTACTAACCCACCCTTCTACACCCTCTTCCAGGTCATTTATAAAAACGACAAACAGCAGTGGCCCCAAAACAGATCCTTGTGGTACACCACTAGTAACTAAACTCCAGGATGAACATTTGCCATCAACCACCACCCTCTGTCTTCTTTCAGCT
Source organism: Heterodontus francisci (assembly GCF_036365525.1). Lineage (NCBI taxonomy): Eukaryota > Metazoa > Chordata > Chondrichthyes > Heterodontiformes > Heterodontidae > Heterodontus > Heterodontus francisci. Next base: position 49,916,818 of record NC_090386.1, on the reverse strand, counting down.
AGCCAATTTCTGATCCAAAGCTCTAAATCACCTTCAACCCCATACTTCCGTATTTTCTGCAATAGCCTACTGTGGGGAACCTTATCAAACGCCTTACTGAAATCCATATACACCACATCCACTGCTTTACCCTCATCCACCTGTTTGGTCACCTTCTCAATAAGGTTTGTGAGGCACGACCTACCCGTCACAAAACCGTGCTGACTATCGCTAATGAACTTATTCTTTTCAAGATGATTATAAATCCTGTCTCTTATAACCTTTTCCAACATTTTACCCACAACCGAAGTAAGGCTCACAGGTCTATAATTACCAGGGCTGTCTCTACTCCCCTTCTTGAACAAGGGGACAACATTTGCTATCCTCCAGTCTTCCGGCACTATTCCTGTCGACAATGACGTCATAAAGGTCAAGGACAAAGGCTCTGCAATCTCCTCCCTAGCTTCCCAGAGAATCCTAGGATAAATCCCATATTGCATGCATCTGACCTTTCAAGTTGAATCATTCAGGTCCATAGCAATGCGGAGACATTGTGTTTTCAATTTGCCTAGAGACAAGTTGTACAGATCAAAACTGAAAATGGGAGCAACACATTGAGTCCATAATATCACACGCACAGTGGTTTGAAATGCACAGGTAATTTTGGGTGCTGAGGGTTTGTTATATTCGTTCTAATTGCACCTTAATGCTCCAATGCTACACAAAAGAAATTTTAAAAGCTTTAAAAATGTATATCAAAGTACTTTATTCACTGGATATTGCATTTGAAGTGCAATCTATTTAGAAGATTTTTTTTCAAAGCCGATGCTTTGGAGTAATTGAGGTCTTGAGCTGTATGTTTCATTCACAAAGGGTGTTGACCTCTCTATGCTGCTAGTTCTTGCAAATCACAAAGCTGAAAAGCAATGATGCAGAGTAGAGAACAGGGCCATTCTGTCAACAAAACATGAGGTTCAAGATCCTGATCAGAAATGTACATATCTCAATACTTCAAAAACAATTTTTCGTGTATGAAGTAACCTTGAAAAGCCTGGCATTCATTTGTGGGCTGTGCAATTTACATGCCATTTGGCAAACACTTTCTTTTGCAGCTCGGCTTTCATAATCACAATGTAAATTAGCAAATGGGATCCATCAATACGAATATACAAATTAAGAGCAGAAGTAGGCCATTTGGCCCCTCAAGCCTGCTTCGCCATTCAATAAGATCATGGCTGATCTGTTTCTGACCTGAATTCCACATTCCCATCTACCCCGATAATCTTTGATTCCCTTGCCTAACAAGAATCTATCTACCTCCGCCTTAAAAATATTCAATGACCCTGCCTCCATCATCTTGAGGCAGAGAATTCCAAAGTCGCACAACACTCAGAGAAAAAAATTCTCCTCATCTCCGTCCTAAAAGGGCGACCCCTAATTTTAAAATAGTGCCCCCTAGTTCTGGACTCCCCCACAACAGGAAACATTCACCTTGTCAAGACCGTTCAGGATCTTATATACTTCAATCAAGTCTCCCCTCACTCTTCTAAAAGCCAATGAAAACAAGCCCAGTCTGTTCAACCTTTCCTCATAAGGCAACCCACTCATTCCAGGTATTAATTTAGTAAACCTCCTCTAAACTGCCTCCAATGCATTTACATCCTTCCTTAAATAAGGAGAGCAAAACTGCGCACAGTATTCGAGATGTGGTCTCACCAATGGCCTGTATAACTGAAGCATAACATCCTTAATTTTATTTTCAATTCCTCTCATAACAAAGGATAGTATTCCATTTGCCTTCTTTATTACTTGCTGTACCTGCATACTAACTTTTTGTGACTCATGCACTAGAACACCTAGATCCCTCTGCACCTTGGAATTCTGCAGTCATTCTCCATTTAAGTAATACTCTGCTTTTTTATTCTTCCTGCCAAAGTGAACAACTTCACATTTTCTCACATTATACTCCATCTGCCAGATTTTTGCCCACACACTCAACCTATCTATATCGGTTTGCAACCTCGTTATGTCCTCTTCACAATATACTTTCCTACCTATCTTTGTGTCATCTGCAAATTTAGCTACCATGCCATTGCTCCCTTCATCCAAGTCATTGATATAAATTGTAAAAAGTTGAGGCCCCAGCACAGACCCCTGCGGGACTCCACCCATCACATCCTGCCAATCAGAAAAGGACCCATTTATGCATACTCTCTGCTTTCTGCTAGCCAGCCAATGTTCTATCCATGCTAATATGTTACCCCCTACACCATGAGCTCCTACTTTGCACAATGACCTTTTATGTGGCACCTTGTCAAATGCCTTCTGGAAATCCAAGTACAGTACGTCAAAGGGCTCCCCTTTATCCACAGCGCATGTTACTCCTTCAAAGAACTCCAATAAATTGGTTAAACATGATTTCCCTTTCACAAAACCATGTTGACTATTCCCGATTACCTTGAGTTTTCTTAAGTGCCCAGCTATAGCCTCCTTAATGAACGATTCTAACACCTTCCCCACGACAGACGTCAAGCTAGCTGGCCTATGGTTACCCGTTTTCTGCCTCTCCTCCTTTCAGAATAGAGGGGTTATATTTGCTACTTTTCAGTCTGATGGAACCTTTCCAGAATCTAGTGAATTTTGAAAAATTAACACCAATGCATCTATTACCTCATTAGCCACATCTTTTAAGATGCGAGGATGAAGCCTATCAGGACCCAGGGACTCGTCAGCCCGCAGATCCATCAATTTGCTCAGTACTGCTTCCCTGGTGATTGTAATTTCACCAAGTTCCTCTTTTCCTTCCACCTCCTGCTTTACAGCAATAACTGGAATGTTTTTGTACCCTCTATTGTGAAGACAGAAGCAAAATATTTATTCATTTCATCTGCCATTTCCTTATTATGTATTACTAACTCCCCATTCTCACTCTCTAGAGGACTGACACTCACTTTACTTACTCTTTTCCTTTTTAAATACCTGTAGAAACTCTTGCTATCTGTTTTTACATTTCTAGCTAGCTTCCTCTCATACTGTAATTTATTTTCTCCTGATTAACCTGTTAGTCAAGTAGCACTGGAGGTGTCTGAAACATGTGCATTTATGGGGTACACTGTGTATATGCCAAAGTGACCAGAAGACGTTAGACATTCCTTTTTTTATAGTTCACTTCTTACTGTTTACTTTCCACTTCCATCAGTAACATTCAGTCACACTGATCAATGGGAGGAAGAAATCAATTTTATTAACAACAGTACATATGTTTATTTATGACTTTTGTGAAGTTACTATTTAAAGAAAAAAATATGTAAGTTGAGTTTGAAACACAGTATGCTGACTGAATGTAGTATATTGAAACTTAGTTGAACACCATGAGCAATCAATTCAAATACCCTCACGATGTTTTATTGCATAAAGGATCAACTAACTTTCCCCTTCAACATTCCATCAGCAGCAATATGTATTGAAGATACCAGTAATCTATCCAATTTTGTACTAATTTATTTCAATGTTAATTTGGCAGCACCAGGAAATGTGCTGATCCTAGTTTGGTTCTCAATCTTGATCCAGTGAATGAAAGTAACAGGTATGGAAATGTCTACAAGGTTGGTGTGTGGATTGGAGTTCCTAGACATTGGATTGAGCTTTGGGGACAGTTTACGTGGGTTTATGAATCTGCTGATATGTATGCAATTATGGTGCATGGAAGCGCTTTCCTTAACCAGGATGTGGGTTTGAGTGCAAAGTAAGAGAACCATGGCTGTTTTATCTTCTTCCAAAGTCAGAGACACTAAGACAAACCATGGTGCCTAAACTGCACCAGCTGCAATCAACTGACTCAGCATAGGCCACAAATTGAAGCAGGGCTGTGCAATGCTAAAAGATGTAATCTAACTTCGCAGATCAGATTACATTTGTAACGTTCATACTATGGCTGGAATCCCTCAGTTCGGAGCATTTGATAATATGTGGGAAATCGTCCTTTACCTGATGCAGAGAGAAAGATAGAAAGATAGAAAGCCCGCCCCCCCCCTCGCACCATCTTCACCCCGCACCCCCTTCCCCTGCACCCCCCCCCCACCCCCTCCCTCTACCCCTCCCCCTTGCATCCCCTCCTCCCACCGGCACCATCCTACACCTGTGTAGGGGCCCCAACAACCCCACTGCCTTGTGGGCGTCTCGGGAGAGACCAAGGCTAAGGGAGTAAACCCTAACAGAAAATCCGAGCGGAACCCCGTAGGCGGTCATGTGTCACCTTTGGCATGTTTCCGGCAGTTCCTGTAGCCATACTGGTGCCAAACGTCGTGTCCTGCACTCCTTTGGACCCCACCAGAAAGGCCGAGAGGGGGGTTTTGACGACTGGGCAACTCTCAACCCCCATAAATTTGCCCAGGCATGCGCCATGGAGAGGTCACTCCATAGTTGCCTCACAGCGACTAAAACAACACGGAAGGCAGCAGTTACGGGTTATAAGTCCAGATAAATTGGCGTAGAAACTGGGCGCCACGGGTTGCTTTTGTCGGTGGGAGAGGTCATTGCACCTCACTGGACAGCTACCGCCCGCCTCAAACCGGGCAGCCCCCGGTCAATAAGGTTCTGTCCCGCCACAGTCTGCCTGCTTCAATGGGTGCTTGGAGCTCAGGGTCATTGCCCGAAAGGTGGACTGATACACCGCACCAAACAACATGAAAAAAGGAACGAAGGTACCAGCCCTTCGCTTTGCAAGCTGGAACGTCAGAACTATGTGTCCTGGCCTGTCGGAAGACCTTACACAAATCATTACGCCATCATTAACAACGAGCTCAGTAGATTCAATGTGGACATTGCAGCACTTCAGGAGACTCGCCTCCCCGCGAGTGGCTCTCTAGCAGAGCAAGACTACACCTTCTTCTGGCAGGGCAGGGATCCTGAAGAACCAAGACAGCATGGAGTGGGCTTCGCCATCAGAAACTCCTTGCTCAGCATGATAGAGCCTCCCTCAAATGGCTCGGAACGCATACTGTCCATCCGACTGCTCACCACCTCTGGTCCAGTACACCTACTCAGCATCTATGCTCCAACACTCTGCTCCGCACCTGAAGCTAAAGACCAGTTCTATGAACAACTCCATAACATCATTAGCAGCATCCCCAACACCGAACACCTATTCCTGCTGGGGGACTTTAATGCCAGGGTTGGGGCCGACCATGACTCATGGCCCTCCTGCCTTGGGCGCGATGGCGTTGGAAGGATGAATGAGAACGGGCCGAGACTGCTTGAGTTGTGTACCTATCATAACCTCTGCATCACCAACTCGTTCTTTCACACTAAACCCTGTCACCAGGTTTCATGGAGGCACCCAAGATCACGTCGTTGGCACCAGCTAGACCTCATTATCACAAGGCGAGCCGCCTTAAACAGTGTTCAAATCACACGCAGCTTCCACAGTGCGGACTGCGACACCGACCACTCCCTGGTGTGCAGCAAGGTTAGACTCAGACCAAAGAAGTTGCATCATTCCAAGCAGAAGGGCCACCCGCGCATCAACTCGAGCAGAATTTCTCACCCACAGCTGTTACAAAAATTTCTAAATTCACTTGTAACAGCCCTTCAAAACACTCCCACAGGGGATGCTGAGACCAAGTGGGCCCACATCAGAGACGCCATCTATGAGTCAGCTTTGACCACCTACGGCAAAAGTGCGAAGAGAAATGCAGACTGGTTTCAATCTCATAATGAAGAGCTGGAACCTGTCATAGCCGCTAAGCGCATTGCACTTTTGAACTACAAGAAGGCCCCCAGCGATTTAACATCCGCAGCACTTAAAGCAGCCAGAAGTACTGCACAAAGAACAGCTAGGCGTTGCGCAAACGACTACTGGCAACACCTATGCAGTCATATTCAGCTGGCCTCAGACACCGGAAACATCAGAGGAATGTATGATGGCATGAAGAGAGCTCTTGGGCCAACCATCAAGAAGATCACCCCCCTCAAATCTAAATCGGGGGACATAATCACTGACCAACGCAAACAGATGGACCGCTGGGTTGAGCACTACCTAGAACTGTACTCCAGGGAGAATGCTGTCACTGAGACTGCCCTCAATGCAGCCCAGCCTCTACCAGTCATGGATGAGCTGGACATACAGCCAACCAAATCGGAACTCAGTGATGCCATTGATTCCCTAGCCAGCGGAAAAGCCCCTGGGAAGGACAGCATTACCCCTGAAATAATCAAGAGTGCCAAGCCTGCTATACTCTCAGCACTACATGAACTGCTATGCCTGTGCTGGGACGAGGGAGCAGTACCCCAGGACATGCGCGATGCCAACATCATCACCCTCTATAAAAACAAAGGTGACCGCGGTGACTGCAACAACTACCGTGGAATCTCCCTGCTCAGCATAGTGGGGAAAGTCTTTGCTCGAGTCGCTCTGAACAGGCTCCAGAAGCTGGCCGAGCGCGTCTACCCTGAGGCACAGTGTGGCTTTCGTGCAGAGAGATCGACTATTGACATGCTGTTCTCCCTTCGTCAGATACAGGAGAAATGCCGTGAACAACAGATGCCCCTCTACATTGCTTTCATTGATCTCACCAAAGCCTTTGACCTCGTCAGCAGACGTGGTCTCTTCAGACTACTAGAAAAGATCGGATGTCCACCAAAGCTACTAAGTATCATCACCTCATTCCATGACAATATGAAAGGCACAATTCAACATGGTGGCTCCTCATCAGAGCCCTTTCCTATCCTGAGTGGTGTGAAACAGGGCTGTGTTCTCGCACCCACACTTTTTGGGATTTTCTTCTCCCTGCTGCTTCCACATGCGTTCAAATCCTCTGAAGAAGGAATTTTCCTCCACACAAGATCAGGGGGCAGGTTGTTCAACCTTGCCCGTCTAAGAGCGAAGTCCAAAGTACGGAAAGTCCTCATCAGAGAACTCCTCTTTGCTGACGATGCTGCTTTAACATCTCACACTGAAGAATGCCTGCAGAGTCTCATCGACAGGTTTGCGTCTGCCTGCAATGAATTTGGCCTAACCATCAGCCTCAAGAAAACGAACATCATGGGGCAGGATGTCAGAAATGCTCCATCCATCAATATTGGCGACCACGCTCTGGAAGTGGTTCAAGAGTTCACCTACCTAGGCTCAACTATCACCAGTAACCTGTCTCTAGATGCAGAAATCAACAAGCGCATGGGTAAGGCTTCCACTGCTATGTCCAGACTGGCCAAGAGAGTGTGGGAAAATGGCGCACTGACACGGAACACAAAAGTCCGAGTGTATCAGGCCTGTGTCCTCAGTACCTTGCTCTACGGCAGCGAGGCCTGGACAACGTATGCCAGCCAAGAGCGACGTCTCAATTCATTCCATCTTCGCTGCCTTCGGAGAATACTTGGCATCAGGTGGCAGGACTATATCTCCAACACAGAAGTCCTTGAAGCGGCCAACACCCCCAGCTTATACACACTACTGAGTCGCGGCGCTTGAGATGGCTTGGCCATGTGAGCCGCATGGAAGATGGCAGGATCCCCAAAGACACATTGTACAGCGAGCTCGCCACTGGTATCAGACCCACCGGCCGTCCATGTCTCCGTTATAAAGACGTCTGCAAACGCGACATGAAATCGTGTGACATTGATCACAAGTCGTGGGAGTCAGTTGCCAGCATTCGCCAGAGCTGGCGGGCAGCCATAAAGACAGGGCTAAATTGTGGCGAGTCGAAGAGACTTAGTAGTTGGCAGGAAAAAAGACAGAGGCGCAAGGGGAGAGCCAACTGTGCAACAGCCCCAACAAACAAATTTCTCTGCAGCACCTGTGGAAGAGCCTGTCACTCCAGAATTGGCCTTTATAGCCACTCCAGGCGCTGCTTCACAAACCACTGACCACCTCCAGGCGCGTATCCATTGTCTCTCGAGATAAGGAGGCCCAAAAGAAAGAAAAAAGAAAGAAAAGCACCTTTCAACAATAACAACAATGACCCTGTATTTATGTAGTGACTTTAACATAGTAAAACATCCAAGGAGCTTCACAGGAGTATTCTCAAACAAAATTTGACACTGAGCCCCATAAGGAGATATTAGGGCAGATGACCAAAGGCTTGGTCAAAGAGGTAAGTTCTAAGGAGCATTTTAAAGGAGGAAAGAGAGGTACAGAGGCGGAGAACTGGGAACTCCAAAGCTTAGGGCCTCGGCAGCTGAAGACATGGCTGTCAGTGGGGATGCGCAAGAAGCTAGAATTGGAGGAGTGCAGATATCCCGGAAGGTTGTATACCTGGAGGAGGTTACAGAGATAAGGGACAGAATTTTAACTGTTAACAGGAGCGTTGAATCCCCGAAAAGTGGTGTCAGGTCGAGAACCCATCGTGATCCTGCCCACTTTCAGGTTTGACCCAGGCGGGTTTGTAAGTGAGTGGGGAACCTCCTCATACAGCTGTCAGGAAAGTAATTAAAATCGGCAAACAGGCAATTAATTTTGAGTTTAACTCAGCATTCTGGCTTTAATGGCCAGTGAAACTGGCAAGCTGGAAAGCCTTCAAGGAGTGAAACTGATTAGCTACAGCCACGCCTAGGTGAGAGGCTGCTGTTCAGCATCTCCACTGAGAGTGTGCTCTCACTGATTGACAGGTGATTGCCAACTTATTGGAAGTCCGTTCATCTGTCTTGGACGTAACTTACCTTGATCTGTACTTTCCAACTGTTGGCCTTCACCGCAGCATGGGAACAGCTTATGCAGCTCTACTTTGGACCTCTGATGAGGAACAAGAGGAGCATCACCAACACCAGCAGCAGCAGCAGCAGCAGCTGCCTTCTCCTCAGCCACATACCGCTCACAGAGATCCAGTGGAAGAGGTGAGACCCGGAGGATCAACTCTCTCAATATGTCTGAGCCTCAGGAGGCTCAGGCTTTCACGGCAGGTTATTGCTGACATTTGCAGCCTCCTGGAGCAAGACCTCCATCCCAGTGGACCAGGTGGGCGTGCATTGTCAGTAGCTGACAAGGTGCCTGTCACTGGGTGGCAACCACCCCAATCCAGTTCTCTGCCTCTTTCTGGAGTTCTCTGCTCTCTTGTCCTGAAAGGAGAGAAATCAGAGTTGTGAGTGTGAGAAATGGATTGTGTGGACAGAAGGGAAAGGTAACATTTGTGGAGAGTGACTGTGAGATATGGGTATAAGATGGCACAAAATGAGGGTGAGTGTGAGTGTTGGCTGATGAGATGGGGATGTGAGGAGGTGCCTGGAGAGAGAAGAATGAGTGGAACCGCAAGGTGTGCTTCTTTGAGGAGCGTTGTGCAGGAAAATGTTGGAAAAGCCAAAGTGTGGGGTTTGGCTGATGAAAATTATATGGCACTCACCTTTCCTGTCCTCTTTTTTTTTTGCTCTTGAGGTCCTGCATCCTTTGGGAGTACTTATCCAGGTGGGAGTGGCCACGCTCCTGCTGCTGGCTTCCTTGGCCTCTTCCATACATGTCTGCTTGGTTTGAGAAGCTGGTCTCTTCCTCCTGTCCTTGGGAAAGATCACCTCAATTCATTCCCTCAGATCCCGCAGCAGGATCTGCAGATGAGAGACATGTTAGGTGGGAGGGTTAAGCCTTCCTAGGTCTCCTCTCCATTCCCATGGTTGCTGAAGCCTCAGGAATCAATGTACAGATCAGTCACTCTGACCCCTGCCAGGGCCCCTTTAACCAGAAACCCTTTCTTTGACAGATTCAGTGCATCGTCCTGCCCACCCTTTTTGATTGGTCGGGAAACCTGGCAGTGGTATGCTCATGCCATGGCTGAGTTAAAGAGCCACGGCAAAGCTACTTCAACTGCAAACAGGTTCTCGATCCGGTACTGGCCTTCCTTCTGTCTGCAGGCCTATTCAGTTGAGATCCCGGCCAGGGATGGCGGAGTCATGGATGGATTTTAAAGCAAGGATGAGAAGTTTAAAATTGAGGCATTACTTAACTGGAAGTCAATGTAGATCAATGAACCAAGGGGTTATGTGTGAACGGGAATTGGTGAGAGTTCAGATATAAGCAGCAGAGCTTTGGATGAGCTTAAGTTAACAGAGGTGGAAGATGGGAGACCAGTCGGGAGTGCATTGGAATAGTCAAGTCAAGAGGTAATAAAGGCATTGAATGAGGGTTTCAGCAGCAGATGAGCTGAGGCAGGGGCCGAGTCGGACAATGTTACTTAGGTGGAAATAAGCCGTCTTAGTGATGTGTGGTTGGTAGCTCTCAAATATGACACCAAGGTTGCAAACAGGGTAAATCTTGGGCAGTACACTGGGTAGAATTCCTCTGCTCTTCATAAAATAGTGCCATGGGATCTTTTATAGCCACCTAAGAGGGCATTTGGGCCTTTTTTTAACATTTGATCCAAAAGACGGTAGCAGAAGTGCACTGTTCTCTCAGGACCGCACTAGTTTTTCAGTCTAAATCTTGTGCTCAAGTCTGTGGAGTGGGATGTGAACCCACAAAAGGTTTTGACTCAGTGACAAAAGCCATGGCTGACAGATTAGTAAAAACATACTTGTGTTGTGAAAACGATGACAACTTTAAGCGTGGAACTTGACCAAGTTGAGTTATGAAGTGCAAATCATGTTAGATCAGTTTGGGTTCTGCCAGGGCCACTTAGCTCCTGACCTCATTTCAGCCTTGGTTCAAACATGGACAAAAGAGCTGAACTCAAGAGGTGAGGGGAGAGTGACTGCCCTTGACATCAAGGCAGCATTTGACTGAGTATGGCATCAAGGAACCCCAGCAAAACTGAGGTCAATGGGAATCAGGGGGAAAACCCTCCGCTGGTTGGAGTCGTACCTCGCGCAAAGGAAGATGGTTGTGGTTGTTGGAGGTCAATCATCTGAGCTCCAGGACATCACTGCAGGAGTTCCTCAGGGTATCATCTTCAACTTCTTCATCAATGATTTTCCTTCAATCATAAGGTCAGAAGTGGGGATGTTCGCTGATGATTGCACAATGTTCGGCACCATTTGCGACTCCTCAGATACTGAAGCAGTCCGTGTAGAAATGCAACAAGACCTGGACAATATCCAGGCTTGGGCTGATAAGTGGCAAGCAACATTCACGCCACACAAGTGCCAGGCAATGACCATCTCCAACAAGAGAGAATATAACCATCTCCACTTGACATTCAATGGCATTACCATCACTGAATCCCCCACAATCAACATCCTGGGGGTTACCATTGACCAGAAACTGAACTGGAGTAGCCATATAAATACCGTGGATACAAGAGCAGGTCAGAGGCTAGAAATCCTGCGGCAAGTAACTCACCTCCTTAATCCTCAAAGACTGTCCACCATCTACAAGGCACAAATCAGGAATGTGATGGAATACTTTCTACTTGCCTGGATGGGTGCAGCTCCAACAACACTCAAGAAGCTCGACACCGTCCAGGACAAAGAAGCCCGCTTGATTGGCACCCCATCCACATATATTCACTCCCTCCACCACCGACGCAGTGACAGCAGTGTGTACCATCTACAAGATGCACTGCAACAATGCACCAAGGCTCCTTAGACAGCACCTTCCAAACCCACGACTTCTACCACCACAAGGGCAGCAGATGCATGGGAACACCGCCACCTGCAAGTTCCCCTCCAAGCCACACACCATCCTGACTTGGAACTATATTGCCGTTCCTTCACTGTCGCTGGGTCAAAATCCTGGAACTCCTTTCCTAACAGTACTGTGGGTGTAGCTACCCCACATGGACTGCAGCAGTTCGAGAAAGCAGCTCACCACCACCTTCTCAAGGGCAATTAGGAAAGGGCAATAAATCCTGGCCTAGCCAGAGACGCCCACATCCCAGGAATGAATAAAAAAAAGATTTTACCTCAACCTATGCAATGAGCATCTCTGAAAACTCCTAATTCTCATGGTCCAGGTAAAGCAGCATAGTGTTATCTTTAATGAAGGTCATTGTTCTCTCACTTTCTCCCATATTCTACCCTCTGGAAACTTGAGGTCATCCAAATCTCTGCTGTCCATGTCTTAACTCACACCACTCCCATTCACCTATCATCCCTGTGGTCGGTGCCCTACATTGGTTCTCAGTCAAGAAATGCCTTGATTTTAAAATTCTCATCCATGTTTTCAAATCTCTTCATGGCTTTGCCCCTTCCTATCTCTGTAACCTCCTCCAGCCCCGCAGTCCTCCAAGATATCTGTGCTCCTCCAATTCTGGCATCCTGAGCATCCATGATTTTAATCACTCCACCATTGGTGACTGCGCCTTCAGTTGCTTAGGCCCCAAGCTCTGGAATACCCCTCTTGCACCTCTTTGTCTCTCTACCTCACTTTTCTCCTTTAAGACAATCCTTAAAACCTACTTCTTTGTCAAGCTTTTGGTCATCTGACCCAATATCTCATGTGGCTCGTTGTCATATTTTGTTTTGTAATGCTCCAGTGGAACATTTTAATATGTTATAAATGTAAGATTTTGTTGTTGAACTTGAGAGAGTTACTCATGTTTGACAGCTTAACTAACAGTAAACTAACAGTAATATATTGTCAGTGACAGAAAACATTAATCATCTTTTACTATCAAAATTTCTCACTTTACTGACATTTAAAGAAAGAAAGGCTTGCATTCATATAGACCTTTCACGAATTTAGCAACACCCAAAGCAGTTTACAACATTTGAAATATGGTCAGTGTCGTGTAGAAAACGTGACAGGCAATTTGTGCACAACAAGACCCCACAAGCAGTAATGAAACAAACGACGAGATCATCAGTTTTAGATGCTGGTCGAGGTAAAAATGTTCGCCAAGAGACCAGGATAAGTTCACTGCTCTTTGAATAGTTCTATGGGATCTTTAACATCCACCTGAGTGGGCAAATCCATCTGAAAGGCAGTACCTCCAATTGCGCAACATTCCATCAATATGGCAGTAAGGTTTCAGCCTAGATTATGCTCTGAGGACTCTGGAATGGGACTTGAACGCAGAACCTACTGGCTCAGAGGTGAGAGCCCTATCACTGACACCATCCTTGTGAGAACTTTTTTTTTATCACCGTGAGCTATGTACATATACGCACATATAAATATCTCACATATCATACCACCGACACACACACACACACACACACACACACACACACACACACACACACACACACACACACACACACACACACACACACACACACACACACACACACACACACACACACACACATATCCCCTCCTCCCCCCACCTAGAGATTATCGCAAGAGGATTTGAGTACAGGAGTAGTGATGTCTTGCTTCAATTGTATATAACTATAGAACTTGGTTAGACTGCACCTGGAGTACTTGCGCAGTTTTGGTCCCCTTACCTTAGGAAAGATATTATTGCCATACAGGGAGTGCAACAAAGGTTCATCAAACTTGTTCCGGGGATTGCGGGACTGTCCTATGAAGAGAGATTGGGAAAACTGGGCCTGTATTCTCTAGAGTTTTGAAGAATGACAGGTGATCTCATTTGAAATCTACAAAATACTTAAAGGGATAGACAGGGTAGATGCAGGTAAGATGTTTCGCCTGGTTGGGGAGTCTAGAACCAGGGGACACAATTTCAAAATAAGGGGAAAGCCGCTTAGGACAGCGATGAGGAGAAATTTCTTTACCCAGAGGGTTATGAATCTTTGGAATTCTCTACCCCAGAGGGCTGTGGAAGCTCAGTCATTGAGTATGTTGAAAGCAGAGATTGACAGATTTCTAAATACCAATGACATGCAGGGATATGGGGATCGTGTGGGAAAAAGGCATTGAAGTGGATGATCAGCCATGCTCGTATTGAATGGTGGAGCACGCTCAATGTGCTGAATGGCCTACTCCTGTTCCTATGTTCCTCCATTAAGACTCTCCTTAAAACCTACCACTTTGACCAAGCTTTTAGTCATCTGCCTTAATGTCTCCTTTTGTGTCTCAGTATCAAATTTTGCTTAATACCGCTCCTTTAAAGTGCCTTGGGACATTTTATTATGTTAAAGATGCTATATAAATACAAATTGTTGTTGTGAAAGGCTGGAGAAAACCAACAGATGAATCATCCTGGCAGTCAGGTTCAAAGCAGCATTGATACAGTTTCAAACCTTATCCTTCTCATCATGGTGCTTGGTGGGATGGCTAAACACCTTCTTCCCCCTTACCAACACCAAAAAAATTGGTATTGACTTTGAGGATCGTACAAACACTAGTTATATGGAGAAGAGAAAGGAAATATGCCTTTGTGTGATGCAAATTACACACTTGGGGTAGACCTTAAGCATTCTGTGTTAATGGACATCCTGTCAGTTTGCCCACAGCATGTGAGGGACGATGGCTATGACGGACAGCCCTTTGCAGCCTAGCTGTAATCTAGCTCCTTGTTATTGCAGAGAGCTACTGCCGACTAAATTTACATTTCTGTGCCATTTAGTAATATTAAAATTCAAATGAAGGTATATTGGCAGAAAAATTCTACAACTCATCCAATGACTATTTTTATTATTTGTGTAGTTGGTGTTTCGGCTCCATGTTTAACAACAACTACAACAACAGCAACTTATATTTATATAGGACATTTAACATAATAAAATGCCCTAAGGCACTTCACAGGAGCATTATAAAACAAAATATGACGCTGAGCCACAAAAGGAGGTGCTGGATCAGATGACCAAAAGATTGGTCAAAGAACCATGTTTTAAGTAGTGTCTTAAAGGAGGAAAGTGAGGTAGAGAGGCAGAGAGGTGTAGGGAGGATATTCCAGATCTTAGGGCCTCGGCAACTGAAGGCGCGGCCACCAATGGTGGAGCAATTAAAATCGAGGATGCTCAAGAGGCCAGAATTAGAGGAGCACAGAGATCTAGGAGGGTTGTGGGGCTGGAGGTGGTTAGAGATAGGGAGGGGTGAGGCAATGGAGAGATTTGTAAACAAGGATGAGAATTTTAAAATCAAGACGTTGCTTGACCGGGAGACAATGTAAGTCAGTGAGCACAGGGCTGATATGTACACGGGACTTAATGCGAGTTCAGACGCAGGCAACTGAGTTTTGGATGATCAAGTTTACGGAGGTAGAATGTGGGAGACCAGCCAGGACTGTGTTGGAATAGTCAAGTCTAGAGGCAATGAAGACATGAATATGGGTTTCAGCAGCAGATGAACTGAGACAGGGATGAAGCCAGGCAATGTTACAGAGGTGGAAATAGGCAGTCTTAGTGATAGCACAAATATGGATTGGAAGCTCATCTCAGGGTCAAATATGACACCAAGGTTGTGAACAGACTGGCTTAATCTCAAACTGTTGCCAGGGAGAGGGATGGAGTCGATAGCTAGGGAACAGAGTTTGGAGCGGGGACCAAAAACAATGGCTTCAGTCTTCCCAATATTTAATTGGAGGAAATTTCTGCTCATCCAGTACTGGATGTTGGCTAAGCAGTCTGATAATTTAGCAACAGTGGAGGAGTCAAGAGAGGTGGTGGTGAGGTAGAGCTGGGTGTCGGCAGTGTACCTGTGAAAACTAATGCCGTGCTTTTGGATGATGTTGCTGAGGGGCAGTCTGTAGATTAGAAATAGGAGGGGCCAAGGATAGATCATCCTAGGTAACAGTGCGGGAGTTGGAAGAGAAGCC
This sequence comes from Heterodontus francisci, assembly GCF_036365525.1. NCBI lineage: Eukaryota > Metazoa > Chordata > Chondrichthyes > Heterodontiformes > Heterodontidae > Heterodontus > Heterodontus francisci. The sequence goes on along the minus strand of NC_090386.1, from coordinate 49,901,258 downwards.
ATTGCAAGTAATACTCTGGATATGATTAGACAGTTAAGAATGGAACCAGATGAGAGCAGTCCCACCCAGCTGGACGACAGCGGAGAGGCGTTGGAGGAGGATGATATGGTCAACCGTGTCAAAGGCTGTGGGCAGGTCGAGAAGGACGAGGAGGGTAAAGTTTACCAAAATAGAATTGAATTCAACAGAATAAAAAGCTGCACTTTGGCCAAACAATAATTATAAACTTAATAGATGTTTTTATTTTATTGTCCAATATTTTTATTATCATAGAACGGGGCTGATCATATATCTCTAATCTAATCTCAAGGTTTAGATGAAGTTCATAAAATTTGAAATGTCATCTGAACCACATTATTACATTATTGCTTTAAAATCAGCCTGCTACTATCCTTTATTCTGTGGATAATATATTAAGCAGCATATGTTGTCATTGTTGCTTGCTCAAAGTCCTAGAACTCCCTTCCCACCAGCATTGTGGGAGTACCTTCAGCAAATAGACTGCAGGGTTCAACAGGAAGATTCAGCATCACCACCTCAAGGACAACCAAGGATGGGCAATAAATGCTAGCCTTGCCAGTGATGTTCACATACTGAAGAATGTTTAACAGCTGGCATAAATAACTTTTTTTATATCATTGTACTTGTAACACAGGAAAACCAATTTCGCAACAGCTATGCCCCTACATTATAGCCTCAACCTCACAATGCACTCTGCATGCCCACCAAAAAAAATGATTTTGTAAGTGAAGGCATTGGAAAAATGTCATCCAAGGGAAAGATATCAGGGCTAATCCTCCTTCCTCAGCATTGACTGACTGTGGGGAGGGTGGTCAGATACCAAATCAGTGTATGATTCTCCACTTGGCCCTCAATAGCACTGAGAGAGGGATGTGCTCCACTGGGCACAGTAAAATACTGATGGGAAGTCCTAGCACTGCATGGTCTTTAAAGATAGCAGCAATGTTAAGGGTAGATTAAACGGAAGCCCTGTGAGATACTCAGAAGAATTTTAACACTATTGGGACAAGATATTTATTGCACCATCTTCTGATGAATTGTGGGTACAACAACAACAACTTGCATTTACATAGCACCTTTAACATGGTTAAATGTCCCAAGACTCTTCACAGGAGAGTTATCAAACAAAATTTGACACCAAACTATGTAAGGGGATATTGGGACACGTGACCAAAAGCTTGGTCAAACATGGAACTTTTAAGGATCATTTTAAAGGAGAAAGAGAGATAAAGAGGCAGACAGGGTTATGGATGGAATTCTAGAGCTTAGAGCCAAGGCGTCTAAAGGCATAGGCACCAATGGTGGAGTGCTTAAAATTGAGGATGCACAGAGCTAAGAACTGGAGGAGTAGAGAGACCTCAGGTTGGTGCTGGGTTGTGGGGGGACGTTATTGGGCTAGAGGATGTTAGAGATAGTCAGGGTTGAGGCATGGAAGGATTTGAAAACAAGGATGGGAATTTTAAAGTCAAGGTGGTGCTGGACCAGGAGCCACTGTTGGTCGGCGAGAAGTTGGGTGATGGTTGAATGGCACTTGGTGCAAGTTAAGATATGGGCAGCAGAGTTTTGGATGAGGTCATAGAGGTTGGAAGATAAGAGGCCGGCAATGAGAACATTGGAATAGTCAAATCTAGAGGTAATAAAGACATGTATGAGGGTTTCAGAAGCAGATGAACTGAAGCAGGGTGGAAACAGGCAATGTTACGGAGGTGCAAGTAGGTGGTCTTAGTGATGAAGTGGATATGGGGTCAGAAACCCATCTCAAGGTCAAATTGGGCACCTAGGTTGCAAACAATCTGGTTCAGTCTCAGACAGCTAACAGGTAGAGTGATGGAGTTGGTGGCTAGGGAACAGAGTTGGTAGCAGGATTGAAGACAATGCTTTTGGTCCTCCCAATATTTTCTTGGAGTAAATTAAACCACATCCATCAGACAAGTAGTGTGATAAATCGGAAGCAGTGGAGGGAATGAGAGAGGTGGTGTTGAGGTAGAGTTAGGTCCATACATGTAGAATTTGGCCTTATAGTTTTGAATGATGTTGCAGACGGGCAGCATGTAGATGAGAAATAGGGACGGGGGGTGCCAAGGATACATCCTTGGGGGACACCAGTGATAATGGTGTGGGAGAGGGATGAGATGCCATTGCATGCACCCAGCTCTATCTCATCACCTGCAATGGCAGCTCAACTCACACCATTATGTGGTGTCCGCCAAGGATCTATCCTTGGCCCCCTCCCTATTTCTCATCTACATGCTACCCCTCGGTGACATAGTTCAAAGATTCAAGGTCAAATTCCACACAAAGGCTGAGAAACCATTGCAGGTGATTCTCTGGCTATGATTGGATAGATAGGTCTGGAACCAGGTGAGGGCAGTCCTACACAGTTGGGGGGCAGAGGAGAGGCATGGAAGGAGGATGGTGTGATTAACCATGTCAAAGGCTGCAGATGGTTCATGAAGGATGAGGACAAATACTTTTATCATGGTCATAGTCACAGAGGATGTCATTTATGACTTTGATAGGGACTGTTTCAGTATGGTGGCAGGGGCAGAATGCTGATTGGAGGATTCAAATATGGTTAAGATTTTGTTTTAATTTATGTCTGCCAGAAACTGTGATTTGCAGATCAGTGGTCCTTATGTTTATTTAAAGGTTCCATCCTCTATGAATGAGATCATGCTGCTGTGTCATGGCTGAGATGACAAGAAAGCCCATGTGGCAGCCCAGGCATCACTGCAATCTGCCTTGGAGGGAGCCAACAAGAGGGTCGCACCCAAGCAGTATTATTAAGGAACAAGTGAGAGTATAAAGAGTGATGGAATGGGATGAGGGAAGAACCTGGTTTTACTGTGAGACTGTTCTCTTTACTGAAGATGTGATGGAATATTTGGAAGGTTGATTGAGGGGGGGATTCTTGCTTCGTGGTAGAGAAATAGTTTATAGAACTAGTTTATAGAATTTCTCCAGCAGCTGTCTGGGGGCTTCTGATTTCTGCTTTTTGGCTGCTCCAAATAAGACCATCTCGCAAAAGGGAGAAGGAATCCACAGTACTGAGTTGGGAGAAGTAGAAGGTTTCTTGAGGCTACTGCAGGCATGTCTGGGACTCTTTATAGCCCTGAGAATAATGCAAATAAATGTAAATTCATCCACAACAAATTCCCCATGGACTCTTGCATGACATTTTGTGCACTGTTTTCCCATTTAAAATGAGCACGGGGGTGGGGGGAGGGGGTGGGAGGGCACTTTGATGTTGTTATCCTTGTGTTTTTCATTAGTTATCCTGCTGCTATTGCTTGTGTGATAGTTTTCTTCTTCTGGCTGCTGTTGATTTTTGCACCACAAACCTTTTTGCATTGACCAACAGCATTTGTACTTTTGAAGTCACATACTGCTAATTACATTGTTCATGTCAGGATTACTGGTAGCTGTTGTGAATTTGGAGGAGGAAGAGGTGTTCATGCAGAGAGCAGAATGGCAGGTATGCTTGTCTGGTCCCACCCACATTTAGCAAAGGAACTATGTTCTCTGACCCAGAGACTCCTTCAGTTTCTACTTCACTGGGGAAGCTACGCGGTGCTACCAGTACCAGCACTTGGGCCTACCATTCCCATTCCTTACACACGGCCAGGTATATGGTCCTGAGTCATGGAACATAGTTCCTGGTCTGATTGAAGGCGAGTGTGAGACCCAAAGTGCAAGCGATATGTGCCTTTCCCCTCTGTGACAGAACTCCTCTTCTTCCTTCAAATCCAGGTTTGCTATTGGAAGGCTAAATGGAATGCTGTTCTCACTCTGCCTGCAACCACTCCCCAAATGCAACATTGAGGAATTATCCCTATAATTCCATGATTTGCTCTCCAGTACCCAGCCAAAGTGGACATCGAAGGCAATGTCCATTGGCAAGCTGTTCAACTATGGAGGGCAACATTGCCAAGTTTGATACAGAAGCAAAATACTGTGAATGCTGGAAATCTGAAACAAAACGAGAAAATGCTGGAAATACTCAGCAGGTCAGGCAGCATCTGTGGAGACAAAAACAGAGTTAACGTTTCAGGTTCTGATGAAAGGTCACAGACCTGAAACTTTAACTCTGTTTTTCTTTCCACAGATACTGCCTGACCTGCTGAGTATTTCCAGCACTTTTTGTTTTTGTTTCAAGTTTGATACAGTCCTCGCCCCACACAGATTAATTTATTAACTTCAGATATGAAGAATGACACTTGGAAGTCATTAGTGTCTGTTAAATTGTGGAAGAGTATGATACAGTACTGTCTCCCATCCATTGCCCCAGCTACAACTCTACAAGATCAGTAAAATGTTGGAGGAAGTGAAATGTTCCATATATCTGGACTTGTCCAATCCTAAGATAACACTTTGTGCACAACCTTGGAGTGAATGGAAAACATGCATGAAAATAAATCCAAACCACAAGCACTGTCTATTTAGGCACCCCTGAGAGTCAAACACATCTCCCAGTGAACAAACTGTTGGGCTTCATTCTGTCTTTTGCTCACAGAACTCTCTCATTGTACTGGTGTCTCTTGGACTACCTGCCACTCTTAAAATCAAAGGTAAAAACAGCTCTTCTGGAATACTGAGCTATCAAATTGACTAGGAATGGACAGAAAATAAGGTTCTCTCTCTATCTGGGCTACACAACGTTCTAATTACTAATGTTCCTATTCCTTGGATATACAAAGAGATTTCGGTTTTGAAGGAGGTGGAATAGACCACAAAGGACATAGGTCAGATATTCAAAGAAATAAAACATGCCCATGATAAAACAAATTGAATGAAAGAGCAGGAAAACAGAAGACAATATTGACATATAGGATATCGAACCACAGGCTCGAACCATGGTACACAAATGGAAATTAATCATTTGGGCGACACAGTGGTTAGCACCGCAGCCTCACAGCTCCAGCGACCCGGGTTCAATTCTGGGTACTGCCTGTGTGGAGTTTGTAAGTTCTCCCTGTGTCTGCGTGGGTTTTCTCCGGGTGCTCCAGTTTCCTCCCACAAGCCAAAAGACTTGCAGGTTGGTCGGTAAATTGGCCATTATAAATTGCCCCTAGTATAGGTAGGTGGTAGGGAAATATAGGGACAGGTGGGGATGTGGTAGGAATATGGGATTAGTGTAGATTTAGTATAAATGGGTGGTTGATAGTCGGCACAGACTTGGTGGGCCGAAGGGCCTGTTTCAATGCTGTATCTCTAAAACTAAAAACTAAAACATACAACAGAAAGTGCCAAAACCATAAAGAAACAGGAACAGAAGAGGAAATAACACATATGAAAATGAACATTGCATTGTCCTCAGGAAGTAATGCCGTGCATCAATGCAAAATAACCCTGAATTGACTACAACTGTAAATTTCTAATGAATTAGCTCTTATACGCCATTACAAGGTAACCCTGACTGATGAGTGCACCACTGTAAATTTCTGATGTAAATGGGTCTTTTTATTGCACTATACAAAGTAACCTTCCTGAGATGGCAAATAACATCTGGGAGCTGAATGTAACACTTCAACATGATGGATAAAGCAATTTTCTAAAGCTGTTTCCGAATTTTCTACACTCTTCCCCCTGTACTTGAGATATAGGTTGCTGTTAATGATAGAAACGCTGGGCAGGATTTGCTCTTTTAGCACTTCTGCCACGGGCACCTCTGGACCATGTTTGCACACAACTCATTTTAATGGTGGGAAAATCATGGCCTGGGGTGCAGAATTTCCAATATATCACTAAGTGGAAAATCTGCATACATTTTTAGAAAAGACTACTGAAAAAGTCATATGGAAGGCAGAGATTTGCAGTTTCAAAAAGGATAAGAAACATCTTTTGAAAGATGAACTCTTAAAATGACAGGATGGTGGAGTACACTAGAATATTGTCCATTTACCTCTGTATTTTGATTTATCCAAGGAGATCTATCCAAGGATAAGATAAGATGAATGGATATGGATGCAATAGAAATGGTTCCTTCAGTGGCTATTCAATCCACATGTTCCATCTTGACAGTACGCATTGTCAGGCTATTGAATTTTGAGAGAATCACTGCTAAACCTGATCCTGACCTGGCATGCTCCATACAGGAAGGCAGACTGGATAGTGGTAGGAGCAGGATTCCTTGTCAATTTTCTGCCTCCCAGCACAAGGTGCTGAAGCCAATTTAATGTATTGTTGCCACTGCCTTGGCTGAAATGAGCTAACTCAGCACAGTCCAAGGATTGAACCTAGGATTTTCCTGATCTGTATGACTCAGCTATTCACTGGATTACATTTATTTACATTAGGAGAACATACAGATTTTTTAAAACTTGAGGTAGTAAGGTATAAGAAAAATAAGCCACAATATATATAAATTATATAGTCATGTTACTTGTAACCATTGCACAGTGTTTAACTTTGCCATTAATATTATATTTTTAATACTAAGTTTACAATTTACTTTTGTACTTTTAATGAAAACGGTTTTATCTGTCAGCCCAATTTTTTTCTTTATTATATATCAGTGGATGAATATTCTAGATAGTTTCCCCCCAGTTTTTTCCAGTCCTCTCTCCAAGGTACAGGCTGAAGCTGTGGTATGTTCCACAGGTGCGAACAGAGCTCCAGTCTGTCAGTCAAATTGTCGCGCGTTATGGGTGAGCGTGACATCTAGCAACAGCAGGCAAGTCACATGTGGAGGTTATCACACCTAATTATAACTCCATCCTCTCATATGCACTCATCAACAGGGTTTGTAGAGGTGCAGAAACCCTAGTCTAGGAATGTTGAATGTGTCATGCTAGGCCCCCACCTGCCAAGAATGAGGCACATTAATTTTGTCATGAACATTGATTTTAAACTGTTACTGGAGTGAAGAAAGGACTTTTTAAACAGATCAGCCGTTGCTGGAAAAGATATTTGCATGTTAACAGACGATGCTTGGAAGGACAAAGGACCATTCCCTGACACATTCAACCCACAATAGACCTTGATCACCAGGTATTGTGTGTAAGAGGAGCATTCCAGCAACTGCTAAGGTAATACATCCAAGACGCTGTCAGGCCAGTTAGTCACATGATTAACCTACTTGGCAACCTGGGTTTTTCTGAATTGTACAAACAATTTGAACTCAGAGTGTCTGTTTGCTCCTGGACTGAGAAGATCTCTCCTGTCTGCTCCCGTCTCTTTCTCACAAGCCTCTGAATCCACTGAAGACACATGAACCCCAAGAGAGAAAAGTCTCCTACAGCGAACAAGGTTTAAGAATACTGGGACCCAATGAAAAGCAAGATCTACCTACAATCAAGGACTCTACAGTGAGCTCGAAGAACCATAACAAAAACTCCTCAGATATTGCCTCAAACATTTCCACTTAATTTTTCTTCTGCTCTTTTCTGTCTCTATTTGTATGTGTGTATCGCGTATGCATATTAGTGTGGGCGCGTCATGTATCCGTAGGTGCCAACCGAATTAGAGTTTAAGTTCAAGTTCAATAAATCTCAAGCTTTCTTCTTTAAACCTAAGAAAACCTGTTTGTGCTGGTTTCCTTGCCTTAAAATTGGAAAGCGGTGAATAAGGATTCACCAAGGGGGAGCTAGAAACACGGTGTGGTTAAAATTAAACCCTGTTACAGTAAGACCAGGTGAAGGCTGAGAGGGACTCCTAGTCACCTTTCTCACCTGGTCGTAACAAGTGTATCATTGTGCATCCCTTTATTGGATGAGAACAGCTAGCTCAGCAGACATGGCGTTGTAGTGTTTTGAAATTGCAATTGCAATGTGCATTGTGTACTCCAGAGCACACATGCTGACAATGTGAAACTAAGACAGGAATAAAGGAGAAGCCTTTATGCCCAGCTGCTGCAGTCTTTCTGTCTTTGCTTCATATCTAAACTCGGCTAAACCTCGCCCCATTCCTGAGGACCACAGCAGAGATTAAATGCTGGATATTTAAAATGTGGCTAATTAAATATTCCAGTTTGTGTGTGTAGCTACATCATTAGAACGTCAGTCTGACCCTGATATCAATTGCAACTGAGCTTCTAGGGAAAAAGAAAAAAAAATTGCATAAAAACTGTGTCTGGAAAAATAGATGGAAAGTCATGAAAAAGTGAAAGCATTTACCCCCATGAAGCTGCCCCACTAATGGGTCAGCTCCACTCAATCCACTGGCACAGATTCATGCACAAAATATGAATTAGGGCACTGGGCCTCCGTTACACCCTCTCTGTACTAATGCTTTGTCTTTCAGCACACCATTAACATACCGTTTGCCTTTGTTCCATGACCTTCTGGTCAGTTATTCTCTATGATCTTGTCCTATCAATGCCTTCTCTTTTGTTATCTCTTGCCCCACCCCCTGCTTTACTTGCTTAAAACCTTTTACATTTCTAATATTTGTCTGTTCTGAAGAGGGGGGTCACTGACCTGTAACTAGTAGAGTTGATGAGGGGGAGCCAGTGGATGTGGTTTATTTGGACTTTAAGAAGGCTTTCGACAAAGTCCCACATAAGAGATTAGTGTGTAACATTAAAGCGTTTGGGATTGGGGGTAATGTATTGCGATGGATAGAAAATTGTTGGCAGACAGGAAACAAAGAGTAGGAATAAATGGGTCTTTTTCTGAATGGCAGGCAGTGACTAGTGGGGTACCGCAGGGATCGGTGCTCGGACCCCAGCTATTCACAATATATATGAATGATTTAGATGAGGGAACTAAATGTAATATCTCCAAATTTGCAGATGACAGAAAACTGGGTGGGAGGGTAAGTTGTGAGAAGGATGCAGAGAGGCTTAAGGGTGATTTGGACAAGTTGAGTGAGTGGGCTAATGTATGGAAGATGCAGTATAATGTGGATAAATGTGAGGTTATCCACTTTGGTAGCAAAAACAGGAAGGCAGATTATTATCTGAATGGCTATAAACTCAGAGAGGGGAATATGCAACGAGACCTGGGTGTTCTCATACACCAGTCGCTGAAGGTAAGCATGCAGGTTCATCAGGCGGTAAAAAAGGCAAATGGTATGTTGGCCTTCATAGCGAGAGGATTCGAGTACAGGAGCAGGGATGTCTTGCTGCAATTATACAGGACCTTGGTGAGGCCACACCTGGAATATTGCATGCAGTTTTGGTCTCCTTTTCTGAGGAAGGATGTTCTTGCTATAGAGGGACTGCAGCGAAGGTTTACCAGACTGATTACTGGGATGGCGGGACTGACATAGGAGGAGTGATTGAGTCGGTTAGGATTATATTCACCGGAGTTCAGAAGAGTGAGGGGGGGATCTCATAGAAACCTATAAAATTCTAACAGGACTTGACAGGGTAGATGCAGGAAGGATGTTCCCAATAGTGGGGAAGTCCAGAACCAGGGGTCATAGTCTTTTCAGGACTGAGATGAGGAGAAATTTCTTCACCCGGAGAGTGGTGAGCCTGTGGAATTCACTACCACAGAAAGCAGTTGAGGCCAAAACATTGTATGTTTTCAAGAGGAGTTAGATATAGCTCTTGGGGCGAAAGGGATCAAAGGATATGGGGGAAAGCGGGAACAGGTTACTGAGTTGGATGATCAGCCATAGTCATAATGAATGGCGGAGCTGGTTCGAAGGGCTGAATGGCCTACTCCTGCTCCTATTTTCTATGTTTCTAACTGTTTGGCAAAGATTATAATTGCGAAGAAACAAATATTTCTGATTAAAAACTGTAACTACAGAATTCAACAACTGCAGTGGGTAAATATATGGCACTGTGGCAGACACACCAGAAAGGTTTCGGGTTTCTATCAATGATCTGTTCTGAGTTAATGAATTTCATCTGGGTCTCTGAAGAGGGCAACACGATTAGTTCAGCATCCCTGGACTACAAAAAGGGGAAAAATATAAAATTACTTGGGTTCACTCTCCTGAATGCTAGCCTGCTGGACAGTGGGCATTGAGTGAAGACAGGATTAAGCTCATCTCTGATAGCTGACTGAAATTCACTGTTTAGGCTCATAACCACTTGAGTGATGCATGAGAGGGCTTCTGGCACTTGTAGAACCAAATAACAGAGTGTCTATATCGTTAGAATAAGACTGGAAGAATGGGAAGGGAATTGGTTGCGGAAGATAAGGACTACAACTCCCAGCATTCGATGGGAATATTCATTCATAGTCACCCGAGAGCTGGTGTTCACCTGAACTGGAGTTGAGATTTAAGTCTGAACCACGGCAACTTTTGAATCACAGTCTTGTTTGCAATGGAAATGTAATTAGTTTTTATTGAAAGATATCAATTTCTGCAACCAAGCTTCTCCCCAGCAAGGCAAGACATCTATATAATTAGAAAGCAAACATCAGATCACTCACAATAAACTGCCTCCCTCCCACCCTACTCCTCCCAATGCCAACTATATGTCAACCAAACTTATAACTAACTGAGCAACTGATCCAAATTGAAGACAGGCCATATCGCTACATACTGGAACCTCAAAATATTCCACAATTAGCAGACATATACAACAGTTAACTTTCAGACATGTACCAAAGTGAAGCAGGGTTAGAGGGCAGTGCATAATTGGATAACGGTCCACAGATGTAGTTCAGTCCCCATTTTAAAGTCATACTTTGTCATGCTGCAGCACCTCCCCTGGGGGAATAGTGTGTAATTTGCAGCATGACAAGTTTACATGGGCAGTTTTCATTATAAATCTGGATATCGGAAGTTACAATGGTAAGAACTGACAGGAATTGCATGCAGATACAAGATTTTGAACATATTCATAAATTTTTGATTGCTGTCTTTTTTGAATTTCATAGATAATGAGACCATATTAATGTATTAAAAAATTGTTTGCACTTCCTGTTAGATATATACAATAAGTTCTGATGTCCACATTTATAATGGAAACTGTGTAAAGTTACCAAACTATATCTTACACATTCCCTCGACGGAAGTGTGTCAGTGTACAAATTTGCGCAGGCAGTTTCCATTATAGCTATAGTCATAGAATTTATAGTGGAAAAAGTTTGTAGGAGGTGTATGTTGATGCAAGATTTTTAATATGTTAATAGTTATGTTTGATTGCCTTTAAGTTCACAGTTATATAAATATGTTTGGTCTCCGTCACTTTTTGAATGTATTTATCAGCCTGTCTTTTTCAAATTGGAGAGTTATTCTAGCCTCCAAAGAGAAATAATTAGACCAGATAGCTGGTGAGAAAAGGAAACAAACCTTTATCTAAGAATATATTTTGTATCATAGTTTAGCACAGCAGTTGTAAACTATTCATTATTTTCTGTCACACAAGAACTCAGCTATGCTTTATTATTATAAAAATGTATGTATTCTGCAACTATTCATTGTTCTTTTACTACTTAATAAATGTATTTGGAAATGACATCTCAAATTAAAGACTGGTATAATGTTATTTAACACATTCCAAAGAAAAGGAGGAATACATAATAAAACCAGAAGTTAAAATGGGATTCTTCATTGTACAAATTTTCTTAAATCTGGCCAAGTGAAGCAGGATTTAAGGCAAAAAGACTTGCACTTCTATAGCTCCTATCACGACCACAGGACGTCACAAAGTGCTTTATAGCCAATGAAGTATTTTTGAAGTGTAGCCACTGTTGTAATGCAGGAAGAGTGGTAGTTAATTTGCACACAGCAAGATACCAAAACAGTAGTGAGATAATGATCGGATAACCTGTTTGAGGTGTCAGTTGAGGGATAAATGTTGGATGAAGGTTCACCTACAAAAGTAACCTGTATTAGAATTAGAATTAGAACATTACAGCGCAGTACAGGCCCTCCGGCCCTCGATGTTGCGCCGACCTGTGAAACCATCTGACCTACACTATTCCATTTTCATCCATATATCTATGCAATGACCACTTAAATGCCCTTAAAGTTGGCGAATCTACTACTGCTGCAGGCAGGGCGTTCCACGCCCTTACTACTCTCTGAGTAAAGAAACTACCTCTCACATCTGTCCTATATCTATCACCCCTCAACTTGAAGCTATGTCCCCTCGTGTTTGCCATCACCATCCGAGGAAAAAGACTCTCACTATCCACCCTATCTAACCCTCTGATTATCTTATATGTCTCTATTAAGTCACCTCTCCTCCTCCTTCTCTCCAACGAAAACAACCTCAAGTCCCTCAGCCTTTCCTCGTAAGACCTTCCCTCCATACCAGGCAACATCCTAGTAAATCTCCTCTGCACCCTTTCCATAGCTTCCACATCCTTCCTATAATGCGGTGACCAGAACTGCACGCAATACTCCAGGTGCGGTCTCACCAGAGTTTTGTACAGCTGCAGCATGACCTCGTGTCTCCGAAACTCGATCCCCCTACTAATAAAAGCTAACACACCATATGCCTTCTTAACAGCCCTATTAGCCTGGTTAGCAACCTTCAGGGATTTATGCACCTGGACACCAAGATCTCTCTGTTCATCTACACTACCAAGAATCTTCCCATTAGCCCAGTACTCTGCATTCCTGTTACTCCTTCCAAAGTGAATCACCTCACACTTTTCCGCATTAAACTCCATTTGCCATCTCTCAGCCCAGCTCTGCAGCCTATCTATGTCCCTCTGTACCCTACAACATCCTTCGGCACTATCCACAACTCCACCGACCTTAGTGTCATCTGCAAATTTACTAACCCACCCTTCTACACCCTCTTCCAGGTCATTTAGAAAAATGACAAAGAGCAGTGGCCCCAAAACAGATCCTTGCGGTACACCACTAGTAACTAAACTCCAGGATGAACATTTGCCATCAACCACCACCCTCTGTCTTCTTTCAGCTAGCCAATTTCTGATCCAAAGCTCTAAATCACCTTCAACCCCATACTTCCGTATTTTCTGCAATAGCCTACCGTGGGGAACCTTATCAAACGCCTTACTGAAATCCATATACACCACATCCACTGCTTTACCCTCATCCACCTGTTTGGTCACCTTCTCGAAAAACTCAATAAGCTTTGTGAGGCACGACCTACCCGTCACAAAACCGTGCTGACTATCTCTAATGAACTTATTCTTTTCAAGATGATTATAAATCCTGTCTCTTATAACCTTTTCCAACATTTTACCCACAACCGAAGTAAGGCTCACAGGTCTATAATTACCAGGGCTGTCTCTACTCCCCTTCTTGAACAAGGGGACAACATTTGCTATCCTCCAGTCTTCCGGCACTATACCCGTCGACAATGACGACATAAAGATCAAGGACAAAGGCTCTGCAATCTCCTCCCTAGCTTCCCAGAGAATCCTAGGATAAATCCCATCTGGCCCAGGGGACTTATCTATTTTCACACTTTCCAAAATTGCTAACACCTCCTCCTTGTGAACCTCAATCCCATCTAGCCTAGTAGCCTGAATCTCAGTATTCTCAACAACATTTTCTTTCTCTACTGTAAATACTGACGCAAAATATTCATTTAACACTTCCCCTATCTCCTCTGATTCCACACACAACTCCCCACTACTATCCTTGATTGGCCCTAATCTAACTCTAGTCATTCTTTTATTCCTGATATACCTATAGAAAGCCTTAGGGTTTTCCCTGATCCTATCCACCAATGACTTCTCGTGTCCTCTCCTTGCTCTTCTTAGCTCTCCCTTTAGATCCTTCCTGGCTAGCTTGTAGCTCTCAAGCGCCCTAACTGAGCCTTCACGTCTCATCCTAACATAAGCCGCCTTCTTCCTCTTGACAAGCGCTTCAACTTCTTTAGTAAACCACGGCTCCCTCGCACGACAACTTCCTCCCTGCCTCACAGGTACATACTTATCAAGGACACACAGTAGCTGCTCCTTGAATAAGTTCCACATTTCGATTGTTCCCATCCCCTGCAGTTTCCTTCCCCATCCTACGCATCCTAAATCTTGCCTAATCGCATCATAATTTCCTTTCCCCCAGCTATAATTCCTGCCCTGCGGTATATACCTGTCCCTGCCCATCGCTAAGGTAAACCTAACCGAATTGTGATCACTATCACCAAAGTGCTCACCTACATCTAAATCTAACACCTGGCCGGGTTCATTTCCCAGTACCAAATCCAATGTGGCATCGCCCCTGGTTGGCCTGTCTACATACTGTGTCAGAAAACCCTCCTGCACACACTGGACAAAAACTGACCCATCTAAAGTACTCGAACTATAGTATTTCCAGTCGATATTTGGAAAGTTAAAGTCCCCCATAACAACTACCCTGTTACTCTCGCCCCTGTCGAGAATCATCTTCGCTATCCTTTCCTCTACATCTCTGGAACTATTCGGAGGTCTATAAAAGACTCCCAACAGGGTAACCTCACCTCTACTGTTTCTAACCTCGGCCCATACTACCTCAGTAGACGAGTCCTCAAACGTCCTTTCTGTCGCTGTAATACTCTCCTTGATTAACAATGCCACACCCCCCCCTCTTTTCCCATCTTCTCTGTTCTTACTGAAACATCTAAATCCCGGAATCTGCAACATCCATTCCTGCCCCTGCTCTACCCATGTCTCCGAAATGGCCACTACATCGAGATCCCAGGTACCAACCCATGCTGCAAGCTCACCCACCTTATTCCGGATGCTCCTGGCGTTGAAATAGACACACTTTAAACCAGGTTCTTGCTTGCCAGTGCCCTCTTGCGTCCTTGTAACCATATCCCTGACCTCACTGCTCTCAACATCCTGTACACTGGCACTACAATTTAGGTTCCCATTCCCCTGCTGAATTAGTTTAAACCCCCCCGAAGAGCACTAGCAAACCTCCCCCCCAGGATATTGGTACCCCTGTGGTTCAGGTGAAGACCATCCTGTTTGTAGAGGTCCCACCTACCCCAGAAAGAGCCCCAATTATCCAGGAAACCAAAACCCTCCCTCCTGCACCATCCCTGCAGCCACGTGTTCAACTCCTCTCTCTCCCTATTCCTCGCTTCGCTATCACGTGGCACGGGCAACAACCCAGAGATAACAACTCTGTTTGTTCTCGCTCTAACATGGTCCAGGATTAAATGACCCAGAAGCAGGCGGCAGCCATGGTGGTGAGGGGGAGGGGGAGTGCTGTAAATTGCATGGGATGGTGTCAATAAGGAGCCCCAACGTCATATTGCCTTGGCCGGATTCTACGAGTGGTGGCGGCAAAACGTGTGGCAACACCATTTGCATTTTAATAATGAGCAATTGAGAGGCAGTTAAGTAAGTTATTAAGGCAATTGACCGTGATCTAAAGGGTCTGTCCGGATTTAACGTTAAGCGCAAAAGTGATACGGGGCATTGGAGCCTTGGTAGCCTTTAAAGGGCGGCAACGAAGTGGCAGATGCTGCCATTGCTGCACTTGGCAACCATGGAGTGAGGCATTTCTTATTATTCAGTGGAAAGGAGTTGGGCAGCCATTGATTTGGGGTTGTGTCCTCCTTGATGAGATCATGCTTCTGGCAGGGGGCTCACTAGAGAGAGGCTGGCGAGGCGGGTGGGTTGGAGCAGCTACTGGCAAGGTCTGCAAGTCAGAATGGCAGTGCCTACGTGCCATGGGCATCATGCATTCTGGTAGAGGGTCCTTCAGTGAGGAGGAGAATCCCAGAGGAGGGGAAGTCCGGTTTCAGGTATAGGGACGACAGAGACCTCCTGGCCAGCTGCAGGGGCAGCCTGCTGATGGGAAAGTGGCAGAAGGCTGCAGAGGGGACACAAGCAAAGAACAAAGAACAAAGAACAGTACAGCACAGGAACAAGCCATTCGGCCCTCCAAGCCTGCGCCGATCTTGATGCCTGCCTAAACTAACACCTTCTGCACTTCCGGGGCCCATATCCCTCTATTTCCTTCCTATTCATGTATTTGTCAAGATGTCTCTCAAACGTCGCTATCGTATCTGCTTCCACCACCTCCCCTGGCAGCAAGTTCCAGGCACTCACCACCCTTTGTGTAAAAAACTTGCCTCGCACATCCCCTCTAAACTTTGCCCCTCGCACCTTAAACCTGTGTCCCCTAGTAGCTGACTCTTCCACCCTGGGAAAAAGCTTCTGACTATCCACTCTGTCCATGTCGCTCATAACTTTGTAAGTCTCTATCATGTCGCCCCTCCACCTCCGTCGTTCCAGTGAAAACAATCAGAGTTTTTCCAACCTCTCCTCATAGCTAATGCCCTCCAAACCAGGCAACATCCTGGTAAACCTCCTCTGTACCCTCTCCAAAGCCTCCACATCCTTCTGGTATTGTGGCGACCAGAATTGCACGCAATATTCTAAGTGTGGCCTAACTAAGGTTCTGTACAGCTGCAACATGACTTGCCAATTTTTATACTCTATGCCCCGACCGATGAAGGCAAGCATGCCGTATGCCTTCTTGACTACCTTATCCACCTGCGTTGCCACTTTCAGTGACCTGTGGACATGTACGCCCAGATCTCTCTGCCTGTCAATACTCCTAAGGGTTCTGCCATTTACTGTATACTTCCCACCTGCATTAGACCTTCCAAAATGCATTACCTCACATTTGTCCGGATTAAACTCCATCTGCCATTTCTCCACCCAAGTCTCCAACCGATCTATATCCTGCTGTATCCTCTGACAATCCTCATAATTGTCCGCAACTCCATCAACCTTTGTGTCGTCTGCAAACTTACTAATCAGACCAGCTACATTTTCCTCCAAATCATTTATATATACTACAAACAGCAAAGGTCCCAGCACTGATCCCTGCGGAACACCACTAGTCACATCCCTCCATTCAGAAAAATGCCCATCCACTGATACCCTCTGTCTTCTATGGCCGAGCCAGTTCTGTATCCATCTTGCCAGCTCAGCCCTGATCCCGTGTGACTTCACCTTTTGTACCAGTCTGCCATGCGGGACCTTGTCAAAGGCTTTACTAAAGTCCATATAGATAACATCCACTGCCCTTCCTTCATCAATCATCTTCGTCACTTCCTCAAAAAACTCAATTAAATTAGTAAGACACGACCTCCCCTTCACAAAACCATGCTGTCTCTCGCCAAGCAGGTGCCAGCTTGGATACGAAGGCACCCTGCAGCGAGGGTTTACAGAGAAGGAGCTACCTCCAGATGTTGAAGAGACAGTGCCACTGTAGACTGCGTCTCTCATGAGAAGCCATGACCATTCTGTGTTCCATGATGGCGGAGCAGGTAAGCTCTGATTGCAGTGGTGGTCATTCAATGCCAGTGTCTGTCAAGGTCACTGTGGCCCTGAATTTCTATGTGTCAGTGTTACGACCAGGTGCGAAAGGTGTCTCGGGGTCCCTTTTAGTCTTCACCTGGTCTTATTGTAACAGGGTTTAATTTTTAAACACACTGTGTTTTGAGCCCCTTCATGAATCCTTGTTCACCGCTTTCCAATTTCTTTGGCCTCCTTATCTTGAGAGACAATGGGTAAGCGCCTGGAGGTGGTCCGTGGTGTGTGGAGCAGCGCCTGGAGTGGCTATAAAGGCCAATTCTAGAGTGACAGGCTCTTCCACAGGTGCTGCAGAGAAATTTGTTTGTCGGGACTGTTACACAGTTGGCTCTCTCCTTTGCGCCTCTGTCTTTTTTCCTGCCAACTGCTAAGTCTCTTCGACTCGCCACACTTTAGCCCCGCCTTTTTGGCTGCCCGCCAGCTCTGGCGAACGCTGGCAACTGACTCCCACGACTTGTGATCAATGTCACAGGACTTCATGTCGCGTTTGCAGACGTCTTTAAAGCGGAGACATGCACGGCCGGTGGGTCTGATACCAGTGACGAGCTCGCTGTACAATGTGTCCTTGGGGATCCTGCCATCTTCCATGCGGCTCACACGGCCAATTATAAGGCAAAGAAATGAGCACAACAGGTTTTGTCAGGTTTAAAGAAGAAAAGTGAAATTTATTAGCACTTAAACTTAAACTCCAATTCAGTTAACACCTACGGATACACGCCGCACCAGCATGCATACACGATACCCACATGCAAATAGGGACAAAAAAGAGCAGAAGAAAAATAGAGAGGTTTCAGGCAGTCAGAAGAGTTTCTTGTTTACTGTGCTTTGAGTTCACTGTAGTCCCTTTGTAAGTAGTCTTGCTTTTCGTTGGCGCCCAGTATTCTTCTTAAACCTTGTTCACTGTAGGAGACTTTTCTCTTTTGGGGTTCATGTGTCTTCAGTTCTGTGAGAAAGAGGTGAGAGCAGCCAGGAGAGAGGTCTTTTCAGTCCAGGAGCAAAGAGCTTTCTCAGTTCTTTCTCTCAGCAAGTTCAAATTCAAAAAACTCCAACAGTTAGCCATGTGACGAAACTAGTCTGACCATTTCTTTTGTGTATTGGGGAAGCAAGGACTGGGTCCATTTTTCCAACACTGTCTGCTAGCATGCAAATGTCTTTCCATTCAGGGGTTTGGCAATTCCTTGTGATAGGCCCTCTTCTCTTCCCAGTCATAATTTTAAGTTTTAAAGTTCATGTGGCAAAATAATGTGTGCCTCAGTCTTGGCAGGTGGGGGCCTGCATGACAGTCAGATTCATTCCAGGAGTCCATTGGAGACATGTGTGACAGCTCCCAATCAGCCACACATCACAGCAGCAAGGTGGGGACAGATGCCCTGTTCAGGAGGTCCAACCAGTACATTCATTACCGAACTGATGTGGCCAGTCAGGCTCAGAAAGCCAGAGAATCTGTCACCATGGCAGGGTTCCCCCAGGTGCAAGGTGTGACAGACTGCACGTATATGGCCATCAAGGCTCCCGCAGGCCAGCCAACGGCCTTCATGAACCAGAAGGAATTTCATTCCCTCAGTGTGCAACTCATCTGCGACCACCATCAACAGCTTCTGCAGGTCTGTGCATGGTACCCTGGGAGCAGCCACCACCTTACATTCTCCAGTACTCGCAGGTGCCGCAGCTTTTCACCCCACCCTGCGCGCCTACTGAAAAGATGGAGGCTGATACCTGTGAGGAACCTATGACGGAGGCTGAGGAATGCTACAATGTGAGCCATGCGGTGACCCACACTACCATCGAGCAGACCATCGGTCTCCTCAAGATGAGATTCAGGTGCCTGGATCGTTCTGGTGGGGCACTTCCATATGGCCCAGCAAGGGTTTGTTGCACTTTACACAACTTGGCGCTGCAGAGGGGAGAGCCTTGGCTGCTGAGGGCTTAGTGGAGTGCGAGGAGCCCTCAGATGAGAAGGAAGATGAGGAATCTGATGACCAGTTGCACCATCCTGAAAGACATGAGGGGCTGTATGGAGGGCGCAATGACATAGGTACAAGGGAGGCTCGGAAGTCTCTTACACTCACTTGTTTCAGCTGACCCCTACCATAGCAGTGAACCATTTGAATAAAGAACCACATTCCATCCAAACTAATGTCACTTACCTCTCCTCTTAGCCCAGACCTCCTCAGCCACAAGCACCTGGTGCTTCAACAATATGCAAAGGATGAACACACAAACCCTGGTCACCCCCAGCCAACCCTTGGATCAACCCATGCCACTCTTGCACTGACAGAGGGTCACCAGCAATGGATGGAAACTTACATAAGCCAAATCCAACATTTATTACAAAAATCATCTGACACAAGCAGAGAGTCTTTAACTGTCCATGCACCCGTGAGGCCCAAGTGCACCTAGTGCTTTTTCTTAATTCTTTTACTAGTGCTTGTGCATGGTTCTCCCCTTTTGCTGCCAGCTGACTTGGAGGCAGACTGCTGAATTTGTTGTCCCATGGCCTGGGATGACCTTGGCAGCTGTCCTCTGACTGCCTGAGGCCTCCCAGGCCCCAGCATGCTGAGGAACTGGTGCACAGATGCAGGATCCTCCTCTGTCGTTGCGGCAACCTGAGGCACTGGTGTCACTGGCAGACGGGCTGAGGAGCTACTTTCCACTCCAGGAGTGCCCTGAGAGGAGCCCCCAGAAGCAGAAGGCAGTCGCTCTTCCTCCCTTGTAGGGAACACTTACACCTCATAGGAACATAGGAAATAGGTGCAGGAGTATCTAACCCCTCGAGCCTGCTCTGCCATTCAACCAGATCATGGCTGATCATCTACCTCAATGTCATTTTCCTGCACTATCCCCATATCCTTTGATATCTTTAATGTCTAGAAATCTATTGATTCCTGTGTTGAATGTACTCAATGACTGAGCCTCCACAGCCCTCTGGGGTACAGAATTCCAAAGATTCACCACCCTCTGGACCAGATTTTGTGCTCATCCCGACAAGTTTCGTGGCAGTTTCGTGCCGATATTGCTCAGCTGACACCCTGGTTGGCCGGCTGCTCTTGGCGGTTGTGGGGGGGAGGGGGTGGAAATTCCCATCCCTATTAAGTGTTTTAAGTCTTTGACTCCAAAAGACAAGAGGATCACTCGGCGGTGTTTCCCTCGACTTTTCGTCCTGGCGCCGTGAGCCCAGGCTCCTGCATAAAATCCAGCCCTCTGAATGAAGAAATTCCTCCTCAACTCAGTCCTAAGTAGCCTATCTCTTATTCTGAGACAGTGTCCTCTGGTTCAAGACCCACCCCACTAACTCCCAACAGCTTTCCTGCATCAACCCTGTTGAGCCCTGTAAGAATTTTGTATCTTCAAAACGATCACCTCTCATTCTTCTAAACTTTAGAGAATGCAGGCCAAGTCTCAACTTCTCCTCGTAGGACAATCCCGCCATCCCAGGGATTCATCTGGTGAAATAAAAACAGAAAGTTCTGGGAAAAACTCAGCAGGTCTGGCAGCATCTGTGGAGAGAGAAGAGTTAACGTTCCAGGTCAGTGACCTTTAGTCTGGTGAACATTCGTTGTACTCCGTTTATGACAAGAATGCCCTCCCTTAGGTAAGGAGACCAAAACTGTACACAATACTCCAGGTGTGGTCTCACCAAGATTCTATGCAATTGCAGCAAGACTTCTTTACTCCTGTAGTCAAATCTTCTTGTGATGAAGGCCAACATACCATTTACCTTCCTAATTGCTTGCTGCACCTACATGTTAGCTTTCAGTGACTTATGAACAAGGACACCCAGGTCCTTTTGGACATCAACGCTTCCCAACCTCTCACCATTTAAGAAATATTCTGTTTTTCCTACCAAAGTGGATAACTTCACATTTTTCCACATTATATTCCATCTGCCATGTTCTTGCCCACTCACTTAGCCTGTCTAAATCCCTTTGAAGCCTCCTTGCATCCTCCTCACAACTCACATTCCCACCTATTTTTCTGTTATCAGCAAACTTGGAAATATTACATTTGGTCCCCACATTCAAATCATTGATACTGATTGTGAATAGCTGAGGTCCAAGCACTGCTCCTTGCAGTACCCCACTAGTAACAGCCTGAGAATGACTCGTTTATTCCTACTTTTTGTTTTCTGTCTGTTAACCAATTCTCAATCCATGCCAGTATATTACTCACAATCTCATGTGCTCTAATTTTGCTTACTAACCTCTTGTGTGGGACCTTATCAAAAGCCTTCTGAAAATCCAAATACACCACATCCACTGGTTCTCCCTTATCTATTCTGCTAGTTCCATCCTCAAAAAACTCCAACAGGTTTGTCAAACATGATTGTTCTTTCATAAATCCATGTTTACATTTGACCAATCCTACCTTTATTTTTCCAGTTCTCCCTGCTGACCTGAGAAGAGTGTGGACCTGATGGAGACTCCAGGTGCCACCTCCTTGTCTCACCATGCCTCTGCTGGATAGAGTTCATGGACAAGGCGATAGCATGCAGATCCATTCACAACTCCTGCATCCATTGACTGGCCTGCTGGACATGGCTCCCCATCAGAGTTGCCAATCTCTTGATGGATGAGACCACATGCTCAGACAAGAGGGAGACTGCAGCACTCATGGCCTATATGGAGTCTTGCACTCCACGAGCCGGGGTGTACATACCCTCTGGAATCACCACCAGATCTTTATGCTCACGCTGCACCGCCAGCATCTGCTGCCTCACGGATGACTCCAGAGGCAAATCATTAACCTAGGGCTCAGCACGGGCCTGGCGTGTGTGGTGCTCTCACCAGGTTGTGACCCCGATTCTTCTCGGGAACGCATACCCACTGAGGTGAAAATATCTACGCTGGTGGATGGCGCGGGGGGGATGTAGTGATGCTACACCCTCTGAGGTCCCCTCCACTCCTCAGGAAGTGGTGACTAGCCCCCGGAGACAGCAGCTCTGTGTTCTCATGGTTGACCTGCGAGAAAGAACAGAATGATCAGCACTCCTTCCCTCTCCAGACAGGAGCCCGCAGAGTTGCCTGCATCTCACATTGATGCCTGTACATTGAGGGACACATGAACATCGCCCCTCATGCTCACCTGAGGGTTCCCTCGTGCCCAGTGATGAGGCGACTCACCCTCCTGTGAATGCACTCCAGCCTCACCATCCGCGATGGAGCAGCTGCCATGAGAACCTGCCAGCTCTAGAGCCTCCTCCTCCATGAGCATCAATATGGCGATCACCGGGAGTCTGCCACTGGTCCGGGCCCTCTCCCTGGTGTTCTGCACTCTCTTCTTCTGCAGGAACACAGAAGAAGAATGCTAGTTGCCGCACTAGAGCAAACACAATGCCTAATCACCTTGCATGCTTGATGCTGTAACAGGGGCCAATGGTACAATGTGCGATTAGAACTCTCTTAAGCCACCTGGTGAAGGATGTCAGTGCAAGGCTCCCTTTCCTAGACAGAGCTGCAGCCATTCCTTACAAAGGAGATTCTGCAGCATCCACTCATTGCCACCATCATGGTGGGCTCTCCTTCCCAACCATTTGCATCCTCCCACTTATCCTTTTGCTGCCCCCACCCCCCCCCCCCCCACAAAGGGTACCGAGTGGGGTACTCATCCTTGTAGAGTAGAGAAGCTCATTGATGTGCTTGTAGCACTGCAGCCAGGTTCTCCGAATGACCCCACGGCTGCTGACCTCCTTTGCAACCTCCATCCAGACTTGCCTGGTTAGACGGAGAGGTTTCCTCCTTCTGACCCTGGGAAAGAGGACCTCCCGCCTTGCCCAAGTAGCCTGGAGGAGAACATGCAGGGAGTCATCAAAGAACCGTGGGACCACCAGGATCTTGCTTCGGTCATGCCTACAAGCGCGTGTCTCTTGTGCCTTTCTTCAGAGAATGCTTGAGGGTCTCTGGCGGCTGGGTGCTGCAAGGTTGAGGGTCTCTGGCGGCTGGGTGCTGCAAGCTTGAGGGTCTCTGGCATCTGGGTGCTGCCAGCTAGAGGGTCTCTGGTGGCTGGGTGCTGCCAGCTTGAGGGTCTCTGGTGGCTGGGTGCTGCCAGCTAGAGGGTCTCTGTTGGCTGGGTGCTGCCAGCTTGAGGGTCTCTGGTGGCTGGGTGCTGCAAGCTAGAGGGTCTCTGGTGGCTGAGTGCTCGCATGCCTGAGTCCTTTGACAGCATTTGCTGGGACAACAGCTGCAAGAACTGATGTCCGCATCAAGGCTCAGGTGTTGGCAACCTTTTAAACATAAATTCCTTTTGTGTCAGGTGACGACGCAGCCTCCGACTGAAAGCCTGCCTTTGGGCACTGACTGGCAGCCAGTAATTGGCTGGCCAACGCAAAATTACTATGGGAACAGGAGTTGGAGCGGGAGGGTCTTCGCCACCAGCTTCCACTTCCGCCTTCCCTTTCCCATCAGGTCCCGTTAAATCCCGGGCATGGAAGCCAAAATATCCCAAATAAAAATATGTAAAGAAACCATCAGAATGTAACAGCAATGCATGCCTGAGTGCAATTTCCAAATGTTGTGCACTGTGTACCAAGCACCCAGGCATAAATAGCCCACCGCAACAAACTGCAAGTTCTCCTCAAGCAAATCTGCTTTGTTGTAGAGTGAATTGAATCCCATCTGGTCATGTAAATGGAGCTTTGCATTGTGAGGTGAAGTACTTGCACAGCTTACAAATTTGCACAATAGCCTTTTTTGCATCAGGGAATCATATTTAAAATTATTAGGAAAGAACACATTGCGATTGTTTGCCTTAGTGTTTGGCATTCCCATGTGTGGCTTGGAGTGAAATCATGCAGATATATAATTAATCTTTATTTGCTCAAACAAATTCCTGTTAATTTAACTGCTGCAGGAATACTTTGTGTACCATATTGGCAGTTCTGCCTACTGAACACAGGACAAGTCTGTACTCTGGTAATTGTTGAATCTATTCATTTTCACAGGTAAAATTTGCAATCCCACATTTGCATGGATTGAGCATGGGAAAATGATAAACTCTTATTAGCTTTGTCATGGCAACCAAACAATTGGCTCCTTGGGAGAAAACAGCCAACAGTGAAAAGCAAAGCTCCCTTTCTTTCTCATGCTTAACATCTGTTGCCCAATATTCAAATGTATGCATTATAGTGTGATCTGCTAACCATCGCCCTCACTGTTCATCTTTTAGAAGTGTCTGTTTTTTAAATGAAGCATGTGATTTTTTTTTAATGCCATCATCAATCAAGTGTTTGCAGTTTTGAAGAATTCCTGACTGTGTTACGGTTTTAGGGCTATTTGAGGATTTTGTTCAATCAGTAAAAAACACATTTTCATTAAATTTGTTCAACAAGAATGTAATAACAACACTGGCTTATACCAGTGCCATTTTATTTACACCGAAGTTTGTGAAAGCTGAAAATACATTTCTCTTTTTCTCTTAAAATAATAAAACATCTTTAATATTTAATGAAAGAAAAAGGAAGTTTAGTTCCCTGTCTATTTTTTGTCTTCTTTCCGAGAGGCATTTATTCCTTGCTAGAATATGGTTGTAAGAGTGTTCATCATTATTACTTATGTTGCCCAAATAGTGATTATTCATTTACTAGTCTGATAAGTGGCAGCAGTCTAGTCAACTGCAAGAGGCATCACTGCTGAACATAATCCTGTTCTCACTTGATGTCCATACAAGCACACTTCTACCAGGAGTCTTTACATAATAATTATAAGCTAAAACCCAGGCTGCTTTTCCACTCCCTAACCGAGGAATACTGAAACCGACTGTAATGATCCTCCTGCCTCCTCAGATAAGATCAGCCGTCTCTGCGAATACCAGGGAGGCCACTCTTGGACATTCTCATTCTGTATACATCACTGACTTAACCATGAGGAAGTGTCTAAAACTCAGATTTAGATTTTTTTTAACTTAATTCTTCAGATGAGGGCATCACTGCAAAGTCACCATTTATTGCTCATGTCTAGTCGCCCTCGAGAAGGTAATGTTGTGCTTTCTTCCTGAAACACTGCAATTTGTGCAGTGAAGGTGGTTCCATTATGCTGTTAAGTAGGGAGTTACAGGACTTTGTCCCAGAATCTTCTTTGAATCTTCATGGAACGTCCTCATTTTAAAACAGCATTTTATCGCTCAAATTCTGGTGGCTTTTGCACGCTATCTCCTCTGGTAAAAACATGCCACTTGTATAGTACTTACATCTATTAAGCAGGGAAACTTTTATAAAATGGTTCTCATAAACAGAGTACTCTGAATATGATAAATGTGCTATTAGATGCAAATATAAAGATAATCTAATTTAAGCATGTGGTAATTGTGAGGCAAAGGTCGAAAAACAGGAAAGCCTCTGAACCACAGTGACACTGAAACTAAACTTGTGAGGGTATATTGTCTGTAAAATATATGAAAAATTATTTTATGAAGCTGAAGATGTTTGAAGTGATTTTTTTGATACATTCCTGGAATGTGAGCATGGCTGGCAAGGCCAGCCTTGAGAAGGTGGCGGTGAGTTGCCTTCTTGAACCGCTGCAGTCCTTGGGATGTAGGTACACTCAAAGTGCTATTAGGGAGGGAGTTCCAGGATTTTGACCCAACGACTGTGAAGGAATGGTAATATAGTTTTAAGTCAGGATGGTGTGGTGGCTTGGAGGTGAACTTGCAGGTGGTGGTGCTCCCATGTGCTTGCTGCCCATGTCCATCTTGGTCGTAGAGGTCGTGGGTTTAGAAGGTGCTATTGAAGAAACCTTGGCGAGTTGCTGCAGTGCATCTTGTATATGGCACATATTGCTGCCACTGTGCACCAGCGTGGAGGGACTAAATGTTTAAGGTGGTTGACGATCAAGTGGGCTATTTTGTCCTGGATGGTGTTGAGCTTCTTGAGTGTTGTTGGAGCTGCACTCATCCAGGCAAGTGGAAAGTATTCCATCACACTCCTGACTTGTGCCTTGCAGATGGTGAACAGACTTTGGGGAGTCAGAAGGCGAGTTATTCACCACAGAATTCCCAGACTCTGACCTGCTTTTGTAGCCATAGTATTTATATGGCTGGTCAGGTTAAGTTTCTGGTCAATGGTAACTCCCAAGATGTTGACAGTGGGGGACTCAGCAATATTAATGCCAGTAAACATCAAGGGGAGCTAGTTAGATTCTCTTTTCTTGCAGAAGGTCATCACCTGGCACTTGTGTGGCGCAAATGTTACTTGCCGGTTATCAGCCCAAGCCTGGATGTTGTACACGTCTTGCTGCATGTTGGAATGGACTGCTTCAGTATCTGTGGAGTTACGAGCAAAACTAAACATTGCACAATCATCAGCAAACATCCCCACTTCTGACCTTATGATGGACGGAAGATCATTGATGAAGCAGCTGAAGATGGTTGGGCCTAGAACATTATCCTGAAGAACTCCTGCAGTGATGTCCTTGGGCTGAAATGATTGGCTCCAACAACCACAACCACTTTCCTTTGTGCTAGGTATGACTCCAACCAGTGGAGAGTTTTCCTCCTGATTCCCATTGACCTCAGTTTTGCTAGGGCTCCTTGATGCCACACTGTCATCTGCTGCCTTGACGTCAAGGGCAGTCACTCTCACCCCACCACTGGAGTTCTGCTCTTTTGTCCATGTTTGGGCCAAGGCTGTAATGAGGTCTGGAGCTGAGTGGCCCTGACAGAAACTAAACTGAGCATCGGTGATCTGGTTACTGCTGTGTAAGTGCCACTTGATAACACTATCAATTACATCTTCCATCACTTTGCTGATGATTGAGAACAGACTGATGTGGGGGTGGGGGGTCGTGGGGGTGTGTAATTGGCCAGATGGATTTGTCCTGCCTTTTGTGGACAGGACAAAACTGGGTAATTTTCCACATTGCTGGGTAGATGCCAGTGTTGCAGCTGTACTGGAACAGCTTGGCTAGGGGCACAGCTAGTTCTGGAGCACAAGCCTTCAGTACTACAGCCAGAATGCTATCAGAGTGCCTTCAGCCATTTTTTGATATCACGTAGAGTGAATCAAATTGGCTGAAGACTAGCATATATGATGCTGGGGACCTCAGGAGGAGGCCAAGGTGAATCATCCACATGGCACTTCTGGCTAAAGATGGTTGCGAATGTTTCAGCCTCGTCTTTTGCACTGACGTGCTGGCTCCCCCATCATTGAGGATGGGAATGTTTGTGGAGCCTTCTGCTTCAGTTAGTTGTTTAATTGTCCACCACCATTCATGACTGGATGTGACAGGACTGAATCACAGAATTATTACAGCACAGAAGGAGGCCATCTGATCCATTGTGTTTGTGCTGGCTCTCTGAAAGATCAATATGCCTAGTGCCACTCCCTCACCTTCTCCCCATAGCCCTGCACATTCTTGCTTTTCTGATAACAAATCAATTCCCTCCTGAATGCCTCGATTGAACCTGCCTCCACCACAGTCTCAGGCAACGCATTCCAGATTCTAACCACTCGCTGTGTGAAAAAGTTTTCCTTTAAATGATGAGGAGGACCTTTGGTCTTTAATATGGGGACATTTGATCTCCTGTAAAGGTTGTATCCAAGTTTTCCGCAACGGTGGGCTCTGAAAGACTTCTTTTGCCAATTACCTTATATCTGTGCACTCTTGTTCTTGATCCTTCCACCAATGGGAACAGTTTCTCTCTATCTACTCTGTCCAGACCCCTCATGATTTTGAATACCTCTAACAAATCTCCTCTCAACCTTCCCTTCTCCAAGGAAAACAGTCCCAACTTCTCCAATCTATCCACATAACTGAAGCTCCTCATCCCTGGAACCATTCTCATGAATCTTTTCTACACTCTCTCTAATGCCGTCACATCTTTCCTAAAGTGTGGCGCTCAGGACTGCAGAGCTTTGATTGGTTGTGGGATCACTTAGCTCTGTCTATTCCATGCTGCTTCTGCTGTTTGGTTCTAGGTTGTGGTTTCACCAGGTTGGCAATTCATTTTGCGGTATGCCTAATGCTGCTCCTGGCATGCTCGCTTACACTCCTCGTTGAACCAGGGTTGATCCCCTGGCTTGATAGTAATGGTAGAGTGAGGGATATACTGGGCCATGAATTACAGATTGTGGTTGAATACAATTCTGCTGCTGCTGCTGATGGCCCACAATGCCTCATGGATGCCGAAGCCCAGTTTTGAGCTGCTAGATCTGTTCTGAATCTATCCCATTTAGCACAGTGGCAGTGCCATACAACATGATGGAGGGTGTCCTTAGTGTGAAGATGGGACTTCGTCCCCACCAGGACTGTGCGGGGGTCACAAGTACCAACACTGTATGGACAGATGTATCTGCGACAGGTAGATTGATGAGGGCGAGGTCAAGGTCAAGTAGGTTTTTCCCTCTTGTTCGTTCTCTCACCACCTGTCGCAGGCCCTGTCTGGCAGATACATCCTTCTGGACTCGGCCAGCTTGGTCAGTCATGGTGCCACTGAGCCACTCTTGGTTATGGATATTGAAGTCCCCCACCCACAGTACATTCTGTGCCCTTGCTACCCTCAATGCTTATTCCAAGTGGTGTTCAACATGGAAGAGACTGATTCATCAGCTAAGGGCAGTAGGTGGTAATCAGCAGGAGGTTTCCTTGCCCATGTTTGACCTGATGCCACGAGACTGCATGGGATCCGGAATCAATGTTAAAGACTCCCAGAGCCATTCTCTCCCAACTGTATAGCACGTCCCGTCACCTCTGGTGAATTGTCTTGCCGGTGGCAGGACATACCCGGACTGGTGATGGAGGAGTCAGGGACATTGGCTGCAAGTTATGATTCAGTAAGTACGGCTATATCGGGCTGTTGCTTGACAAAGGTCGATGCCAGGTAGTCTATCCTGTTTTATTTGTTTTCAACTTTTCTGTAGCCGTTTGGTACAAATGAATGGCTTGCTAGGCCATGTCAGAGGGCAATTAAGAGTCAAGCACATTGCTGTAGGTCTGGAATCACATGTAGGTCAGTAAGAATGGCAGATTTCCTTCCCTAAAGGACATTAGTGAACCAGATGGGTTGTTACAAAAATACGGTAGTTTCATGGTCACTGAGACTAGCTTTTTATTCCAGATTTATTAATTTATTGAATCGAAATTCCACCAACTGCTGTGGTTGGAACTCTTGTCTCAGGAGCATTAGTCCAAGCCTCAGATTACTGGTCTAGTAGCGATACCATAATGCTAGCATTCCCGTTATTTCACTGAAAGAAAAACTCTAATTTATGTAGCATTTAATTGCATCTCTGAAATACATCTTAAAACCCTACACAATGAATCATGTTGAAGTACAGTTAATGTTATTTGGGGAGAAAAAAGAACTTAACTTTGCATACAGAGCAAAGTATATCCCATAGTTTGTGATAAACAATCTTCTGTGTTTAAGAATAAGAAATTAACTGTCTAATTTTGCATTACATTTAGGGAATTAACCATAAGGAGCATACAATGATATTAATGTTCCATATCATAATTTTAAAATATTGAAAAAGATTTCCAATTTGCATTTGTGTCAGACTCCAGCAGAAAGCAATAGCTTTTTTTTTAAATCAGGAAGGATGCTATACTGTGAGGTATGCAAAAGCACAACTTGATGCTTAGAATATATCAGCTTATTCATATAAATGTAACCAATTAATTTTCAGGGCAGCTGGCAGTTAGATTTCTGCACGATGAAAATCTAGGGTCCATTATAAGACTCAGCTAGTTTTTAATTTTGCTTTTCTCCAATTACCCCCATTCTTTCTCATTTGTTAAAAGGTATTTTTGCATTTAAAACCACAGTCAATGATAAACCAATGGTCCACTTGCCACAACCTGTATTTAGTAATATAAACTATTGCCTTGTCCCGGTGGTAGTGAAAGCCCACTTTTGCATTGGTCTCAGTAACTGTCACCGGAACTTAGGATCTGGTTCTACCATCTACCAAATGGAGAAAGGTGGCAGCTGGAAGCATAAATAGTGAAAAGCGACTGGGAATCTGGTAGATTGTTGCCTCCCAAAACTGCTGCTGAAATATAAATGCACCCCAAGACTCTCACAACTGTCTCCCATTTCCAGACTACCTCCCCATTATGGAAAATGGACCAGTTGAGCTCCTCTTTTCCAGTTTTTCATGCTTCCCTTTCTACTTTTGTTATCCTACCTTCTTGGCTCTTCATGCGCTCTTTTTTTTTAGAGATACAGCACTGAAACAGGGCCTTTAGCCCACCGAGTCTGTGCCGACCATCAACCACCCATTTATACTAATCCGACACTAATTCCATATTCCTACCACATCCCCACCTGTCCCTATATTTCCCTACCACCTACCTATACTAGGGGCAATTTATAATGGCCAATTTACCTATCAACCAGCAAGTCTTTTGGCATGTGGGAGGAAACTGGAGCACCCGGAGGAAACTGACGCAGACACAGGGAGAACTTGCAAACTCCACACAGGCAGTACCCAGAATTGAACCCAGGTCGCTGGAGCTGTGAGACTGCAGTGCTAACCACTGCGCCACTGTGCCGTCCTATGTTTTGCAAATGTCTTTCACTTCTTTGGTACTGCTTCCTGTTATCTCATGCTAATAACACTTCTGTCACTTAACCATCTGTTTTTCACCCAGCACTTCACAGATCTTTCAATTATTCCGAGTGTGTTTGTTTATTTATTCCATTCCCTTTCCCTTGGTCCTGTTCCTTTATAAATGCTTTTGAAATGTCATATGTTTCAGTTCCAATGAAGAATGCACACCTGAAATATTGCCTTGTCTCTTCTCGATAAATACTGACTGAACTGCTGAGTGATTTCTCTTTATGTTTCAGATTTTATTTGTCATTTTTATAAATGACCTGGAAGAGGGTGTAGAAGGGTGGGTTAGTAAATTTGCAGATGACACTAAGGTCGGTGGAGTTGTGGATAGTGCCGAAGGATGTTGTAGGGTACAGAGGGACATAGATAGGCTGCAGAGCTGGGCTGAGAGATGGCAAATGGAGTTTAATGCGGAAAAGTGTGAGGTGATTCACTTTGGAAGGAGTAACAGGAATGCAGAGTACTGGGCTAATGGGAAGATTCTTGGTAGTGTAGATGAACAGAGAGATCTTGGTGTCCAGGTGCATAAATCCCTGAAGGTTGCTAACCAGGTTAATAGGGCTGTTAAGAAGGCATATGGTGTGTTAGCTTTTATTAGTAGGGGGGTCGAGTTTCGGAGCCACGAGGTCATGCTGCAGCTGTACAAAACTCTGGTGAGACCGCACCTGGAGTATTGCGTGCAGTTCTGGTCACCGCATTATAGGAAGGATGTGGAAGCTATGGAAAGGGTGCAGAGGAGATTTACTAGGATGTTGCCTGGTATGGAGGGAAGGTCTTACGAGGAAAGGCTGAGGGACTTGAGGTTGTTTTCATTGGAGAGAAGGAGGAGGAGAGGTGACTTAATAGAGACATATAAGATAATCAGAGGGTTAGATAGGGTGGATAGTGAGCGTCTTTTTCCTCGGATGGTGATGGCAAACACGAGGGGTCATAGCTTCAAGTTGAGGGGTGATAGATATAGGACAGATGTGAGAGGTAGTTTCTTTACTCAGAGAGTAGTAAGGGCGTGGAACGCCCTGCCTGCAGCAGTAGTAGATTCGCCAACTTTAAGGGCATTTAAGTGGACATTGGATAGACACATGGATGAAAATGGAATAGTGTAGGTCAGATGGTTTCACAGGTCGGCGCAACATCGAGGGCCGAAGGGCCTGTACTGCGCTGTAATGTTCTAAAAAAAAAGATTTTCAGTATCTGTGGTTTTTCACTTTTTTGTCAATGACAATTAAACTTAGAGCTGTATAATTTTTCTTACTGATAAAATCTACCATTTTTTCTGATTGGTTGAGATTCCTGAACTTCAGTAGCACATTATTTTCCGGTATTTTACCAATGAACTTTCATTATATGTAAGGCTGCGTCTGCTGACAATGCAACCACTAGGTGGTGCTGCACTGGCACATGCGCAAGTGCAGCCTGTTCAACTAAAGCATCACAGTCAGCGACGTTCAGGCGGCTGCCAGGACTAAAGATGGCGCTGCTCAAATAATCACACAATGGCAACGTAAACACATGGCAGCACACAATGGCCGGAGAGATCGGGCGCGAGGGAATGGCCAGAGAGATCGGGCGGGGTGGGGGGGGAATTGCCGGAGCGAGCAGGCGGGAGGGGTGGGGGGGGAGGAGAAGAGCATACCCGCCACCACCAGGGTCTTCGGCCGCTCTCTCCCGGCTTCCCCCCGCTCTCTTCCCCGGCTTCTCTGCTTGCTCTCTCTCCCGCGTTATGCAATGACATCATTTGCGCATGCACCAACCGGTCCTGGCAATGCAGATTGCCACGCACGTGCAGAAAGCAGGAGCCCGTTTGCGCATATGCGCAGGTTGGCGCAGTCGGATGACTTCAGCGGCCGGCTGCGTTGTCAAGAATCACTTTGTATATGTAATTAATCACAACGTGTAACTGTGAGACATTTGGACTCCTACATATCAACTAAGACAAACTGCAAACATGTATAATTGAGCAATTAGAGAGATACATTACTACTGGCAGAACAGTAATATCAGCATTCTCTTGGTTACCCCATATACTTAGTCTGGATGTTTTGTTGGCCCAATCCACAGTCACCACTTTGAATACGATTCCCAATTCAACATGGCAGAAGGTGCACTGAACAATGTGAATCACGGCACTTCTTCCACTTCTGCCTGAATGATATAAATATATTGATTTTATTGTTATATCTCTTCAAAAGGTATCAATATCCTGAGGGTTACCATTGGCCAGAAACTTAACTGGATCAGCCATCTAAATACTGTGGCTTCAAGAGCAGGTCATTCTGTGGCAAGTAACTCACTCCTGACCCCTTAAAGCCTGTCCACCATCTACAAGACATAATGATAGAATACTCCCCACCTGCCTGGATAAGTGCAGCTCCAACAACACTCAGGAAGCCCGACACCACCCAGGACAAAGCAGCCCATTTGATTGGCACCCTATTCGCCACTTTAAACATTCACTCCCTCCACCACTGGCACACCATGGCAGCAGTATGTACCATCTACAAGATGCACTGCAGCAACTCGCCAAGGCTTCTTTGACAGCACCTTCAAAACACATGGCCTCTACCATCAAGACGGACAAGGGCAGCAGGCACATAAGAACACCACCACCTGCAAGTTCTCCTCCAAATTGCACACCATCCTGACTTGAAACTATATTGACATTCCTTCACTGTCGCTTGATCAAAAACCTGGAACTCTCTCCCTAACAACACTGTGGGTGTACCTACATCACAAGGACTGCAGCGTTTCAAAAAGGCGGCTCACCATCACCTTCTCAAGGGCAATCAGGGAGGCGGAATGCCAGTGAGGTTCACATCTCATGAACGAATAAAAATATTTAATCAGTTCTGTCATGCTCACACAAGGATAAATTATGAACAATATAATGAACGTATGAAACTAACCCAAAACAGGCGCTTTTCTTACAAAACAAAGTGGAGTCCAGTGGTCAGGTGACCTTAACCTGTACTGCTAATACACATGGAAACTACAAGAACCCTGAGACAATCTTCATGCCTGGACAAGCCTTGCAGAATGCATTAAAATGTAAATAACCCATTCTGTGTTAATGGCTACTTCTAGAGAGTCATAGAGAGATAAAGCACTGAAACAGGCCCTTCGGCCCACCAAGTCTGTGCCAACCAACAACCACCCATTTATACTAATCCTACATTAAACCCATATTCCCTACCACATCCCCACCATTCCCCTACCTCCTACCTACACTAGGGGCAATTTACAATGGCCAATTTACCTATCAACCTATCAATTCTCTCCAACGAATTGGGTTAACAATGGCATTGCAGATTTTGTGACTCCAAATTCAAATTCAAGAGAATGGGTGTGGAAAAACTCCACTTTATCAAGATGGAATGAACATGAGTGACACCCAGACCCCAGCATTAGACACCATTTATGAGAACAATGAGTGAGAAACTCTGGTCACATGACAGAATCTGGGTTTCTGAGAAGGAGTTTTAATAAGAGACATTCTGTGCAGACAAAGCCAGAAGAAGGAGGAGAGAGAGATCCATCTAGGCCATCGATGAGACAGGACCCTGCCTAAGGTTACCAGCTTTGAACTACATGTCGGCAGTAACTGGAGTTTGGCCTTGAACTCCCTACCTGAGAAATCATACCAGGACATTGCCAGTGACCCTTGGCTGGAATATAACAAAAACAGTCTGCAGCAGCACATCCATCTTCCTAGAACTCCCAAGTCTTACTTCAGTGAACAAGGGAAAAGAATACACCATTCTGCACCATTCCAAGTCTTCAGCTTAGGGTTAAACACAAGTTAAACAGAGGACACTTTAAAACCATCAGACCTAAATACATGTTATCTTTTAATCTCTACCTTTTCTTGTGTCTGTACATGTGTGTGTGTATGCATGTGAGAGTGGGAGAAGTTGTGTACATTTTCGGATGTTGTATAATAAACATTTATCTTTCTTTTAAACTTACAAGAAAACCTGGCATTTGCCTATTTGTTGATCATTAAAATGCTCAGGAGATAAAAATATATTTTTTTAAACAAAACACTGTCTTCGGTTAGTCGAGAGGTGAAAAAGGGAGAACCATCCCTATCATTTCTCACCTGTCTGTAACCGTTTTCTCAATACTCACTAGATATATGCACCACGTAGTGTGATATTGAGCTGAAGTTGTCCTCTCCTTGCCATCTCCTGAGCACCACCCTACAAAAATCTGATTCACCCAGACATTTCAGCTTTCATTCCCTCAACACAGTGGCGCAGTGGTTAGCACCGCAGCCTCACAGCTCCAGGGACCCGGGTTCAATTCTGGGTACTGCCTCTGTGGAGTTTATAGGTTCTCCCTGTGACAGCGTGGGTTTTCGTCTGGTCCTCCGGTTTCCTCCCACCACCAAAGACTTTCAGGTGATAGGTAAATTGGCCATTGTAAATTGCCCCTAGTGTAGGTAGGGGTAGGGAATATGGGATTACTGTAGGGTTAATATAAATGGGTGGTTCTTGGTTGGCACAGACTCGGTGGGCCGAAAGGCCTGTTTCAGTGCTGTATCTCTAAATAATAAAATAAACTCTGGTCAACTGTGCATCACACCTCTCCTTGTTCTTTGCTGCACCATTGGTTGAAGAGCCTTCAAGGCATCATGCCATTGCAGTCCAGAATTTTCTTTCTAAACCCTTTCACTTTGCTACACTTCTCCCTTCTTTCAAAAGCCTCCTCAAAATTTACTTCTTTCCTCATACCTTTGGTTATCTTTCCTAAATCCTCACCCAACTGATGCTCTATGCCCTCGTAAATGACGAGGAATCTTTAAGCATGTTAAGAGGTGTTATATAAATTGCAAATTGCAATTGTTACTGACCTGCGCTAGTATTCAGCCAATATTATTCTGTAACTGGCCAATAGTAGCTGTACAATAGTGGCCCATATACAGACTGACTCTTTCTCATTGTGGGAGAGTACCTGGCCTTTGCTTATGGTGTGCCCTGATGAGACAATGGAGAAGAAACCTCTGATGTGAACATTCCATCAAGCCCATGTCCTATAGTTCCATGGTAGAATGTTTGGACCTCCAATGTGCTGTCGCTCTGCAAACATTAAACAGCTCTTTTATAGTTCCTTGAATAACAAACCCCCTTTATAAATTTAAAACAGCTCATTCAGAAAACTTCACTTTTAAGGATCAAAAAGAACAAACATTTAATTCTAAAATAATTGTTTCCAGGAGAATTGCACAGTGCCAGTGCGGAGTACTGCTGCGAACATCCTAGTCTGATACACCAGCTTTTAGCATTTAAATTCACATGTCGCCTCATGCTATAAATGGCATTAAAGCTAATCACTGGTATACGTTTCTGAAGTTCTCACTTATCAATTTCCTCACCATTTGGAATACAGAATAAGAAGCAGTGTGTGGAATGGTGCCAACGGCTGCAGGCCAAGTATTTTTGTGTTGCTGCATGAAGCTGAATATTTCATTTTGGAATTTAAGAAATATATTAATGGGGAAACAGATTGCAAGTACATTGCAGTCAACTATTTTGATTTGATTTGAAGGTTTATTAGAATCAAACACTTGGAACTTTTAAAAGTACTTTTTAAAAATGGGGTTTGCTTATTGTACTGATGGAATGGATGTTTCCAATGATACACTGCCTGTGTGGAGTTTGTTGGTATTGTCTCCCTGTGTCTGCGTGGGTTTTCTCCGGGTGCTCCGGTTTCCTCCCACAAGCCAAAAGACTTGCAGGTTGATAGGTAAATTGGCCATTATAAATTGCCCCTAGTATAGGTATGTGGTAGGGAAATATAGGGACAGGTGGGGATGCAGTAAGAATATGGGATTAGTGTAGGATTAGTATAAATGGGTGGTTGATGGTCGGCACAGACTCAGTGGGCCGAAGGGCCTGTTTCAGTGCTGTATCTCTAAACTAAATGGCATATTTTGCTTTAAGGAAGAGTTCACAGGGATCATTCATTCATCTGTAAGCATACTGCCTAAATATGCTGATGTTTTTGAATTGTTTGAGAAAGTTAAATACATAAGAAGGATATCATTCAGTCAATTTGCAGATTTATTTTTCCAATAATTTTTTGACTCTCCTCTCTTTAAAGCAATGACTAACACTATCACCTCTTTGTTATGTATGAGCCTCTACAGGCTAGTTGGCGTCAGTCAATCACTACCAATCCTCTTATTTTCCTCGGCCAATTTTAACACACGTATTTTCAATACAATCACTCGATAGTGATCAAGAGCAGTAGCCCTAGCTGTTTTTTTTAAACCACCCTCCTCCCTAGCCCAGAGGCATTGAGGCTATTTGTAGCACTCCTGCTGAGATCACATACCTCAGCACAACCCAGGCATCAAAGCTAGGACCTTTCTGCCACGTGCAGCTCAGTTTAACACTGCGCCGTACACTTACTCTCTTAGCTATGAAGGGAGCTGCCCTCTCCAGTTTCATAGGCAGATGTTCCAATTGAGACACAGCCACTTCATCACCAGTTTCCAGCACCAATACTAGTCCACTGAATAGACAACAGATGGATCATTAGAGGGAAATTTGGGTACAATGTTATTTTTTGCCACCAACACAAGACATTCTATCCCTTTGGATGTGTGAGCAGGAGTTATTTGATTGAATCCAATTAATTAATTTACTGGATCCAATTAAGATAGCTGCAGGAAATAAACAAGAGCTGGCTCCAGGCCAAGCTCTACTCCCTGAAGGCACACTCCTTTGCACAGTCAATACCAACAAAGTTTTCTGGCACTTTTCATGTTCCTGACTGGTTAACTGAACAGAGAATGAACACTGTAGCTGAATCTACAAAAAGCAAACCATGTGTTGTAGATGAAATCACATTTTTGCCTTAATTTATAGCTTTAAAAAGAGAAAAAAATTCATTTGCAACAAAAATGTACTTTTTTTTATTCATTCATGGGAGGTGGGCATTGCTGGTGTCCAGCATTTATTGCCCATTCCTAATTACCCTTGAGAAACCTTCTTGAATGTAACTGAGTGGCTGTTAAGGCCATTTCAGGGGAGGCAGTTAAGAGTCAACCACATTGCTGTGTGTCTGGAGTCGTATATAGGCCAGAGTGGGTAAGGACGGCAGATTTCTTTCCCTTAAGGATCTTAGTCAACCAGTTAGGTTTTTACAACAATTTTGTAGTTCGTAGTCACCAGTATTCATGCTAGTTTTTATACCAGATTTATTTAATAACTGACTTTAAATTCCCCAGCTGCCATGATGTGATTTGAACTCACATCTGCTGATTATTAGTCTTAACTACTCGATTACTAGTCCAGTAACATAACCACTACTGTACCCAATGTGATTGCTCCACTGGAACATCATTTCCAACATAAAGCCAGGACTCATTTGACTGCAGCCATAGGGTTTACCCATCACAGTGGCAACTTCGCAAAGAATTAGTGAAATTCTCAGGATCTTGGGTGTCTGCCATTCTACTAAATCACCAACTAAAGGAAGCCAATCCTACATCCTGGCAAATTACGATATCCTCTTGGGCCCAAATGGCAGCTGAAGTATTTGATGTTCGCCTGAACCCCTTTTCCTTCTCATTTCCAATTTGTCTACGCTCCTGTCCTCTGAATTTCAGCCTGTTCATCAAATCCCTCAACGACACCCATGCCTACCCCCTCAAGCTTATCATCGCCTGTGATTTGTCACGTTCTCAGCTGTCATCATTGATAAGACCACCTTTGCTCACTCCTGTATTCTACTCAACACCAAACTGTTTCCTGCCCGCTGCCAACCACACAAATCTGTCTCTAGAGAAAATAAACATATCTGCAGGACCTTCTCCAACACTGTTCAAACTTAATTAGCTCTCTTCTGATCTCTGCCCACTCCAGCACCACTGCTGTTGTTGCCCTGTCCTCTGCTTTCAATACCATATTGCCCTTAAAATCTCTCACAATCTACCAAACCAAGGAGAATCATATAAATGCAAGTCTTTCTTTTTCTCTTTCTATCCTATAACTTCCACATACCTCCCGCCTCTGCAGTCACATTTCCTACCTCCTCAATACCCCGGACCTAACTCTTCACTGCCCAACAATATTGCTGTATAGTTCAATGGTTGCTGACACTGCTGATGGCTCCATATCCTTACACTGTCGTCATTAGCCTTTTCTCAAAAAGCTGATCTTCAACCATTCTGTCCTCTCTAACTACTACTCTACCTTCAATCTCCTCTTTTGCTCTAAGGTCCTCAACTATCTTATTACCATCAGTTTTTGGCCCATCCACCCTTTCTTAGTTCCTTCTGTCTGACTTCCATCCTGTATGAAGACTGTTCAATGTCACCAAAAAGCTCCACTGTGATTGTAACCATGATGTGTTAGCCCTCCTTCTCCTCCTCAACTTCTCTGTAACATTCAATATGGCAGGCCACAGCATACTCCTCCTTCATTTCTCCTCTCTGGCAATGCCCCATTCCATTCCTATCTGATCCTCAACAGCCAGCATATCTACAGGAATGTCTTCTCCTTTGAGACTCTTATAGTCACATCAGGTATGCCCCAGGGTTCCACCTTTGGTCCTCTTTTCCTCATCTACTGTCACTGGGCTGCATCATCTGCAGGTTTCTCATGAGCTTTCATATGTACATTGACAACACTCAGGTATACTTCTTTGCCACCACCTTTGACTCTTCAATCAACGCTATTCTATCCTACTGCTTGTCTGACTTCAGGTTTTGCATAAGTAAGAACTTTCTTCAATTTAATATTGGCAAGGCCATAGCCATCAAAATTGGCTCCCAAGAAAAGTTTGGACTTCAGCCTGTGATTGTATCCCCTACCTAACTGCTTGACCAGGTTGAATTTGACAACACACAACCTCATGGTTTTAATGTGAGCTGAGTTTCAAATCCCACACTCTCGCCCCCACAGGATCACCTGATTCCACTGCAGCACAACACCTGCCTCTGCCCTATCTTAGCTCCAGTGCTGCCAAAACACTCATTGATGTGTTTGTCACGTTCTGATTTGATTATTCAAATACTTTCACCAACCTCCAAGCTCCACCTTGCATAAACCTAGCATCCAAAACGTTGCTGTTGGAATTCTAACCTGCACTAAGTTCCGTTGGCCAATCACCCTGCCTTCACCAGCATCCCTTCCCCTCACCAATCTACACTGGCTCTCCATCCCTAAAGCATCTGCAGAGTATTTAGAAAATTACACAGTTTCTATTCACACAGTAAAACAAACATAGCCACCATGAACAGTGTTAGTTAATTTTTTTAAAAATTGACATAGATTAAGCTTTATATTTGTAATGCTTTCTTAACAAGAAAGCAAATGCACATGGGATACAAGGTAACTTGATAAGGTGAATTCAAAATTGGCTTAGCTGAAGGAGACAGAGAGTGATGACAGACGGCTGTTTTAGTGACTGGAAGCCAGTGTCCAGTGGCGTACCACAGGGGTCTGTGCTGGGTCCCCTATTGTTTGTCATTTATATAAACGACATATATGACTATGTGGGGGGTAGGATCAGTAAGTTCGCGGATGACACAAAGATTGGCCGAGTGGTTAACAGTGAGGTGGAGTGTCTTAGGTTACAGGAAGATATAGACGGGATGGTCAAATGGGCAGAAAAGTGGCAGATGGAATTTAATGCTGAAAAGTGTGAGGTGATACACTTTGGAAGGACTAATGTGACATGGAAGTATTCAATGAATAGCCTGACACTGGGAAGTTCCGAGGAACAAAGGGACCTTGGCGTGTTTGTACATAGATCTCTGAAGGCAGAAGGGCAGGTTAATAGGGTGGTGAAAAAGGCATATGGGACACTTGCCTTTATCAATCGAGGCATAGATTACAAAAGCATGTTAGAGTTGTACAGAACTTTGGTAAGGCCACAGCTGGAGTACTGTGTGCAATTCTGGTCGCCACATTATAGGAAGGATGTGATTGCACTGGAGCGGGTGTAGAGGCGATTCACCAGGATGTTGCCTGGGATGGAACATTTAAGCTATGAAGAGAGGTTGGATAGGCTTGGGTTGTTTTCACTGGAGCAGAGAAGACTGAGGGGTGACCTGATCGAGGTGTACAAGATTATGAGGGGCATGGACAGGGTGGATAGGG
The DNA here is from genome assembly GCF_036365525.1 of Heterodontus francisci. Lineage (NCBI taxonomy): Eukaryota > Metazoa > Chordata > Chondrichthyes > Heterodontiformes > Heterodontidae > Heterodontus > Heterodontus francisci. The sequence goes on along the minus strand of NC_090386.1, from coordinate 49,860,429 downwards.
AGCAGCTGTTCCCCTTAGTTGAAGGGTCAGTTACGAGGGGTTACAAGTTTAAGGTGAGGGGCGGGAGGTTTAAGCGGCATTTGATGAAGAACTTTTTACCCAGAGGGTGGTGACGGTCTGGAATGCCCTGCCTGGGAGGGTAGTAGAGGCAGTTTGCCTCACATCCTTTAAAAAGTACCTGAATGAGCACTTGGCACATCATAACATTCAAGGCTATCGGCCAAGTGCTAGCACATGGGATTAGGTAGACAGGTCAGGTGTTTTAATGCATGGGTGCAGACTTGATGGGCCGAAGGGTCTCTTCTGCACTGTATTATTCTGTGATTCTGTGAAAATTTATGCCAACTGCATTTCTTTTATCTTTACCTTTGAACAGCAAAATATGATTCATATAAACTCCAGAAATTCTGAAATATCTATACTAATCATTTTTGGAATGAGATTCTGAATACTGCTGAATTTAAACATTTATTTAAGTATAACCTTTTGTGGCAGTAAGTACTATTGCAGAGCTATTTAGTAAAGAAGGAAAGTAATTTATTTGTATATTTTCTTGGTTCTCATTACAACAATCCATATGCTGAAGAGGTGTAGTGTAGAGGTGAAGAAATGTTCCAGTCTATTACCTGCACAGATATACTTATACAATTGCAATATGTGAGAAAACAAATTTATTTACTTATCTTCCTAAACTGAGTGTGGAAAAACAGTTATGTTTTAGGAACCAATCCTTTCATTGTTTCTGAGCTGATCTCTTGCAAGATACTTTCCAATCCTTTTGTGTACATGTGGACATTTTCCACATCCTACCACTATCCCCCCCACCTCCCACACAACACCATAACCTCTGCCTTCCAAAAGTACATTGCAACCAGTATAATGTCAGCAGCTTTGTGTGCATCCATGTTCTAAGCTTCCACAATCACAGTGGATATGGCATTAGAACTTGGGTGAGCAAATTTACAAGATGGGGGGAATAATTTTGATTTTGTGCAATACTGTAAAAGGGGCAACAGCAAGTCAGCAGCCCCTTTTACATCTCTCCCGAGTTTTATTTTCATTGACTTTAATGGCAACAAAAATGAGAGAGATGTAAAACGGCTTGCTGATTCATTATCACCCAATGAAACTGTGGTCACCGAATAGTCTTTTCCTTACTTGGTGCTATTCATTGTAGAAATCAAAATAAATCTATGTTCTGGTTTTAATACAATGTAATCAAAGGCAAATAATGTATTAGATTGTATAAGAAATCAGTATATACTTCATTGATAATCCTCTTTACCTATTGTTAAGTAAACTTTGAAACAACTGGCTTTTTCCAAACTCCAGAAAGTGCTGTGTAGAATTATAGTATATTTTCTGCTTTAAGTCCCATTCTACTTGTTGTGGGAGCACTGTTACTGCCAATCCAATTGATTTCGATAGAACCTTCTAGTCAATCATATTTATTCACAAGCATGTCTTTTTGAAATCTTCCAGACAGCTATACAGTATTGATTTCCACTCAATAGCAAAAATTCCTCTCTTGGCTCCCAAATGAACATGTTGTGCATGTGTGTTAAGATGAAATTGTTCCTTTTTGAAAAATCTTACAGGATAATCTATTGAAAAGTCAAAAAATAAGGTAAAGAATTGCCATATATTTGGAAAATCTCTGTAGAACTTTTAAAAAACAAATCACATTTTCTTTTCAATTTTCTCCTAATGGATAAGAAGAGGGGATAAATGATACAAATAGTACCTCCTCATTATTATGGTTGTAAGCCCAGTGTTGTCAGGAACTACTTAGATGTAAGGTCGATCCATTTGTTGATTACTGAGTCAGTTTAAAAGAAAGTGTCTAGCAAGTTGTGGTAAATGTAATGTGCCTACCAATACTATTTCTGAACAAGCAGCTATAGAAATAAAAGAGTTTAGAACAGATGAATCTATGTCTGTTTGTATTTACAGTGAAACCTGTCCTGCTGATTGCCTTCATTAGTTTGGCATTTTGTATTCTATCCACAGGGCCCTCCCGAAAGACAACCTCGAGTTAAATTGTGCTTCTTTTTTGACCATGCTGCTGTGATCATGAATTAACATTGCTAAAATAATAATGAACAAAATTAATCTGAATAAAAATAAACAGCTGATTTTCTCAGGTTCCACACAAAAAAAAACTTGTCATTTAATTGAATTGGATTTGCATCCTGATTAAATAGGAAACTGCTACTGGGTTAGAAGACCAAGCAAAGTGGAATGTACTCATGAATTAACCTTTAGAGCATTGAAAGAGCTTTGTATTCTTTACAATATGTGGATGGGTTCTTTCATGTTATTGAGGAAAAGAATTCTCTATAAATTTCTAATTTCAATCTTAGAAGTTGTATTGCAGGAATATTTTCAACCTTAGAACACAAAATATTCATGAAATAAATATACACAGCTTATTTTATTGAATATAATATATTGTATCAGTGATATAAAGATGATAGGTTTTCACTTTGTGTAATGGCGCAAAACAAGTGATAGCAAATAAACAGCCCATTTTACATCTGTCCTAATTTTTATTTCCATTCGAGCCAATGGCAATAAAAATCAGGAGAGATGTAAAATGGACTGCCAATTCACTATTACCCATATCACACTACCACACATAATCAAAATCTACCCCATAGTACCAAAGGTCTCAAGGTAGGTGATTAAAATAATATTGTGATGTGTTTCTAAAGTCTGGTTTGAGCATTTGTCCTTTTCAGTTTAAAAGCCACTTGCTTTAATCTGAAGACTTGGTTAGCTCTATGATAGACTGCTTCATACTGATTTGTGTTATATTTAACCCAAACAGTAATATAGTATTGTACTAGATAAAATGTTGGATAACATTTGGGCGGCACAGTGGCGCAGTGGTTAGCACCGCAGCCTCACAGCTCCAGGGACCTGGGTTCGATTCTGGGTACTGCCTGTGCGGAGTTTGCAAGTTCTCCCTGTGTCTGCGTGGGTTTTCGCCGGGTGCTCCGGTTTCCTCCCACAGCCAAAGACTTGCAGGTGGTAGGTAAATTGGCCATTGTAAGTTACCCCTAGTGTAGGTAGGTGATAGGGAATGTGGGATTACCGAAGGGTTAGTGTTAATGGGTGGTTGTTGGTCGGCACCGACTCGGTGGGCCGAAGGGCCTGTTTCGGTGCTGTATCTCTAAAAAAAAAGGAAATATCCTTGCAGAAGGAGTGATTGAGAGTAAATTGACTGAAATTTTCAAATATTCAACAACCCCCTGCCTCCAACCCCCCAGGTGATTGAATAAATGCACACCGATGAGCTGTAGGGACCAGAAAGGTTCCAGGTTGAATCGCTGATCTATCTGGATGGAGTTAATCTCAACTAAGGCAACTAGGGCATTACAACACAATCCCCTAACCTGGAAATGATAATTTATTATATTATTAATGAGAAAACTGATACAGATTTCCCACTTCTGACTTATATTCAGTGACCACTGCTGGAGTATGAGTGTGTGTGTACACATGCGCACGCGGGTGCATGCATGATGTCAACTTTAACAGTAATGTGATAATGGTCAATTAGGCCTTGATTATCTCCTTACTGAACATTCATACGCATAAGCACACATATTTTAGCAGAGCTCACTAGATAAAAGGAGAATCAAATGGACAATATAATAAAAGAAAAATACTGCAGCTGCTGGAAATCTGAAATAAAAACAGAAAGTGTTGGAAATACTCAGCAGGTCAGGCAGCATCTGAGGAGAGAGAAGCAGAGTTAACACTTCAGATCTGTGACCTTTCATCAGAACAATCTTGATTATGTTTGAAAATCACAGTTAATTATTGTCAACAATAAAACTTCAATAGCACTTCAACAGAGCAAATACAAGAAATTTGTTTAAAACTGTCTTGGCAGCTGTTTGTTCGGGTACACATAAAATTGTGGCCTATTTCATGGTTATTTTGACTAGTCTTGCTGAGATAGTGTTCTAAGTGAATGGTACTTTTCTTGGAGGTAATCTAATTCTTCAGGACCTTGCCTAAGTGGTTATTCCTCAGGTGCGAGGCCAGTGGGCAGGAAGCCTATTTGACCATGATGGCATCCCAGCCAAGGCCAGACATCTCTGCCAAATATCCACATCTTTAATTTCCAGCACATCATTGGATAACAGTCAGGAACCACAATCCTGGTCAATTTCCTTTTGCTCACCTAAGAATACAGAGGCCAGTTGTAGTGATTTCTTACTGGAATAAAATTCCTCTGGTACCAAAAACTTCATTGACAGTGAGCATCAGTGGGCTATTTGACTATGAGAATCATTACAATCAAGTTCAATCATCCAATGGTCATAGGCGCCAATTTCCAACAAGAGCTTCTGGCTGGTGATCAGCAGCAAGAACCCTGGATAATTTTCCTCTCTCTCACTTAAGGGTGTTGATCTCAATTGTAGTGCCTTAACTATGACCTTACAGGAGATCAACTCACTCAGTGTAGAGCAAGAATTGTTTTTGGGACCTTCTGGTCTTGATGACTTAATTTGGCATCAGTCAATGCTTTTACCTGGACTGATTAAAACCTTGCTTGGCCCAGAGCACTGAGCCCAATGTTGCAATCTACCACTACCCTGAGTGACATCAGCTAGCTCAGTACAACCCAGAAACTGAGTTTGGGACACCCGTACTCTATATGGTTCAGTATACCACATCTGTTGAACATATGAACAAATGAACATATGAATTAGGAGCAGGAGTAGGCCATTTAGCCCCTTCAAGTTTGCTCCACCATTTAATAAGATCATGCTGATCCGATTGTGGCTTCAACTCCACTTTCCCGCCTTCCCAGATATCCTTTGACTCCCTTGTTAGTCAAGAATTTATCTAATTCTACCTTAAAAATATTCAATGCCCCTGCCTGCACCACTCTCTGGCGAAAAGAGTTCCAAAGACTCACACCCCTCAGTGAAAAAAATTTTCCTCATCTCCGTCTTAAATGGGCGATCCCTTATTCTTAAACTGTGCCCCTAGTTCAAGACTCTCCCAGAAGGAAAACATCCTTTCAGCATCAGTCATTGAGGGGGTCGCAATTTTACCTTCATTCTTCCCTGGTTGAACAAATATTTTAGTCCCTATATGGAACCAAGATCTTCTTTTAAATTGCATGCCCAAAACATTTAATCTCTCAGTTGTATTGAATCGGCTGATCGCCGCTGCAGTGGCAGTGGAAGCAATGCAATTGATATCAGTGCCTGTGCACCAGGGAAGAGACAATAAAAAAGAAATAAAGAAATTGTATTTATTGTTACGACCAGGTGAGAAAGGTGTCTAGAGATCCCTCTCAGCCTTCACCTGGTCTTAACGTAACAGGGTTTAATTTTAAACACACCGTGTTTTTAGATCCCCCTTGGTGAATCCTTGTTCACCGCTTTCCAATTATAAGGCAAAGAAACCAGCACAAACAAGTTTTCTTAGGTTTAAAGAAGAAAGGTTGAAATTTATTCAACTTAAGCTCTAATTCAGTTGTGCCTACGGATACACGAAGGCCCACGCTAGCACGCATACGCGATACACACATGCAGATAGAGACAGAACAGAGCAGAAGAAATAAAGTGGAAACATTTGAGGCAATCTCTGAAGAGGGTTTTTGTTTTGGATCTTCGAGCTCACTGTAAAGTCCTTGATTGTAGCTAGATCTTGCTTTTCGTTTGGGGCCCAGTATTCTCCTTAAACCTTATCCGCTGTAGGAGACTTTTCTCTCTTGTGGTTCATGTGTCTTCAGTGGATTTGGAGTTCCTTAATAAAGAGATGAGAGCAGACAGGAGAGGCTGTGGTGAGCCAGCCAGGAGACGCATTTTCAGTCCAGGAGCAAACAGACACTCTCAGTTCAAACTGTTTGTACAATTCAGAAAAACTCGGTTGGCAAGTAGGTTAGTCACATGACTAGCTGGTCTGATCATGTCTGTTTGTGGATTCGGCTATCCCAGCAGTCATCCTGAAATTTGAGCTCCCTCACCTTCAATATCTGGTGCTCAAAGTCCATTGTGGGTTAAATTGGATAAGGGAAGTAACGTCTCTTTTCCCCATTGGTATGTAAATATTTCCCAGCCAGGTGCCTGGCAGGCCTTCCAACAGGCCTTCTCTTCTCCCCAGCAACAATTTGAAATTTAATGTACAAATGGTGAAATTAATATGCCTCATTCTTGGCAGGTGGGGGTCTAGCATGACATTATGTCGTGCATTTCACAACCTCAGGATATCCCAAAGCACTTTACAGCCAAGGAAGCACCTTATTGAATGTAGTAACTGTAGTAATTTAGGATATGTGATTGCCAATGTGCATACAGCAAGCTCCCACAAACAGCAATTAAATAATGACCAGATAATCTGTTTTTTAGTGATGTTGGTTGCGACCAGTGAGAACTCCCCAGCTTGGTTTGAGGTGGAGGGGGCGGGGGACTGTGGTGGTAGTATGAGTGACAATCAAGTCCAATCATCCAATGGTCACACGTGTCCATTTTCAACAAAAGTCGCTGGCTGTTAAAGAAGAACAAGAATCCTGGCCAATTTTGTCCTCTGTAACCTAAAGGCATTGAGGTCATTTGTTACCACTGAGATCAGCATCTCGGCACAAACTAGGTATTGAAACTAGGGCATTCCTTGTCTGTATAACCAATTATTAAACACAATTGCTGAGCAATTAGGAAGCCACATGCTTTCTTATGACAAATGTTAAAGCCTTTCATTGGATTGGTGTCTTTTTTATCCCTTGATGTTATTGTTTTATTTTATTCTAAATTGAGAAGACCATTCCTCGACTCCTATAAGTTGCCCTATAAGAGGCTGTGACGTGTCCAAAGTACATATGCTGGATTTCTGTGTCATTGAGGATAATACATTAAAACAACTGTGAAGAGGATTGAGAATGGGAAAGGAGAAACTGCTGCTGCATGGGAGACATCAGGCACAGCACACATGCTCCACTGCTCATCCTGAATACAATCTTTTTGTGTGGCTTTAAGGCATTAGATTTGGGGGTGGGTGAAAAAAGAGAGAAAAATCCTTTATAAAAAAAAAGAAAGAAAAAAAGATTGATGTTCTGAAGAGCAGTGTTTGAAGGGTGAGAAATATGCCAGATGCTTGAACTATTTCACATGGAGTGGGCTGGATTAGTACCAGCTCTATTATGAGCACCTGCATGCACTCACTCCCTATAAACAAGGCTTCATATCAAAACCTCGGCACTACAATTGGAATGCAGATGTAACAGCAGTATGTGTGGTGTTCATTTCCTGTAATTAAAGGAATTATGTTCCTTAAAGAACATATGTACATTGAAAAAAAGACAATACTCAGAGCTGACCATACCAGTCACAGCAGGTAGCACTGACTAAAGCCATGTAATACTTGTTTCTCGGTTATTAGCGATTCAGGATACAATTTTTAAGTCTATTGTTTTTGACAGCTAGGGGCAAATCAAATTGACTTCATTTTTTTTAAATATATACCTCCTTAACAAAAAAAAGGTTGTTCACTCCCTCAATAGCTAAGTGACTCTATCCGGTGAGTTGCAGAGTCATACGGAACAGAAAGCTCCAAGGTACAGGCATCAATCTTTGTTGTGGTATGCTGCTTTTATATTGCACTAAGATCCACCATAGTGGCGCTAGCTCCCAAAATGGCAATGCAAATTACCCCAACTGTTGGCTTTCATGAATCTTGGCAAATCTACTTTCCAATTGCTGGTGGCCGTGCGAGACCTATATGTCAGTAGTCGCTGCCACTAGCACAGCTATTGTGCAGTATGAAAATGGTGTCAGGCAAACCCCCCACCTGCCAAGACTGAGGCACACATGATTTTGCCACATGAACATTAAAACTTAAAATTGCGAGCACCTGACTGGAAAGACATTTGCATAGTAACCGACAGTGTTGGAACAATGGGGACCCAGTCGTTGCTTCCCCAATACACAGAAGAAGTGGTCAGATCAGTTTTGGTCACATGACTGACTGACTGTTGGAGGTTTTGAATTTGATCTTCCAACAGAGAATTTGAACTCAGAAAGCCGTGTACTCCTGGTTGGAACAGAACCTCCTTTCCAGTCCTGCCTGCCTCCATCTCTTTTCCACGGAACTGAATCTTGTGAAAACACGTGAACCTCAAAGAGAGAAAAGTCTCCTACATGAACAAGGTTTAAAAGGAACACTGGGTCCCAACCAACAGCAAGACTACCTACAATCAAGTGAGCTCGAAGCACAGTAAACAAGAAACTCTTCTGATATTGCCTCAAACCCCTCGCTACTATATCTTCCTCTCCTCTTTTCTGTCCCTATTTGCATGTGTGCGTCATGTGTGCATGCAAGCGTGGGTGCGTCGTATATCGGTAGGCATTAACCGTATTAGAGTTTAAGTCTAAGTTTTAATAAATTTCACTTTTCTCCTTTAAACCCAAGAAAACCTGGTGTGTTGGTTTCTTTGCCTTATAATTAGAAAGCTGTGAACAAGGATTCACAAAGGCGAGCTCAAAACACAGAGTGTTTAAAATTAAACCATGTTACGGTAGGACCAGGTGAAGACAGCAACACACCTTTCTCTCTGGTCATAACAACAGTCTTAGCTGATCTCAACTAGCACCTCTCATACAGGAGAGGCAAATTGTCAATAGTTGCTCTCAACATTGCTATCCAGTGACCCTTACTGAAAGTGCATGCATGTGGATATCAGTTAATGACTGGATGGTGCTCAGCTGCCTCACTCCCCTAAAGTTAACAGCTTGCCGACATTTACTATCCTTGTGTTAGGAGTCAATATCCCAGAAGTGGAGGGCAAATAAGGAAATTGACAATTGGATCACTAATGCTCAGCACTAGGGAATGGGGACAATTTAGGTTCACTGCCACCACCCACTCCATTCCCCATCTTAATTGTTCCCGCAGGGGCAGCATAAAGTGGAGGAAGATGGGGAGGTTGAAAAGATAATTAGATAGAAGAATTTCACTGGCTCACCTCCATGATCCCCAAGCCAAAGCAGGCACAAGCAAAGATCTAGAAACTCATTCTCTTGGCAGAAGTGTGGGGAGCTACACCAACTGTCCCTTCTTAGAAGAGTAAAAGATTTGCAAAATGATATGAACCGACTCATATGATAAGTAACCTGTGCACTGTCTAAACCCTCTGAATTATGCTGTTAACTCTCGCCGGTAAATGGAGTATCAATCCAATTTCAAGTTTGACAGAGTGAGTCAGTGTTGGATAAAATTTCATTAAGTACAGACCAAACCCTGTTTTAACCATACAATTCGATTGTGTTGGTGTAAAAGACCTTTCATTCAAATCTGTGGTCACTTTTTATTCAAATCTTAAGGCAGAGTGATGGTTAAATCTAACTGATAAATCCAGAAATGTTATGTCACAAATCACCAAAGTTCTTAGTCAGGCCATCAGTGGGAGAGAAGATACTTCCAACAGGGAGAGAATGGAAATCAGAGAGAATCTTGCTGGAATAATCTTGCACATCTCCTAGTGGCCAATTCTAGAGCAACATTAGCAAAGTACTAGCATTCAATTGTTCATTTCATCAGCCACAGAATGACAGAAAGTCTTAAAAAGCAGAACAAAATAATTGCAGAGCATATTTTTTGAAGGTGTTATGTAAGCTCAGTCACAACATTGATTTACCTCTGGTGGGGTTTTTCTTCTCAGTGATTGTTAACACATTATCAGGTGGCTTCCCTATTCAGGCACTAAACATTTATTCAAAAAAATAAAATCCACAAAATAAAAAAATCTGTCTTTAGGACAGATAGCTACTTCACTGAGGTGGATATATTTAAAAAAAAGTTACTTCAGCTTTTGTGGGTAGGAGGAGTTTATAAACAATTCTTTCAATAAAGGATAAGAACAAAGATATTTCCAATTTATTTAGTGCCTTTCGCAGAATAGGGATGACCCAAAGTGCTTTCCAAGATAGTTAACTATTGAAGTGCAGTCACACCTATGTAGGCAAACCCAACAGCCAATGTGCAAACAAGGTCACACAAATTACAAATGAATAAATGAGGAGGTAATCTGTTTTTGGTGCTGTTAGTAGAGAAAGTTGGTGCAGGCATTGACAAACCTCTCTCCTCTGAGTCGAATATTGTATGTCCACAAAGATAGCACCTTTGATAATGCAACATTCCATCAGTACTGCACAAAAGTATTAGTCTATTGTTTGCAGGTCCATAGTGGGGCTGTCATGAAGACCCCCACCTGCCACCAAGGAGGCATATTAATTTTAAACAATTGCTGGACTGAACAGATGGCCTGTTTAAAGAGATAACAGCAGTGGCTGGAAACATTTGCATACTAAGAGACAGTTGCCTGGAGAGACAATAGAATTGCTCCCTGATACAATTAACCAAAATTGAATTTGATCACCAGACATTGAGTGTGGAACAAGCCTGCATTCCATCCACCGCCGCCACCCCCCCCCCCCCCACCCCTCCACTGAGGGTGTCTGCTAAGATGGAGAATCCACAAAAAATGTAGGAGAGTTTGTTGAAAAAATTAGTCACATGACTAACCTGCTGGCCAACTTGGAGGCTTGAATTGTGCTCACAGAACGTTTTGAAGACAAAAGAGAAGGAAGGTCTCTCTCCCTGGCTCTCTGTCTCTCACAAATTTCCAGATCCACTGAAGCCACTTTAACCTCAAGAGAGATTACTCCTACATCGAAACAAGTTTGAAAGCATGCACTGGACCCCAATGAAATGGAAAGGTTTAACTGCAATCGAAGACTCTACATTGAACTCAAAACAATAAATGAACACCAGCTATTGCTTCAAACTTTTCCCCTTTATTCTTTCTCCTTTTCTGTCTGTGTGTGTGTTTATCGCATTTGCATGCTAGCTTGGTTGCCTTGCCTATTCATAATAGTTTTAAATGAATTAGAGTTTTAAGGTTAATAGATTTAAACAAGAAAGGTGTAAGTTTAAGAAAACCTGTCTGGTTGATTTCTTTGCATTACAATTGCAGAGCAGTGAACAAGGATTCACTGACAGGGAGCTAAAAACACAGTGTATTAAAAATTAAACCCTGTTATGGTTAAGCCAGGCAAAGGCTGAGAGGGAAGCCCTAGACCCCTTTCTCACCTGGTCGTAACAGGGGCATAAACCACAATCTTCTGACAAGATTGCTACCATCTAAGCCAATTCAAATCATAAAACTAATAAACTTTAGTAATGCATTTATACCTAGCCCCATCTTTGAGCTGCTTTAGTCCACTATCATTCACACATTTGTAATTTATTTGTGCAGGTTACTATACTTACCTTTTTAAAACTTGAACTTATTAATATAAACTATCATTTTATTTTCAATGTGCAACAACTCTGCTAATTTTAATATAAAGTCATTTCCTGATATCTACACGGTTTAGGAATCAATATTATCACTGCTGGAAGTTCTGTTAATTATTCATCTGTTTTCTAGAGTTTAGTCAGTGTAAATATCTCAGTTATTATTCAATTGTATTACTGAAAATACAGTGCTGTATGTCTGCAGATAAGTTACTTTGAAACTGCAGTATCATTTGCTTTAAGTATGCGCTCCTAAACAAAGAGAATTTGTCTGTATGTTTTAAGTCCTCCCACATCATACCTGTTTTACCATGGCGAAAGTCCACTCCTGCTATACGTATAACCAATTTACTACAAGACTGTATACTCTTCTTGATGCAGCACTGAATCTGCTGGTGTATGACACCTTGTTAGTGAATTGGACTTAACCCTTATCAGCCCTTTATACCGGACAATCCATTGATTCAATTGGGATTGTGCTCACTGGTGCAGTAGAGTAAAAAATTCGAACAGAAGGCTGCTGACACATAAATGCAGGTAATTTATTCATAATCTACAGGAATTAAAACAAAGTACAGAATAAGTGGTCATTATAATGGGTAAACAACATCTATCACAGCTTCAGTACCCCAAAGATTACATTATTTTTAAAAGTACTTGTGCTGAGCACAATTTTGTTTCCAAAATACGTTGAAGGTACAGTTATTTAATTTCAAACTGTGAAATGAAATCCCGTCAGCTCTCCATTTCCCCCATTTTCCCACTCTGAAGGATATACACCATGAAGTGGTTTCCTATAACTAATAGCAATGGCTTGTTTAAATGGCACTTTAGTGTGTAGGGAATAGCACATCAGTATTTTAAAAGATACATCACTGCACAAACCCTGCATGAAAAATCAGGAGGGGTTTCTGAGCCCAACCAACGTGAAACTGCTTGCGCATACGATGGGTATGCAGGAACATCCCGAAGGGGAAGGACTGGGACTAGCGAGGACAAATGGTATGGGAAGCAACAACTAATTTTTAGTAAAAAATGGGTGTAAGAATTGCTTCCATTAATGTGCGTAGCATTAAATCTACTACGCGATGTGTTTCAACCTTGGATTACCTTGCCAAGGTCAAAGCTGACCTACTGTTTCTGCAGGAGTGTGGAATACCACACCTCAGCACCTACAGGCAGTGGTCGCGATGGTGGTCCCACGGGCCATCGATCTGGTCGGGGGGTAATGACTGCCGTTCCTCCGGCCTGGGTATTCTGCTGCGGGGAGGTAACTTCACCATCTCCGAAGTTAAGGAGGTGGTGGGCGGCCGCCTCCTCGTAGCAGACGTGATGTACAACAACGCTCCGCTCCGGTTGATCAACGTGTACGCCCCGGTACAACGCAGCGAGCGGCTGACCGTCTTCCAGCAGCTCCCACTGCTGCTGGCGACGTCCAGGCTGGTCATCCTAGGCGGTGACTTCAACTGCATCATCGATGCGGCTGGACGATCCGGCAGTGACGACAGCAAACTGGACGCTACGTCCAGATTCCTAGTAGAAACAGTTAAGGATGCCAAACTGCACGACGTCTTCAGCAAACCTGCAGACGGAGCGCAGCGCAGATACACATGGTCAAGATCGGACGGGTCTGCCCGTTCCAGGATTGACTTCCTGTTTGTGTCCCGTGCTGTCACGGTCGGATCCACCGACGTCAAGCCGGTGTTCTTCTCCGACCACTGCCTCTTACTGGCCGACTGTCACTTACAGGACGACCAGCGGGTTGGCAGAGGGACGTGGAAGCTCAATGCGACACTGCTGACCCCAGAGAACGTTGAGGAACTCAAAAGGGATTACAAAGGTTGGAGGACCGTGAAACCCCTCTTTGAGTCTCCAGTTCACTGGTGGGAAGCGATAAAGGAGAACATCAAGAGGTTCTTCATCCACAAAGGTGTTCAGAAGGCGAGAGAGAGACAGAGGGAACTGTCCCGACTCCAGAAAATTATGCAAAATCTACTCCGGTTGCAGTCAATGGGGGTCGAGGTCAAGGAGGACCTCCAAGAGGTGAAGAGCCAGCAGGCCTCGCTCTTTGCCAAGGAGGCCTCCAAGATCATCTTCCGGTCCAGAGTCCGCTCCATCGAGCAGGATGAGACGTGCTCGCGTTACTTCTTCCAAAAGGTACACAGAGAGAGCTCTGTTATCAGCAGCCTGAAGGAAGAAGATGGCTCGGTAACGTCTTCGCAGTCCGACATACTAAGGATCAGCAAATCCTTTTATGCTGGGCTGTATGACGCGAAGCCCACAGACAGCAGAGCCTCCCAGTCCTTCCTGTCATCTATCACAGAGGTCCTAGATGACAGCAGGAGGGAGAGACTGGACAAGCCGCTAATTCTGGACGAGCTGACAAAGGCCGTCGAGTCTTTCGAGACGAGTAAAACTCCCGGGAGCGACGGCTTACCGGTCGAGTTGTACTCGTCCCTGTGGGACTGGGTCGGCCCGGACCTGCTGGAAGTATACGAGAGTATGCTCCTGGCCGGCAGCATGTCAGAATCCATGAGAAGAGGCATCATCACCCTCATTTACAAGCAGAAGGGGGAGAGGGCAGAAATCAGAAATTGGCGGCCCATCTCACTGCTTAATGTTGATTACAAGATTCTGTCCAAAGTCATAGCCAGTCGAGTCAAGTCTGCTCTGGAGTTGGTGATTCACCCCGATCAGACCTGTACTGTACCCGGCAGGAAGATCTCTGATAGTCTCGCGCTACTCAGGGATACGATCGCCTACGTACGGGACAGGAGGGTGGACACCTGCCTCATCAGTCTGGACCAGGAGAAGGCTTTTGACAGGATATCGCACACCTACATGATGGATGTGCTTTCCAAAATGGGGTTTGGGGAGGAAATCTGCAATTGGATCCAACTGCTCTACACAAACATCAGTAGCGCAGTGTCAATCAACGGGTGGGAATCTGAAAGTTTCCCGATCAAATCTGGAGTCAGACAGGGCTGTCCTCTGTCCCCGGTCTTGTTTGTTTGCTGTATTGAACCCTTTGCTGAGTCTATTAGGAAGGATGCGAGCATAAGAGGGGTGACAATCCCAGGCAGCGGAGGCACTCAGGTCAAAACCTCCCTGTACATGGATGACGTCGCCGTCTTCTGCTCGGATCCGCTGTCCGTGCGCAGACTGATGAGCATCTGCGACCAGTTCGAACTGGCCTCGGGAGCCAAAGTTAACCACGGCAAGAGCGAGGCCATGTTCTTTGGGAACTGGGCTGACCGATCCTTTGTCACCTTCACCGTCAGGTCAGATTACCTGAAGGTGCTGGGGAGATGGTTCGGAAGTGCCGGGGCGTGCACCAAAACATGGGAGGAGCGAGTAGCCAAGGTACGACAAAAGTTGGGCATGTGGGGGCAGCGATCTCTCTCCATTGTGGGTAAGAACCTGGTCATCAGGTGCGAGGCGCTCACGTTGTTGCTCTACGTGGCGCAGGTCTGGCCCATACCCCACTCCTGCGCCGTGGCAGTCACCCGAGCCATTTTCCGCTTCGTCTGGGGATCTAAAATGGACCGGGTCCGGAGGGACACGATGTTCAAATCTCTGGACATGGGCGGGAAAAATGTACCCAACGTGGCCCTCATCCTGATGACCACCTTCGTGTGCGGCTGCATCAAGCTATGTGTAGATCCCCAGTACGCAAACTCCAAGTGTCACTACGGGCTGAGGTTCTATCTGTCCCCGGTGTTGCGAAGGATGGGCCTGGTCACATTGCCGCGGAACGCACCATGCAGTTGGGCGGCGCCGTACCACCTATCCTTCGTGGAGCAGTTTCTGCGGAAAAACACCTTTGACCACCGGTCCATCAGGCAGTGGTCTGCACGGAATGTCCTCAAGGCCCTACGGGAAAAGGAAACGGTGGATCCTGTCGGATGGTTCCCCGAGCAGACCGTCAAAGTCATTTGGCGGAATGCCTCATCACCAGAACTTTCAAACAAGCACCAAGACGTAGCTTGGCTGGTGGTGAGAAGGGCCCTCCCCGTCAGATCCTTCATGCACACCCGAAGTCTCGCCCCCTCCGCACAGTGCCCCCGCGTTGGCTGTGGTGGGGCAGAGACAGTCGCCCACCTCCTCCTGGAATGTGCCTTTGCAAAGCAGGTGTGGAAAGAGATGCAGTGGTTTTTCTCAAGGTTCATCCCAAGCAGCTCTGTAACACAGGAGTCTGTGCTCTACGGGCTGTTCCCAGGGACGCACACCGAGACAAACATCAACTGCTGCTGGAGGACTATCAATTCGGTGAAAGACGCCCTTTGGTCTGCCCGAAACTTGCTGGTCTTCCAGCGCAAAGAGTTGTCCACCAGCGAATGTTGCAGACTGGCACATTCCAAGGTCCAGGACTACGTGCTGAGGGACGCACTAAAGCTTGGGGCAGCCGCAGCAAAGGCTCAATGGGGAAAGACCACAGTGTAAGGTTCCCCACCAAGCTGGACTGAGGGGCTGGAACCATGGGAAGCCCCTCGAACTGTATCGTTAATATTCTCAATTGCTGTAAATGTAAAACTGTAATTGACATGACAATTGTGAAACGGAAGGGTTGGGAAGAAACTCATGACATTATTGAAAGAAACTGATCTCTTTTGCAATGTTTGTATTTTTTCGTGCTGTTTGGAAACTGTTTGGCAATGTAATTTTTACAGATTTTTATGAATAAAGTATATTTTGGAAATAAAAAAAAAAAATCACTGTCACACATTAGAGTCATAAAGTTATACAGCACAGAAACAGGCCCTTCGGCCCATCGCGTCTGTGCCGGCCATCAAGCACCTATCTTTTTTAAGAAGGTAGGCAGTGGCGTAGTGGTATTATCACTGGACTAGTAACCCAGAGACCCAGGGTATTTCTCGAGGGACATGGGTTCGAAACCCACCACGGCAGAAGGTGGAATTTGAATTTAATTAATAAAAAATCTGGAATTAAAAGCCGGTCTAATGATGGCCATGAAACCATTGTCGATTACTGTAAAAACCCATCTGGTTCACTCATGTCCTTCAGGGAAGGAAATCTGCTGTCCTTACCTGGTCTGGCCTACATGTGACTCCAGACCCACAGCACTGTGGTTAACTCTTACATGCCCGCTGAAATGGCCTAGCAAGCCACTCAGTTGTACCTAACTGCTACAAAGTCAATAAAAAGGAATGAAACCGGAAGGACCACCCGGCATCGACCTAGGCACCGGAAATGACAACGGCAAACCCAGCCCTGTCGACCCTGCAAAGTCCTCCTTACTAACATCTGGTGGCTTGTGCCAAGGTTGGGAGAGCTGTCCCACAGACGAGTCAAGCAACAGCCTGACATAGTCATATTCACGGAATCATACCTTACAGACAATGTCCCAGACACTGCCATCACGATCCCTGGGTATGTCCTGTCCCACCGACAGGACAGACCCACCAGAGGTGGTGGCACAGTGGTATACAGCAGGGAGGGAGTTGCCCTGGGAGTCCTCAACATTGACTCCGGACCCCATGACTTCTCATGGCAGCAGGTCAAACATGGGCAAGGTAACCTCCTACTGATTACCACCTACCGCCCTCCCTCAGCTGATGATTCAGTACTCCTCCATGTTGAACACCACTTGGAGGAAGCACTGAGGGTGGCAAGGGCACAAAATGTACTCTGGGTGGGGGACTTCAATGTTCATCACCAAGAGTGGCTCAGTAGCATCACTACTGACCGAGCTGGCCGAGTCCTAAAGGACATAGCTGCTAGACTGGGTCTGCAGCAGGTGGTGAGGGAACCAACATGAGGGAAAAACATACTTGACCTCGTCCTCACCAATTTGCCTGCCGCAGATGTTTCTGTCCATGACAGTATTGGTAGGAGTGACCACTGCACAGTCCTTGTGGAGACGAAGTCCCGCCTTCACATTGACGATACCGTCCATCGTATTGTATGGCACTACCACCGTGCTAAATGGGAGATTTCGAACAGATCTAGCAATGCAAAACTGGGTATCCATGAGGCGTTGTGGACCATCAGCAGCAGCAGAATTGTACTCAGCCACAATCTGTGACCTCGTGGCCCGGCATATCCCCCACTCGACCATTACCAGCAAGCCAGGAGACCAATCCTGGCTCAATGAAGAGTGCAGGAGGGCATGCCAGGAGCAGCACCAGGCATACCTCAAAATGAGGTGTCAACCTGGTGAAGCTACAACACAGGCGTATCTGCATGCCAAAGTGCATAAGCAGCATGCGATAGACAGAGATAAGCGATCCCATAACAAACGGATCAGATCTAAGCACTGCAGTCCTGCCACATCCAGCCGTGAATGGTGGTGGACAATTTAACAACTAACTGGAGGAGTTGGCTCCACAAATATCCCCATCCTCAATGATGGGGGAGCCCAGCACATCAGTGCGAAAGATAAGGCTGAAGCATTTGCAACAATCTTCAGCCAGAAGTGCCGAGTTGATGATCCATCTCGGCCTCCTCCTGAAGTCCCCAGCATCACAGATGCCAGACTTCAGCCAATTCGATTCACTCCGCGTGATATCAAGAAATGACTGAAGGCACTGGATACTGCAAAAGCTATGGGCCCTGACAATATTCCAGCAATAGTACTGAAGACCTGTGCTCCAGAACTTGCCACGCCGCTCGCCAAGCTGCTCCAGTACAGCTACAACACTGGCATTTACCCTGCAATGTGGAAAATTGCCCAGGTATGTCCTGTACACAAAAAGCAGGACAAGTCCAACCCAGCCAATTACTGCCCCATCAGCCTACTCTCAATCATCAGTAAAGTGATGGAAGGTGTCATCAACAGTGCCATCAAGCAGCACTGGCTTAGCAATAACCTGCTCAGTGACGCTCAGTTTGGGTTCCGCCAGGGCCACTCAGCTCCTGACCTCATTACAGCCTTGGTTCAAACATGGACAAAAGAGCTGAACTCAAGAGGTGAGGTGAGAGTGACTGCCCTTGACATCAAGGCAGCATTTGACCGAGTATGGCATCAAGGAGCCCTAGCAAAACTGAGGTCAATGGGAATCAGGGGGAAAACTCTCCGCTGGTTTGAGTCATACCTAGCTCAAAGGAAGATGGTTGTGGTTGTTGGAGGTCAATCATCTGAGCTCCAGGACATCACTGCATGAGTTCCTCAGGGTAGTGTCCGAGGCCCAACCATCTTCAGCTGCTTCATCAATGACCTTCCTTCAATCATAAGGTCAGAAGTGGGGAAGTTCGCTGATGATTGCACAATGTTCAGCACCATTCGTGACTCCTCAGATACTGAAGCAGTCCGTGTAGAAATGCAGCAAGACCTGGACAATATCCAGGCTTGGGCTGATAAGTGGCAAGTAACATTCGCGCCACACAAGTGCCAGGCAATGACCATCTCCAACAAGAGAGAATCTAACCATCTCCCCTTGACATTCAATGGCATTACCATCGCTGAAACCCCCACTATCAACATCCTAGGGGCCACCATTGACCAGAAACTGAACTGGAATAGCCACATAACTACCGTGGCTACAAGAGCAGGTCAGAGGCTGGGAATCCTGAGACAGGTAACTCACCTCCTGACTCCCCAAAGCCTGTCCAGCATCTACAAGGCACAAGTCAGGAGTGTGATGGAATACTCTCCACTTGCCTGGATGGGTGCAGCTCCAACAACACTCAAGAAGCTCGACACCATCCATGACAAAACAGCCCGCTTGATTGGCACCCCAACTACAAACATTCACTCCCTCCACCACCGATGCACATTCGCAGCAGTATGTACCATCTACAAGATGCACTGCAGCAATGCACCAAGGCTTTTAGACAGCACCTTCCAAACCCGCGACCTCTCCCAACTAGAAGGACAAGGGCAGCAAATGCATGGGAACACCACCACCTGCAAGTTCCACTCCAAGTCACACACCATCCTGACTTGGAACTATATCGCCGTTCCTTCACTGTCGCTGGGTCAAAATCCTGGAACTCCCTTCCTAACAGCACTGTGGGTGTACCTACCCCAAATGGACTGCAGCGGTTCAAGAAGGCAGTTCACCACCACCTTCTCAAGGGCAATTAGGGATGGGCAATAAATGCTGGCCTAGCCAGTGATGCCCACATCCCTGAATGAATAAAAACAAAATCCCATTTACCAGCACTTGGCCTGTAGCCTTGTATGCTATTGCGTTTCAAATGCTCATCTAAATACTAAAATTTTTTTTCCTCAAATCTCCTCGAAACCTCCTGCCCCTTACCTTAAATCTATGCCCCCTGGTTATTGATCCCTCCGCTAATAGAAAAAGTTTCTTCATATCTGTCCTATCAATGTCCCTCATAATTTTGTATACCTCAATCAGGTTCCCCCTCAGCCTCCTCTGCTCCAAGGAAAACAACACTAGCCTATCCAGTCTCTCTTCATAGCTGAAATGCTCCAGCCCAGGCAACATCCTGGTGAATCTCCTTTGCAACCTCTCCAGTGCAATCACATCCTTCCTATAGTGTGGTGACCAGAACTGTACACAATACTCCAGTTGTGTCCTAACTAGCGTTTTATACAGCTCCATCATAACCTCCCTGCTCTTATATTCTATGCCTCAGCTAATAAAGGCAAGTATCCCATATGTCTTCCTAACCACCTTATCTACCTGTGCTGCTGCCTTCAGTGATCGATGGACAAGTACACCAAGGTCCCTCTGTACTTCCTAGGGTCCTACCATCCATTGTATATTCCCTTGCCTTGTTAGTCCTCCCAAAATGCATCACCTCACACTTCTCAGGATTAAATTCCATTTGCCACTGCTCCGCCCATATTACCAGTTTATCTATATCGTCCTATAATCTAAGGCTTTCCTCCTCACTATTTACGACACCACCAATTTTCGTGTCATTGGTGAACTTACTGATCATACCTCCTATATTCATGTCTAAATCATTAATGTACACTACAAACAGCAAGGGTCCCAGCACTGATCCCTGTGGTACACCACTGGTCACAGGCTTCCACTCGCAAAAACAACCCTCAACCATCGTCCTCTGCCTCCTGCCACTAAGCCAATTTTGGATCCAATTTGCCAAATTGCCCTGGATCCATGGGCTCTTACCTTCTTAACCAATCTCCCATGCGGGACCTTATCAAAAGCCTTACTGAAGTCCATGTAGACCAGATCAACTGCTTTACCCTCATCTACACATCTAGTCACCGCCTCAAAAAATACAATCAAGTTTGTTGGATACTATCTCCTCCTGACAAAGCCATGCTGACTATCCCTGATTAATCCCTCCTCTCCAAGTGGAGATTAATCCTATCCCTCAGAAATTTTTCCAATAGTTTCCCAACCACTGATGTTAGACTCACCAGCCTGTAATTACCTGGTTTATCCCTGCTACCCTTCTTGAATAATGGTACCACATTCGCTGTGCTCCAGTCCTCTGGTACCTCTCCTATGGCCAGAGAGCATTTGAAAATTTGTGTCAGAGCCCCTGCTATCTCCTCCCTTGCCTCACATAACAGTCTGGGATACATCTCATCTGGGCCTGGGGATTTATCCACTTTTAAGCCCACTTAAACAGCTAATACTTCCTCCCTTTCAATGCTAATTTGTTCAAGTATATCACAATCCCCCTCCCTGATCGCTACACTTACATATCCTTCTCCATAGCGAACACAGATGAAAAGTAATCATTTAAAACCTCACCTCGGTCCTCCGGCTCCATGCACAGAATGCCACTCTGGTCCCTAATGGGCCCTATTCTTTCCCTGGTTATCCTCTTGCCCTTAATATACTTATAAAATGCCTTGAGATTTTCCTTTATCTTGCCCACCAGTGTTTTTTCATGTCCCCTCTTCGCTGTCCTAATTTTTTTTTTAAGTACCCCCCTACACTTTCTCTACTCCTCTAGGGCCTCTGCTGCTTTCCGCGCTTTGAATCTGCCATAAGCCTCCTTTTTTTCCCTTATCCAATCCGCTATATCCCTTGACATCCAGAGTTCTATCCTTCACCTTTTCAGGAACATGCTGGCCCTGAACTCTCACTATTTCCTTTTTGAATGACTCCCACTGGTCTGATGTAGACTTTCCTACAAGTAGCTGCTCCCAATCCACTTTAGCCAGATCCTGTTTTATCATATTGAAATTGGCCATCCCCCAATTCAGTACTTTTATTTCTGGTCCCTCTTTGTCCTTTTCCATAACTATTTTAAATCTTAGAGTTATGGTTACTATCCCTGAAATGCTCCCCCTCTGACATTTCTACCACTTGTCTGGCTTCATTGCCTTGGATTAGGTCCAGTACCGCCCCTTCTCTTGTAGGACTTTCTACGTGCTGGCTCAAAAAGCTCTCCTGCATGCACTTTAAGAATTATGCCCCCTTTAAGCCTTTTGCACTAAGACTATCCCAGTTGATATTGGGGAAGTTGTCCTACTAATGCAGATATGAAACATGGTTGGGGGATATCCGAAATAAGCTAAAAGGGTTTTTATATTCCTGCTCTGGCTTTGTGAGAGTGATGCTAAACCAGTCTTCCCGCATCAGTTCTTATAACTTCCCAACACCCCAAGGACTGCAGCAGTTCAAGAAGGCAGCTCACCACTACCTTCTCAAGGGTAATTAGGGATGGGCAATAAATACTGGTGTATTTATCTCCTTTCTAAGCGACTGTCTCCGGCTCCGACTTATTCCATGTGGATTCCAACTGAAGTTTCATCTTTCATGTTTTGAATTCACCCAGGATTACAGCAATCTCCAAGAAATACAACATTCCTCGGACTGCTGTTCTCACTGCATCCTGAGATCCACACTCAGTGCCATGCACCGCCACATGTACACACTGGACCTCTCTCTCCAGAAGCACTGCCTCACCTTATCTCAAAGCTATTCTACTCTGCAGTTTCATTTCATTCTTTGTCTTATCTGACGCATTAACCAAAAACTTTTTTTCTTCTTTTCAGGTGTTAAGGAACGCATACTCCAGCAGCTGATGGGGACTAATGCCCCTCCAGATCCTTCTTTCCCTTCACTTCCCTCTGACCCCACCCCTTCTGATCTGACCCTCTGACCTTCCCCTCGCTGACACTGAACATTCTGTACTCAGCAAGGGACTTAGTTTTATCCCCTGATGCCCCCACCTCAATGAATTTCGTGCTCGGCTTGAAGTTGAGTTCTTTTTCCGTCGCCTTTGCCTCCGGGCTCATTTCTTTGACCAGGAGTCCTTCCCTCGACCAGCAGACCCATTCACCCTCCTCCAGCATTCTCCCTCCGCCTAGACCCCTCCCTCTGGCCTCTTACCCACTCTTGATCTTTTCATTGAAAACTGTCGGCGAGACATCAGCCGTCTGAATTTCTCTGCCCCCCTCACTCACTCTAACCTGTCCCCCTCTGAACTTGCCACACTCCATTCTCTCAGGTCTAATCCCGACATTGTCATCCAACCTGCAGACAAGGGTGGTGCTGTTGTTGTCTGGCGCACCGACCTCTACCTTGCAGAGGCTCACCGCAAACTCTCAGACACTTCTTCCTACCTCCCTCTGGACCATGACCCCACCACCAATCATCAAACTACTGTCCACAGGACTGACATTGACCTCAGCTCCTCTGGAGATCTTCCCTCTACAGCTTCCAACCTCATAGTCTCGCTACCCTGGACGGCCCACTTCGACCTCCTTCCTAAAATCCACAAACAGGACTGTCCTGGTCGACCCATTGTTCCTGCCGCACTGAACTCATTTCTTCCTATCTTAACTCTATCTTTTCTCCCCTGGTCCAGTCTCTTCCCACCTACATCCGTGACTCTTCTGACACACTACATCATTTTGACAATTTCCAGTTTCCTGGGCCCCAACTGCCTCCTCTTCACTATGGATGTCCAATCTCTCCACCAGGATGGTTTGAGGGCTCTCCGCTTGTCCCTATCCAACACCACTCCCCTCCTCCTGGCTGAACTTGTTCTCACATTGCACAACTTCCCCTTCAACTCCACTCACTTCCTTCAAGTAAAAGGTGTTGCTATGTGTACCCGCAAGGGTCCTAGTTATGCCTATCTTTTTGTGGGATATGTTGAACATTCCTTGTTCCAGTCCTACTTAGGCCCCCTCCCTCAAACTATTTTTCCGGTACATTGATGACTGTATCGGTGCCGTTTCCTGCACCAGTCCCAAAGTGGAAAACTTTCAACTTTGCTTCCAATTTCCACCGTTCTCTCACCTTTACATGGTCCATCTCCGACACTTCCCTTCCCTTCCTCGACTTCTCAGTCTCCATCTCTGGGGATAGGCTGTCTACTAATGTTCATTATAAGCTCCCACAGCTACCTTGACTACACTTCTTCACACCCTGTCTCTTGTAAGGACTCCATTCCATTTTCCCAGTTTCTCCATCTCTGACGCATCTGCTCTGATGATGCAACCTTCCATGACGGTGCTTCTGATATGTCTTCCTTTTTCCTCAACCGAGGATTCCCCCCCACTGTGGTTGATAGGGCTCTCAACCGTGTCCGGCCCATTTTCCGCAGCTGTACCCTCACCCCTTCCCCTCCCTTCCAGAACTGCGACAGCTTTCCCCTTGTCCTCACTTTCCACATCCAAAGGATCATCCTCCACCATTTCCACCACGTCCAACGTGATGCCACTACCAAACACATCTTCCCCTCCCTTCTCTTGTCAGCATTCCGAAGGGATCATTCCCTCTGTAGTACCCTGGTCCACTCCTCCATTACCTCCAACACCTCATCCCCTTCCCACAGCATCTTCCCATGCAATCGCAGGAGGTGTAATACCTGCCCTTTTACCTCCTCGCTCCTCACTATCCAAGGCCCCAAATACTCCTTTCAGGTGAAGCAGCGATTTACTTGTACTTCTTTCAATTTAGTATACTGTATTCGCTGCTCACAATATGGTCTCCTCTACATTGGGGAGACCAAATGCAGATTGGGTGACCGCTTTGCGGAACACCTCCACTCAGACCGAAAACATGATCTTGAGCTTCCGGTTGCTTTCCATTTCAGCACACCCCCCTGCTCTCATACCCACATATCTGTTCTGGGCTTGCTGCAATGTTCCAGTGAACATCAACACAAGCTCGAGGAACAGCATCTCATTTACCAATTAGGCACACTACAGCCTGCTGGACTGAACATTGAGTTCAATAATTTCAGAGCATGACAGGCCCCCCCTTTTTAGTTTTAGTTATTTTTTCTTTTTTTTTTGTTTATTTTATTTTAGTTTGTTTCATCATTTATTTTTTTACCACTGTTTTTTTCAAGTTTGTGCTTTGGGCCAGGGCTGTTCATTCTTCTGTCAATTAACACCCTCTCTGCACTAACGCTTTGTCTTTCAGTACACCATTAACATACCATTTGCCTTTGCTCCATGACCTTCTGGTCAGTTATTCTTTGTGACCCTGTCTTATCAACACCTTTCCTTTTGTTATCTCTTGCCCCGCCCCTGTTTTATTTGCTTAAAACCTATTACTTTTCTAACCTTTGCCAGTTCTGATGAAAGGTCACAGACCTGAAACGTTAACTCTGCTTCTCTCTCCACAGGTGCTGCCAGACCTGCTGAGTATTTCCAGCATTTCTTGTTTTTATTTTGGATTTCCAGCATCTGCAGTATTTTACTTTTATTTATTATTACCATGCACATTACCTGTATTGAGTTGATATATATTTCTCATTGAGGTCTGGCAATGGTCTTTTGAAAATTGGGTTTTCTTGTAGAGGCAAATATAGGGTTTAGAAATTGATTTAAGCCCATTTCTTAGCGCGTGCCCGGTCACACGAATGCAACTAAGGTTCCCCTGATTATTTAAAACAAAAGGGGCAGCTCATCTAATGGCAGACATCAATATTGTGCATTCCCGACAGGAAGACAGATAACTAAAGATAGTTAGACTGACAGATAGATAGACCACAGACAGATTGTGGGTTAGATGGATGGAGACAGGCGGAAAGGTAGATGAATAGGTAGAGTGGTGGATAGACAGATGTGGTGATCTGCCCAAGGACACGTCCTCTGCTCATTTCTCCACACCTCACGATCCTACCATCTCCTCTTCAGTTGCTCATAAGAGTCTCCCATTTTTTTAACTTCTGTGAGAAATGAGCAATATGACTAGGGAAAATGTACATGGGGTGGTTTCCCATTGCCTTCTTCATGTGTCCCTTAAAGGAAACACAAGTCTTCTTCCCAAAGGATCCTCCGCCTGTATGCAGCCGTTGTCCCTCGAGGTTCTAGCTCTTCCGCCATCACCAGTGAAAATTCTCTCATTCTGCCATTGGCCGACAAAGCTGAATATGAGAAATATATAGACAGGCCAATGGAGAAATGAATAAGCAGAGATGGACAGGCAGAGAGTTATATAATGGACAAGCGGCTAGTCAAATAGCGTTTCCTACATTACAACAGTGACTACACTTGAAAAGCACTTCATTTACTGTAAAGCACTTTGAGACATCTGGTGGTCATGAAAGGCTCGATATAAACGCAAGCCTTTCTTTCTTTATTCAAATCTAAAAACTCACCCACACCATAAAACTACTTTGAGCCAATAGCTCATTAACCACTTAAAATTGATTTTTGCCGCAGGTTCTGGAGCAGATGGTGAGTTTGCAGCAGCACATGCAGCAATAGTGTTTTCATCCTGACCCACCCCCACCCACCAGTGCTGGAGAGCTAACGCTGTTGCTATAGCAAGGGAGAAGGCCAATCAGAAAAGTGGCTTGTCAATCAGCTTAGTACTGTACTGTGTGCTACTGAAATCTGTCGAGACCAGTGTTACTGACTACACTTGTGCATTCAAATCTGGATGAGTGGGAGGTCTCTTGATGGCTCAATGATTTTAGTAAAGCTGACAAAATCGCTATGGGTCAGTGGGCTATTTGACTGTTGGGGCATCACAACTCAGACCAATTCTATCCTCACCAAACGCCTACACATCGGCACTTCCAGAACAAGTTGCTGGAAAAAAATAGGGAGTTGGAACCCTGACCCTCTTCCCACCCCCAATACAGGGAGCAGTGAACCCAATTGTAGTGTCCCTTCCACTACCCTGTCTGAGATTAGCTAAACCCACCAAACACTAAGGATCAAACTTGGGTTTTCCTTGGCAGTATGCCTCAGCTATTCAGTGGACAAACTTAATAAGCTATCAAGGAGTATGTCATCATTTTTTTTAAAAGGCTGTTTGTTCTCATTTTTGTTGCACTAGCCCTTCAATTCAAGCATTTCATATGGTTCCCATAGAATGGCGTGGCACATCCAAATTAATTACTGCACAATGTCTTCCTTAATGCAGATAATCTCTTTTCTTTTAAATTTACTTAAAGAATTTGCATTCATTGAATTAAACATATCTGTGATTTTTATTTGAAGTACTGCGTTAAACCAGCATTTCCCCACTCAGTGAATTGTGTTGCTGTGAAACTGCCCTCCTTTCCCAAAGGATCCACTGTAGTTTTAAATGAGTGCCTAAGGGAATCTACAAAGCATAAATGTTGCCTCAAAGATTTCAAAACCAAGAATAGAGTTGTGTTTCTTAAACTTTCAGGTTTTCTTTACCAGTAACTCATTAAACCATTTGTCAAAAGGGACTGACATAAAATGGTGTTAGCTATGGGTCATCTGACTTCCTTGAACTCAAACTTAAATGACCAAAGCCTCCAAGCAGCAGCTACTGGACAGATGTTTTGTTGTTGTGAATAATGGAGCCAATTAGATATAGTACATGGCAGCTGTGGGTGGGGCTTGAAGTGCTGGTGAATGAAATGAATTGTATTCCGTGTCAGCCACAGGCTTGCACAGTGTGTTGTTTAATATCCTGCTGCTCTCTTGTCGCATCGCTTGTGACAAATTGGTAAACTATGCAATAAAGAGCAGAACATTATGTGCACAAGCATGAATGTTATTTTACAATCCAAAAATAACATCTCCAGAAAAAGCAGTAATTTCCAACATTTGCTAAATTCAGCAAACTCCTATTAAGCAGGAGAAAAAAAGCAAGGTCAAAAAATGAGTTAGCCGTAAAAAGGAAATTGCATGTTTTGACACAGTGTAAAGCAACTTGCATTTATATAGGTCTTTAAAGCAGAAAAGCATCCCAGTACTTCACAAAGGCGTAATGAAAATTGAATTCAAGCTAAAGAAGGCGAGATTAGGAAGGTTGACCAAAAGCATCATCAAAAATGTGGGTTTTAAGGAAAGTACTAAAGGACAAGATGAAGGTGGAGAGGCAGAGAAGTTTCGGGAAGGAATTCTAGAGAGTGAGATTAAGGAGGCTGAAGTGGGGGTGTGTGGGGGGGGGCAGAAGATGTGGATATATTGGAGGCTGAAGTCAGAGGAACAAAGAATATGAAGTGGAAGATTGTAGAATTTGAGGAAATCACAGAAAAAGGAGGGTTGAGGTCATTGGGTTTAAGCACAGGATGAGAATTTCAAATTTGAAACATTGGAGGACCGGGAGCCAATGTAGGTCAAGAAGGACAGGGGTAATGGTGAGCAGAACTATGTGAGGGATAAGATCTATACAGCAGAGTTTTGGAAAAGCTGAAGTTTACAGAGTGTGTATGATGGGAGATTGGTCAGGAGACAAAAACGGACTAATCCAGTCTGAAGGTAACCAAAGCATGAATAGGGATTTCAGTGGCAGATGCGTTCAGGCAGTGTTGAAGGTGGGTAATGTTAGATGGAAGAAGGCAGTCAGTGTAATGGAGAGGATAGGAGTGTAGAAGCTCAGCAAAGAGAAAGAAAGACTTGGATTTATATAGTGCCTTTCTTGACCTCAGGACATCCCAAAGCAGTTTACAGCCAATTAAATACTTCTGAAGCATAATCACTATTTCAATGTAGGAAATGTGACAGGCAATTTGTACAGAGCAAGCTCCCACAAACGGCAAAGTGATAATGACCAAGTAATCTTATTTTTATGTGATGTTTATTAAGGGATAAACATTGGCCAGGACAACAGGAAGAACTCTGCTCTTGAACAAAATAATGGCATAGAATCGTTTAAATCCACCTGAGAGGGCTGATAGAGATGCAATTTAACATGTTATCTGAAAGATGGCACCTCTAACAATACAACACTTCTTCATTATTACACTGGAGTGTCATCTTTCATCATATGTCAAATCTCTAAAGTGGGGCTTGAACCCACAACCTTATGGTTTAGAGGCAAGAGTATTACCACTGAGAAGGAATTGCACAATCTGGGCTGGATTTTATGGGTCGAAGGTGGTGGTGGTGGGGGGGGGGGGGGGGGTGCGGTGTTGGTGGTGGGGATAGGCAAGGAGAATTGCGATGGGTTGTGGGGGATGGAGGGCTCGTTGCCAAGCGATGATAACAGGGGTGGGATAGGCTGATGATAGCCTTCCCATCCAGAGGCCAATTGAGACCCTTAAGTGGCCTATTAAGGCCAAATAAGGGCCTCTTCCCATTACCAGCAGGAGGTGGGTGCCCTGCCACATGGGGAGGGAGCCTTGTAACACAAGGCGCACACCCTGCGGGCTTGGGGGAGGTGGCAGGGTTCCTCCTCCATGGGTAATCTGTGGCCCACAGAGAACCCTGCGAGGAACCACTTTACCCATTGGGAACCCCCTCCGACCCTGGATAGCTCGACAAGCCCCCTCCCCCCCTCACTGGGGCCTTTCGGACTGGCTGCGGCGACCCCGTCTCACTTACAAATATACGAACATATGAAATAAAAACAAGAAATGCTGGAACCACTCAGCAGGTCTGGCAGCATCTGTGGAAAGAGAAGCAGAGTTAACTTTTGGGGTCAGTGACCCTTCATCGGGTCATTTGGTCTTCATCCAAGTTATTTATATAAATTGTAAAAAGTTAAGGCCCCAGCACTGATCCCTGTGACACACCACTCGTTACATCTGGCCAACCAGAAAATGACCCATTTATGCCTACTCTGTTTCCTGTTGGCTAGCCCAGATCTGCTCATGGTGCACTAGGCGTGGACTAGGCAGGGCTTTGTATAGTTGCAGCATGACTTCTACCCCTTTGTATTCTAGTCTTCTAAATATAAAGGTTAGCATTCCACTAGCCTTTTTCATTATTTTCTGTGTCTGTTCATGACATTTTCATGATCTATGGACCTGAACCCCAAAGTCTCTTTGGACCTCCACTGTTTCTAGTTTTCCACCATTTAGAAAGGTCTAGCCTTTTTAGGTTTAGGCTTAGACGATGATTCGCTTTGGTCTTCATGAAAAAAAAGTAATCAAAAGTTCGTTTCCCAAGCAAAACAGAAACCCTGCTGGGAAGTCAATATGTGTGTATACTGTATGAGCACAGTGAGAAAAAACACAGCGAGGGTTCCTGCTCCTGATAATTTTTTGATTAACCCTGGAACATGGATGTGTGTGGCTGTGTGAGAACAGGATTGTGTCAATCAAACAGACAACACGTCCATTGAGAATGGACATTTGGGACTGTACTTGATATCAGCAGGCACCTATAGAACTATGTCTCATCTTCAGTTAACATCCTCAGAAGGGAAGGAGATAAAATTGGAGAAAATAATGAAGCTGGGTAAAATTTTTAGATATCACCATCAACATTATCGTTACACATAATTCTTCATATAAGTACAAGTGTTGGAAGTTAATTAAATAACAAAAAATGTAAATGATGAGAGTAAGAATTCAACATTTAATAATGAGAACAGCGATAGTATTCAATGGACATTAACTTTAGGTGGTGTTTAATTTTATAGGTTAGCTAAGTCCTGTAAACCATTTATCTCACATGGCACCATATTGCAGTGTAGCAGAAAGGCAGCATGACCTGATGGTTAATAAAATCTTCAAGTTGTAGCAAATATGTCTTAGGAGATGATTCTGATGGACATGACCATTCATCTAATCCGATCATCTGTGATGTGTTTACATACCGAGGAAGTTATCTTACCTGAATTATCAAGCCAACAATATCCATTTAAGTGAATTGGATCTGTAAATCCAATACATTTTTCTGTCTGTACCCATTATATTCTGTCCTCTAATTTTATTAAGGGAGCGTATTTTTACCCAAATTAGATTACTTGGCACAACAATCACAGTCTGAGTCACACACAGTGTGCTTCACCTCTCATAATTGTGATCAATTTTGACCTTCCATTATGATAAACAGGTTAACCAGTTCATTGCTAAAGACAATCAACATTTTGTGAATAAACAATAAATTCCATTAACAGTAGAAGACAGGATATAATGAGCAAAGACAAGATGTAGACAGAAAAAATAGACTGGGTTACATACAACTCTTGACTGATAGCTTCATTAAATATTTGCATATCGTTTTTTAAAAAATTTAAATTACTTATTGTGCCATATTATTTACATACAGCACAGGATATTCATAGTAAATTAATTGTTATTTTTTAAAACTATAGTGGTAAAATGATTGCACGCCCTGATGTTTCAAGGAATAGCTGTGTGATAAGATACAAAGTTAATTGCCTTTCTTTGCTGTGTTAGCTGATTGCAGTCAGGGCTAGAATTGACTTCAGTGCCCTTTGCTAGACAGGGGTAAATTATTTCAAGTTTCGACTTCTGATTTATATCCTGGGAAAGTACATTTCAGGTAACAACAGGATCAGGCTTGGTTGTGAAGCTCCCACGTTAAAATTGACTCCCCACCCTCACTCTCAAGCCCTAAATTGAAAAACGGTAGCCATATCACTTCCGGCCACCCAGGTGCAGTCCACACAGTGCGCCCTGACTATAAGGCGCTAGCGCGAGTGTGCCATGCATGCATTGGAAGCATGCAGAGTTGGCAAATCATGGTGTCAAACAGCCTCTAATGCTGATCTGACGCACTATCTGCCATTTTGGACCACATAGGTCCAGTTAATGCCTTCTCTTAAACACTCCCAGCTGAACATGTGTTCAGCTGCATGAGATATCACAGCCACCCTGCGCTCCCGCTCCCCCTCCCCCTCCCCCTCCCCCTCCCCAGCCACTCATGTTATTTGAAGGGCCAACCATCCAACTTCCAGATGAAATGGTTTTGACTTACTTTTGCTAGTGCAAACTTAGTGGAAGTACTGCATTGATTATTATTAGAGGAGTTTTGCATACTGTTTGGATTTTCAAGGGAGTGATGCTGGATCTTCACAAGTATATCAGAGGAGTTGGAAGGCCTGTCTCACTTCACTCATATAAGTCCATTGAGAGGAGAGGTAGCTGCCAGGAAATTGCATCATTAGGAAGGCAATCATGGTTTTGATTGGTAGTGTAATTGACCAATCCCTAGACAGATAGATCTTGGGGAAGGTCAGAGGTCAAGCCATTGGATTCCTGCCTAGCTCAGAAAGGACAGTCCATAGTTATCTGGAATGGAAATTAGATGCAGAGGAAGAAAATCTCATTCTTAAGTCTACCCCCATTAGTTTGGATAATACTAGTCAGAAAAGTGAATTTTGCCTACTAATAGAGGAACATTATGAAACAGATTAAAAGTCACCATAATGGTTATTCTGTATGTTGACATTGTAAAATGTTGGTTTGCAATTCACTTTGTGTCACTAGACTAGCAGTCCACCTTTCAGAAGATAGGGGTAACACACACAAACACATGGGGGCAAGTGAGAGATGACAGTATCTGATACATACAAGGAGGGGTCATTGTTGAGACCCATGGGTCATGTTATCATGTGAATGCATAAGGGCAGGAAAGATCACAGAATTGTTACGGTGCAGGTGGAGGCCATTAGGCCTATCGTGTCTGCACCGGTCTCCAAAAGAGCAATTTACTCAGTTCCATTCCCTCGCCTTCTCCCTGTAACCCTGCATATTCTTCCTTTTCATATAACAGTCTAATTCCATTTTGAATGCTTCAATTGAACCTGCCTCCACCACACTCACAGGTAGCGCATTCCAGACCTTCACCACTCTCTGCATGAAAAAGTTTTTCCTCAAGATAAATCCCTAATTGTATCGGACATGGGATCTGCTTATGGGAGGAACCTGTGACAGCAAACGCGAAAGAGTATCTCGTGCAGGCCCAAAATTTCCTAAGTAGCCTTTCTCACAAGCTGTTTACTGCTGTGTTTTTCCATAATTTTCTCTCCTCCACTTCTGAAGATGTAGGGTTAGAAATTTAACCTCATTGGGCCCATTTTATGAGTATAATATGAGGACAAGGCAGGTCAATTTTGAGGAGCAACATCCTGCGCTCAATCAGTGTCAAATGTACAGCTGCCCATAGCACCTGCCTGAATCCTTACCTGTATAAAGGTTGCCTACTCTAAATTGGTTGGCAATGAACAAAGCAAGTTCCAGGATTCTTCAGTGGTCACTGTGGCCTAAGTAGTTTTTATAAATAAAGGTATAATAAAATATTCCTGTGAAGCTGGAGGGGCAGAGGTGCTCCTCACAGATCCATATCGCTCGAGAGCTGCTGCTGGCCATCAATCGGCCTCCCTCTTGCAGTCCTTCCACTTCCCCCGGACTTAGGATGTGAGGCCTGTGAGGCAGGCAGCCCAAATTGAAATGCTGATATTTGGTAAACTGGATGTAGAAGCATTACAAGTGCTGGCAGCTCACCCAGATTATTACAATGTGGTCCTAGGCCCAATGCTCTAAGAGTCTTAGTTGGTGAGTGTACTATCTGTTATGTGCCAAAAGAGGGCAATAACCAAATTTTACTCCAATTACTCCTGTGTGACTCTTGGTGGTGAGTGTCACCAAGTTATTCAATTGGGAAGGCATCACAGATAAGCCCAATCCTATCCTCAACTGCTAGCCACACGCTTGCAGGGACTGCTGACTGGAGATGCGGAATTAAAACCCAGGTTGATTTTCTCCTTCCTAATTCAGAGCTCTGAGACAAATTGTAATGGTCCTACCAGCAGCTTGGAGGAAATCAGCTAAATCAGCACAGACCAAACCCAGGATCTTCTGGTCTGTTTTGAATTGGCTGATTTCAGCTGTGGAGGAATTAGGAATGCTTCGTTTGGCCTCAGTGTTCGTAGTTTGGAGGGGGGAATCAGTCAGGTTCCTTACTTGTATCTGCAATCCATCAATCTCTTCTGAAAAGTGTGTGGAAAGGACAGTAACAGGCTCAACAGTGATTGCTCTCAGTCAAAGAGATTGCTGACACGTAGTGTTGGGTAACAAATGCCCATGGAACCAGGACCTTCAGAAGAAGAGAAGTTGACAGAAAAACTAGGACATCCATGTGAAAACTGTGAAAAATGAAGAATGTGCTGCAGCAGATGCAACAATCCTGGAACCAGTATTTACTATGAGTTGAGTTTCCAGAGCAGATTGAGTTTAGCTGCAGCAGACAATGGTAATAATGCTCTTTTACCATAAAATATATCTAGAACATAGAGGATATGTACATTTAGCACATTTACTATCAGTAAATATATTGCAGTGTGAAGCAGATAATCGTAAGATAAAATAGAAAATAAATGAAGAATGTTCCATATGGCTGAATGGGTATATGCACTATGTGGTGTGATATTGAGTCATACATGTCTGGAAAGCCTCAGATTTCATACCGAGTTTATGCTGAGGTAGGTTATTTCAGTTAAAGTGGTAGTGACACCGGGAGCAAAGACACGTCTGGCGCACCTGAGCTCCGGGAGACCGGGAGCTGTGATGTTTTCGAGGAGGAACAGATGGAAGCAGCTGAGGACAACCCAATGCTCTCTGCCTACAAGACCCCCCCGATGTCACCCGAGCGGCACAAGCCCTGCATGAAAAATCAGGAGGGGTTTCTGAGCCCAACCAATGTGAAACTGCTTGCGCACACGATGGGTATGCAGGAACATCCCGAAGGACTGGGACCAGCGAGGACAAATGGTATGGGAAGCAACAACTAATTTTTAGTAAAAAATGGGTGTAAGAATTGCTTCCATTAATGTGCGTAGCATTAAATCTACTACGCGATGTGTTTCAACCTTGGATTACCTTGCCAAGGTCAAAGCTGACCTACTGTTTCTGCAGGAGTGTGGAATACCACACCTCAGCACCGACAGGCAGTGGTCGCGATGGTGATCCCACGGGCCACCGATCTGGTCGGGGGGTAATGACTGCCGTTCCTCCGGCCTGGGTATTCTGCTGCGGGGAGGTAACTTCACCATCTCCGAAGTTAAGGAGGTGGTGGGCGGCCGCCTCCTCGTAGCAGACGTGATGTACAACAACGCTCCGCTCCGGTTGATCAACGTGTACGCCCCGGTACAACGCAGCGAGCGGCTGACCGTCTTCCAGCAGCTCCCACTGCTGCTGGCGACGTCCAGGCCGGTCATCCTAGGCGGTGACTTCAAATGCATCATCGATGCGGCTGGACGATCCGGCAGTGACGACAGCAAACTGGACGCTACGTCCAGATTCCTAATAGAAACAGTTAAAGATGCCAAACTGCACGACGTCTTCTGCAAACCTGCAGACGGAGCGCAGCGCAGATACACATGGTCAAGATCGGACGGGTCTGCCCGTTCCAGGATTGACTTCCTGTTTGTGTCCCGTGCTGTCACGGTCGGATCCACCGACGTCAAGCCGGTGTTCTTCTCCGACCACTGCCTCTTACTGGCCGACTGTCACTTACAGGACGACCAGCGGGTTGGCAGAGGGACGTGGAAGCTCAATGCGACACTGCTGACCCCAGAGAACGTTGAGGAACTCAAAAGGGATTACAAAGGTTGGAGGACCGTGAAACCCCTCTTTGAGTCTCCAGTTCACTGGTGGGAAGCGATTAAGGAGAACATCAAGAGGTTCTTCATCCACAAAGGTGTTCAGAAGGCGAGAGAGAGACAGAGGGAACTGTCCAGACTCCAGAAAATTATGCAAAATCTACTCCGGTTGCAGTCAATGGGGGTCGAGGTCAAGGAGGACCTCCAAGAGGTGAAGAGCCAGCAGGCCTCGCTCTTTGCCAAGGAGGCCTCCAAGATCATCTTCCGGTCCAGAGTCCGCTCCATCGAGCAGGATGAGACGTGCTCGCGTTACTTCTTCCAAAAGGTACACAGAGAGAGCTCTGTTATCAGCAGCCTGAAGGAAGAAGATGGCTCGGTAACGTCTTCGCAGTCCGACATACTAAGGATCAGCAAATCCTTTTATGCTGGGCTGTATGACGCGAAGCCCACAGACAGCAGAGCCTCCCAGTCCTTCCTGTCATCTATCACAGAGGTCTTAGATGACAGCAGGAGGGAGGGACTGGACAAGCCGCTAACTCTGGACGAGCTGACAAAGGCCGTCGAGTCTTTCGAGACGAGTAAAACTCCCGGGAGCGACGGCTTACCGGTCGAGTTGTACTCGGCCCTGTGGGACTGGGTCGGCCCGGACCTGCTGGAAGTATACGAGAGTATGCTCCTGGCCGGCAGCATGTCAGAATCCATGAGAAAAGGCATCATCACCCTCATTTACAAGCAGAAGGGGGAGAGGGCAGAAATCAGAAATTGGCGGCCCATCTCACTGCTTAATGTTGATTACAAGATTCTGTCCAAAGTCATAGCCAGTTGAGTCAAGTCTGCTCTGGAGTTGGTGATTCACCCCGATCAGACCTGTACTGTACCCGGCAGGAAGATCTCTGATAGTCTCGCGCTACTCAGGGATACGATCGCCTACGTACGGGACAGGAGGGTGGACACCTGCCTCATCAGCCTGGACCAGGAGAAGGCTTTTGACAGGATATCGCACACCTACATGATGGACGTGCTTTCCAAAATGGGGTTTGGGGAGGGAATCTGCAATTGGATCCAACTGCTCTACACAAACATCAGTAGCGCAGTCTCAATCAACCGGTGGGAATCGGAAAGTTTCCCGATCAAATCTGGAGTCAGACAGGGCTGTCCTCTGTCCCTGGTCTTGTTTGTTTGCTGTATTGAACCCTTTGCTGAGTCTATTAGGGAGGATGCGAGCATAAGAGGGGTGACAATCCCAGGCAGCGGAGGCACTCAGGTCAAAACCTCCCTGTACATGGATGACGTCGCCGTTTTCTGCTCGGATCCGCTCTCCGTGCGCAGACTGATGAGCATCTGCGACCAGTTCGAACTGGCCTCGGGAGCCAAAGTTAACCACGGCAAGAGCGAGGCCATGTTCTTTGGCAACTGGGCTGACTGATTCTTTGTCCCCTTCACCGTCAGGTCAGATTACCTGAAGGTGCTGGGGATATGGTTCGGAGGGCCGGGGCGTGCACCAAAACATGGGAGGAGCGAGTAGCCAAGGTACGACAAAAGTTGGGCATGTGGGGGCAGCGATCTCTCTCCATTGTGGGTAAGAACCTGGTCATCAGGTGCGAGGCGCTCACGTTGTTGCTCTACGTGGCGCAGGTCTGGCCCATACCCCACTCCTGCGCCGTGGCAGTCACCCGAGCCATTTTCTGCTTCGTCTGGGGATGTAAAATGGACCGGGTCCGGAGGGACACGATGTTCAAATCTCTGGACAAGGGCGGGAAAAATGTACCCAACGTGGCCCTCATCCTGATGACCACCTTCGTGTGCGGCTGCATCAAGCTGTGTGTAGATCCCCAGTACGCAAACTCCAAGTGTCACTACGTGCTGAGGTTCTATCTGTCCCCGGTGTTGCGAAGGATGGCCCTGGTCACATTGCCGCGGAACGCTCCATGCAGTTGGGCGGTGCCGTACCACCTATCCTTCGTGGAGCAGTTTCTGCGGGAAAACACCTTTGACCACCGGTCCATCAGGCAGTGGTCTGCACGGAATGTCCTCAAGGCCCTACGGGAAAAGGAAACGGTGGATCCTGTCGGATGGTTCCCCGAGCAGACCGTCAAAGTCATTTGGCAGAATGCCTCATCACCAGAACTTTCAAACAAGCACCAAGACGTAGCTTGGCTGGTGGTGAGAAGGGCCCTCCCCGTCAGATCCTTCATGCACACCCGAAGTCTCGCCCCCTCCGCACAGTGCCCCCGCGTTGGCTGTGGTGGGGAAGAGACGGTCGCCCACCTCCTCCTGGAATGTGCCTTTGCAAAGCAGGTGTAGAAAGAGATGCAGTGGTTTTTGTCAAGGTTCATCCCAAGCAGCTCTGTAACACAGGAGTCTGTGCTCTACGGGCTGTTCCCAGGGACGCACACCGAGACAAACATCGACTGCTGCTGGAGGACTATCAATTCGGTGAAAGACGCCCTTTGGTCTGCCCGAAACTTGCTGGTCTTCCAGCGCAAAGAGTTGTCCACCACCGAATGTTGCAGACTGGCACATTCCAAGGTCCAGGACTACGTGCTGAGGGACGCACTAAAGCTTGGGGCAGCCGCAGCAAAGGCTCAATGGGGAAAGACCACAGTGTAAGGTTCCCCCACCAAGCTGGACTGAGGGGCTGGATCCATGGGAAACCCCTCGAACTGTATCGTTAATATTCTCAATTGCTGTAAATGTAAAACTGTAATTGACATGACAATTGTGAAACGGAAGGGTTGGGAAGAAACTCATGACAGTATTGAAGGAAACTGATCTCCCTTGCAATGTTTGTATTTTTTGGTGCTGTTTGGAAACTGTTTGGTAATGTAATTTTTACAGATTTTTATGAATAAAGTATATTTTGGGAAAAAAAAGTAGTGAGCTGCTGCAATTGGCTTCAGCACATTCTGTGACAGGGAAGAAGGACAAACAGTCAGGGTTCCAACTCCTGATTGCTGAAGGGAGAAGAGCTCAATCCTAGATGTACATATTGGATTGAAAAAGAAAAAATTGCATTTATATAGTGCTTTTCATAACGTCAGGATGTCCCAAAGTACTTTACAGCTAATTAAGTCCTTCTGAAATCTAGTCACTGCTCCAATGTAGAAAACACAGAAGCCAATTTGCATACAGCAAGGACATAATGACCAGCTAATCTGGTTGAGGGAGAAATATTGGTCGGGACATGGGGATAACTCCCCTGCTCGTCATTGAAATACCACCATGGGATCTTTTATGTCCAACTTAGAGAGCAAACAGATCCTCAGTTTAATGTCAAAGAATGCAGCACTCCCTTAGTACTGCACTGAGTGTGTCAGTCTAGATTCTACGCTCAAGTGTCTTGGGTGGGACTTGAACTCACAACCTTCTAACTCAGAGGTGAGAGTGCTACCACCAAATTATTGACTGACATTGAAAGCTAGCTGAGGCAGATAGAGGAGTGCGCTAGACACTTGGTAGCCTGATCTCATAACCTCACAGCCTCAAATTCATTCAAACTGACTGGCAGACAAGACATCATCTTGATCTGTTGATGCCTGTGTCTTCCCAGGTGTCAGGGTTAATATTGAAAGATTCCAAGGTGACCTTTAGTATGTCTTTTTTGTGTTTGATTTGCCCACCACTATTGTGATATTTGAACTGCAACTCCCTGCAGAAGATGGTTTTTGGAATTCTATAATGAAGCATACAAACCACATTTTCAGACCAATGCGATTCAACCTTTTAGATTGGGGCCTCAACTCCAATTATACTACAACACTTGGAAATGCAGCCCATTATCAGTCACCGACTTCTGGAGAGGGAGACAAAATACTAATGCAATCGCTATACTCCTGCTAATCATGCTAACCACCTGCAAAACTATTAGTATGCAGGGGAATATTAAATATCAGTGTAGTGCTGCTCTGACTAAAAACATCAAGCAACCTATACTTGCATCAGTTTCAATATCAGGCAAGTCCTATCTCATTGTCACTTAACCTCAAGTTTATTAATAACAAAGCAGTTTTTCGGTCTCAGGCAATAGTGCAGGTCCATTGTGCACTGGGCTATTATTGTTGTGCTGTGAATGTCAGGATGTGGAAAATCTAATCATATGAATAAACAGAAATGCTTCCACTGAGGCTCACAGTTCCTCTGCATAACTGATTATTGTACATCATAAGTGTGGTTTGCAGCCACAAAACAAGTATGAAAACTGTTTTTCATCATCTGCCTTAGTGAAGCCTTGTACCTAATATCAAATGTCAGGCACAAAGAGAATCTGCAGAATAGTTTACTAGCTGATTTCCATGAATTGCACACATAGTGTAAATATATGTGGCCATATTCTCTTGAACAAGCCCAAATGCTTAATTTTATAGATAAACTGGCCAGTTGAATGAAGAATAAACTATTTTGTACCATTAAACTGGAAAATTCAGTGAACTGGCCATTAAAACAAGAAAACTACTTGAATGTAAGGTCAGTGAAAGCTAGTGCAATTGTTTAGAATTGGTTAATATTCAACTTACACAAAAGGCACGTGAAATGAGTTTGAAAATCAGCAGAACTCATCTAATGAATCGGTGAGTTTAACAAAAAAAGAGTTGAGCCATACAGACCAAGAAGATCCCAGATTTGGAGCAGAATTTTAACAGATGGACCCTCTTGTGGTGGGGAGGTGGCAGCGGGTTGGGAAGCAGAAAGTTAATGGAATGGGTTTTGTCGGGGCCACGGCAATAGCATCTCACGTCTGAGTTTCCTGACTAATCAGAGTGGCGGGCATGCACCTGACTGTTAAAGCCTCACTATTTAAAGAGACATCGCCAGGGATCAGAATGACTGTCAGGAGAGAGATAGCATCTTCAATGATAAAGTCTCAACATGGGAAGGCAGCATCCCCCACCCCCACTCCCCACCCCTACCCCCGGCCCCCTGCCCCCCACGCCCCCACCGTTCTCTGAGGCATCCCTGGAGGTCATGCTTCAGGCTATACTCTTCTGAGTGGATGGGAGGAACTGGCCAGCCTCTGAAACGAAGCAGGTATGTGGCTGAAAGTGTCTGAAGAGGTGAGCAGCTGCAGTTTGGTCCCTCGCTCATGATTACAGTGCCAAAACAAGTTCGATGGCTTCATCATAGCAGAAAGGTTGTGACATGCCCTATTCATGTGCCATCCCCCCACTCTGACTTCATCAGCACTCCTCGGACCGACACAACATGCAGCTCCACCCATCCCTCTCTCTATCGAGGCACATCCTCACATCCCCATCTGAACAGCCACTACTGACACTCACCCTCATCTTATTGCCACCTCATGCCATCCCTCACAGTCACCTTCCACAACTGTTGACATTCCATTCTCTGATCACAATCCATTTCGCACACCCATAATTCTCTGCTTTCTCTATTTACAGAAGAGAGCACAGAAGTCCAGGGAGAGACAGAGAATTGGGGTTGGCCCTCCAGTGATAGCCATCCTGACCGCTGCTGAGGAGAAGGAGGTGATGGAGATTGGCAGAGTGGTACAGTCCATGGGCATAGGCAGTGGAGAGATGCAGACCTCCCAAATACCTGCTGACAGAATTAGATATCACACAGTCAAATGGCTCACAACATTCACTCATTGATGTGGTGTCACCTGTCACTGAAATATGATCATCCGCACAATGATGACTTTGAACCCTTTGAAGTGCATGGTGGCCTTGAACAATGGCCTGCCCAATCTGCTAGCTTGCACAGAATGGAGGAAAGCCTCATATTGGACGTTCAGGACCTCATTGAAGTGCAGCAAAGTGCTCACCAGCTGCTGGCTGGTCGCCAAGTGCAGGTGGACTCTTAGAGGAACTTTGGAGAAGGGGACATGGAAGCAGGAACTAGGCTCAAGGTGCTCCCATTCGTCCCCCCTTACCTGCCACACCCTGCCTCTCCTCAGTCAGAGCCCCACATGTTGCCTCCTATCCTGATGGCCAAGTCCTGCCTTTGCACAGGTACAGGAGGAGCAGTCTTTGGCAGGGCCCTTATGGGTTCTGAAATCCAGAGGATATTGGCCACGATCAGAGCAGAGGAACAAACAGAATGCTTCTAGCTCTGCTAAAGGAACACAGATAACACCTCATAGAAGTAATAGGAAAGGGAAAAGAAAGAGATTGTAGTTTCACGAGGAAAATCACTTGGATGTTTAAAGTGTATTAATGTGTTAAGTTCATTGTAAATCTTTATGTACCATAAACTTTATTTCAAGTCTCCATTGTTCAGTCATCGCCATTGTTGCCTCTCACCTGTCAAGTGGATATCAGCTTTGAGGTAAATGGTATGACAGGAGTAGCAACAAGCTGTGGGTGTCAGTAAAATGGAAGGATTATTGTGTGTGGTGGGGAGGGGAGGCAGAGGATAGTGGGTTCAGCATTGGTGAACCACATAGCTGCACAGCCTCAGCTGAGCTGAATAGTGCCTGTTTGAGACCATCCTGCACATCTCTGGCAGCTAGATGTGTGGTTGCAGGGACCCTGGCCACATCAGGCTCCTCCTCCTCCTCCTCATGCTCCCCCATTGATCTTTCTTTGAAGATGCAGCATGGTCATCACCTTCCTCAGCCTGCAGTTCATGTCCTCTCTGCGGTGCTATGTTGAGCAAGGCACAGAAATATCATCCTGGACATCCTTGCTGGTGCATAATAAATGGTGCTCCCAGATCTGTCTAGGCACCTGAATTGCATCTTCAGCAATGCAATGGCTTGCTCAATGACCACACTTATGTTCGTGTGCTTCTGCTGTACCTTTCTTATGCATCAGTGGTAGGGTTCCTAACAGGAGTCATCAGCCACTTCCTTAGAGGTTACCCCTTGTCTCAAAGGAACCATCCACTGGGTCTGCTCAGACCTAAGAAGGTCTTTGGGAGATTTGACTGGCACAGAATGAGGCATCATTGTAAATTCCTGGATATCTTGCACAGACATACATGATAATCTTCTGGTGGTTACATACCAGCTGAACATTGATGGACTAGAATCCCTTTTGATTGACAAATACTTTTGCTTGATCTGGGGAAACCTTGATTGCCAGATGGGTGCAATCTATGACTCCCTGGATTTGTGAGAATCCAGTCATTGCAGCAAAACTGAGCACCCTCTCGTTCTGACTAGCCTCATCAATTGCAAAGTGGACATAATTGGCAGATCTGGCAAACAAAGCATCGGTCACCTGGGAGAAGCACTTGCAAGCAGCAGATTGTGAAATCCTGCAGGTGTCACCAGGAGATCACTGGAAGGAGCTGGAGATGAAAAGAAATCAGGGCTGTGGCGACCGTGACAGCCACTGGCAAGGTAAGCCCACCTAGTCCACTGGGAAGGAGGCCTTGTTCCAGGAGGCTGCAGATATCAGTCATGACCTGCTGAGAAAGTCTGAGCCTCCTGAAGTACTGTTGCTCAGTCATGTCCAAAAAGTTGATTCTCTGATTCTTTACACTGTGTTGAGGTTATAACCTCCTGAAAACTGGAGCTCTGTGTCCATCTCCTCTGTACAATGGCAGGTGGCTGAGGAGAAGGCAGCTGTTACTCCTGCTGATGTTGCTGATGCTGCTCCTATTGTTCCTCATTGATGGCCCATGCTGCTGTGAAGGTTCCAGCTGGGAAGTGCAGATCAAAGTCAAAAAAGTCTTGGAAATCACCTCCAAAGCAGTGAAAACACACTCTCAGAAAGGTCCTGTGACCAAAAGCCTTTCACTTAGGCAAGGAAGCAGCTGTCCTTGTTCAGTATTTAAAGGCTTTCCAGCCTGTCAATTTCACAGCCTGATCAATTACTGCTGTGCTCTTGCCTTGTTGTTCTGTCAGCTTTCAGACAGTTTGGAAAAACCATGTGCTGGAATTTCAAGCCAGAATGAAGGGTTAGATCGCTTTTTATGTATTTAAACCACTGATCTGCCTGTCCCGGCAGTGGGGTGGGGGGGGGTGGGGGCGGTGGTTTCCCGCATGCCTTGAAAGTTGCACTGGTTAAATGAGGAAGTCAGTGGGTTCATATCAGGTTCCTGATACACCGGCATTTTTCCTTCTTTAACCCATGTATGCAACTACAACCACCCCGCCTTGCAGGTTAAAATTCCCTACTTGGCCTCTGAGTTTGCTCATCTCAGTGGGATGCCAATAGATTTGCTACATTTTGTCTTAATGCTTCTAGATTGGTGGTGGGGTGGGG
Organism: Heterodontus francisci; assembly: GCF_036365525.1. Classification (NCBI taxonomy): domain Eukaryota; kingdom Metazoa; phylum Chordata; class Chondrichthyes; order Heterodontiformes; family Heterodontidae; genus Heterodontus; species Heterodontus francisci. Next base: position 49,817,333 of record NC_090386.1, on the reverse strand, counting down.
GTGGGGGTGGGGGGGTACGCGTTGGGTGGGGTGGTGGTTGCGATGAAGAAATTCAGCGATCCCTGCTCAAAGTGCACATTTGGATGTTGGGTGATTGGATTTCGCTTTGATTCTGCAATGCTGAATAGTGTGACAACACTCAACTAATGTTGAGACATGAATAATGCCCACTTGGGAAAGGTACTAAGGTACTAGAGTGGACCTGATAACTGCTGCATTAAACTCCAGCAAGGACTCAACACGTTCAGGAGAGGAGACATGGGGATAAATTAGCAAATATCAGGGAAATTTATAAAACAATCAAAATTGGTCCCATTCTTCCAGAAAGAGGTGATTTAGAAGTAAAGTTCATTTGAGAAACAGTAATTACCAAGATGTGCATGCTTCAATTACACATTTCAAATTACCTTTAAAATTGAATATTGAGCTCCTGGTCAGTAGGTGTTAAATGGCTTGCACAGTAATCATTCATGCAATAACTTGTTAGGTTCTGCTGTTTGGTTCAGCCTTCTTGATGTAGGAAATTTGCCTGGTAAATTCGGTATAACATTCAACAAGTTGAAGTTTATTCAGATCTTTGACTATTCAAAGGGTTTTGTCTCCAGAATGCCGTAATACCCTGTGTGTCTTGGCAGTTATGATGAAAGGATGACATTCTTACGTGGTGTGCAAATGTAGTCTCATAACTTTGGTGAACATTTAAATATGATCTATTTTGCAACTCTCCATGGACCTTGCTGCATCACAGTGGACAGATTATATCTAAACATATGTGCAATCATGCAAATGTTGTAAGTTCTCATTCTTCATGTTATTCTGAACATCAACAATGCAAAAGGAATTACCAACCTGCCAAAGTTACAAAATATTTCCAACAATAAATAGGTAACCAATTAAGAATGCAAAAATTCATGCAAACCAGTCATTGGCTTTTTTAAGCCGAGACTCATGGCTGGAATTTTATGTGGCGGTGGAGGCCCCGCCTGCTGGCTTAAAAGTTGGAGGCCAGCCTGCCTCCACCAGGCCTGGAAGCCACACAGCAAATTTGTATGGCACAGGCCCTTAAGTGGCCCCGGGTGTGACTTCTCTGAGGCAGCAAGTCCCGCCTCCAGGAGCTGTTGACCAATTAGAGGACCGGCAGCTCCTCAGTCCCAGCAGCACCACTGGGAGTGGTAGCCACTGCTGGGACTGCACCCAGCCAGACTAGGACCATGGACGCCTGTACCAAAAGGTAAGCGAGGTTTCAGGTCCCACAAGGTAAAATCGGCTGGGCCCCATCGAGGGGGGTGAGGGTCAATTAAGAGGGTGAGGGGAGGTGCTTCAGTGGGGATGGCTTGTGCCGTGTGGGGCCCTCCAGGGGCCACAGGGTTCCTGATCAGGAGGGCCCCCACACCCCCACCCATCTGCAAAGAGGCCGCATGGTTTTACTGGGCAGCCTCCCCAGGTGGCGAAATGCCTGCCCGCTGCTGGAATCTTAATTGGCCACTTAAGGGCCTCAACTAGCCTGGGGTGAGTAGGCCATTTTCAACTTCCCCCACTGCTCGTAAAATGGCAGCAGGAGTAGGTAGGTGATGGGAACGGCATCCCTGCCTCCCACTCAATTTTACACCCCCCTCCTACCTCCAGTTTGCTCCTGGGGTTGGGGGGGGGGTGGAGGGTACGAGTAAAATTCAAGCCAATGTTTTGGGCATGTGTTATAACAAAAGTCTTTTTTACAGTGGTATTGAAGGCTGTCAATCATAATAGTTAAGTTTTCTTAAGCCCCTCTCCCCTGTCTCCTCCATCCTTATCTCCAACAAGTACGAGAAGCTCATGGACTTCTTTGTCACTAAGATTGAGATCATCCGATCAGCTGCATCTACCATTTCCCTCTCTGCCCCTAGTTCGTTCCTTTAAAGTTTCTCCCCTGTCCTAGCCTTGAACTTGCATCTTTCTCTAGTTTTTCACCTATCTCCCCTCATTCTCTCTCCAAGCACATCGTGTCCATGAGACCACCTCTTGCTCCCTTGATCCTACTTGCATTAAACTGCTGCCATGCAAGTTCTCTTCCTGGATGCCATGTTATCTGATATAGTTAACAGTTTTCTCTCCACAGGCACAGTTCCCCTCTCCTTTAAATCTGCTGTCATCACCCCTCTCCGCAAAAAAAACACCTTTTCACCTCAGCGTCCTTTCAAATTATCGCCCCATCTCCAATCTCCCTTTCCTCTCCAAAGTCCTTGAACATATTGTCACCTCCCTAATCTGCGCCCAGCTTCCCTAGAACTCCAGGTTTGAATCCCTCCAATCCAGTTTCTGCTCTGCCACAGTACCAAAATGGCTTTTATCAAAGTCACAAATTACATCCTAGTTGACTGTGACAAAAGAGAACTATCCCTCCTCATCTTTCCTGATCTGTCTGCAGCCATTGATATGGTTGACCACACCATCCTCCTCCAACACCCCTCCGCCACTATCCAGCCCGATGGGACTGTACTCACTTGGTTCCATTCTTATCTATCCAGTCGTAGCCAGAGAATCACCTGCAATGGCTTCTCTTTCCGATCCTGCACCAGAGTCCTCCAAAGATCTATTCTTGGACACCTCCTATTTCTCATCTACATGCGTCCCTTGGGCAACATCCTCTAAAAGCACACTACCAGTTTCCACATGTAGGCAGACAACAGCCAGCTCTACCTCACCACCACCTCTCTCAACTCCTCCACTGCCTCTAAATTGTCAGACTGCTTGTCTGACATCCAGTGCAGAGTGAGCAGAAGTTTCCTCCAAGAAAATATTGGAAAGACCAACGACTTTGTCTTTGGTTCCTGCCACAAACTCTGCTCCCTAGCTACCCATTCCATCCCTCTCCCTGGCAACTGTCTGAGGCTGAACCAGACTGATTGCAACCTTGGTGTCAAGAAGAACGTCTGACCACATATCCGTGCCAACCACTAAAACCATCTATTTCCACCTCTGGATCTTCACCTTACTCTGCCCTGCCTCAGCTCACCTGCTGTTGAAACCCTCATACATGTGTTTGTTACCCCTAGACTTGACTGCTCCATCACACCCCTGGCCGACCACCCATGTTCTGCCTTCCATAAACTTGTGGTCACCCAAAGCTCTGCTGCATGTGTCTTAACTCTTACCAAGTCCTGTTCACCCATCACCCCTGTGCTCACTGACCTACATTAGCACTGGATTAAGCAGTGCCTTGATTTTAAAATGCTCATCCTTGTTTTCAAATCCTTCTATGGCCTCGCCCCTCCCTATCTCTGTAATCTCCTCCAGTCCTATAATCCTCCGAGATATTGTCCAATTCTGGTTTCTTGAGCATCATTGCTCCCCCATTGGTGGCCATGCCTTCCGTTGTCAAGATCTTAAGTTCTGGAAGTTCCTCCCTAAATCTCTCTGCCTTTCTTCTTCTCTTTCCTCCTTTAAGACATGCCTTGATGCATAATGGTACTTGGTTTTTCAACTAGTTTTCTAAATTTTAAGAAAAAATTATGACATGACTTGAATGCAGTACTATATAATATGGACAGAGATATCAGCACACCATGAGTGAATTCCTCATACATCACATACAATAAGCGAACCATCTAAGTCAATGTTTGTTATATGCCAGGCATTAAAGCACCATTTGTTCATTTATTTCTAGGATATGGTTTTAAAATAAGTTAAAACTGTGTTGCTCTGATGGCTCAGGTATTTCATCCCTCACAAGCTAAGTCTTTGCTATCCATGCCTTCATCAGGGACGCATCTTGGTGCTTGCAGAAACGTAGCTTGGAGGCAGTGATTTCTTCTTCCTCACTGAAGCTTCCCTGCTGGCTACACATTCCATCCCAAACCACCTCTGATTTCCATGTCCTACCTTTGTCTTTCCCTCTGCTTCATGAATCTCAGCTTTTTCCATCCCTCCTGCCTCTCACTAAAAATTAGCATGTGTATTGTGTAAGTCTTACATTGGCTACTTTAATGAGAGCTCCTCCCTCAGTGAGTTCAATCTATCTCAGGCCCCTCTGCTTCTTCTTCTCTTCCCTCCTATCCTCACTCAATCTCACCTTTTACAAAAATGGTCTCATTCCTTTAGTCATGTTATTTCTCATTGTTTCCTCCTCTTCTGAGTTCTCAATCACCAACAAGCTTTCTCCAAACACTTCTCATCTCCCATACTATGCTCTGACCCCATGCCTTTATTACCTCCAGATTTGATTATTACAATGCTGGTGTTGCTTCTTCCTCACTCGTATATTGTAACTTATTCAAAACTCTATTACCCAGATAGTATTCCGCACCAAGCCCTACTGAGCCATCACTTTCCCTGTTGACTTACACTGGCCCCAATGTCCCAGACTTAAAATTCTCATCCTTGTGTTTAAATCCCTTTTTAGCTTTGCCCTTGCCCATCTTGACACCTTTCTCCAGCTCTACACCCTCCTCTGAATTCTTCAGCCTCTTGTGCATCCTCCCCCTTCTTTTCACCTCATCCTTGGAGAACATGGCCGGAATTTGACGTCCCCCCCGCAAGAATGGGCTGGTGGCGGAGAGGTGGGGGGGGGGGGGATGTCAGAAAATTGAGTGGAAGGCGGGGTGGGGGGGGGGGGAGGGGTGCCGTTCCGGATGACTTCCCACCCCCGCTGCAATTTTACAAGGGGTGACAGCAAGAAGTGGCCCACCCACCCCAGGCCCATCAAGGCCAATTAACTGCTACTTAAGGGCCTCCTCCTATACCAGCAGTGGGCAGGCGAGTCAGGCCCTCCAGGAGGCCGCCAAGTAAAGCTGGGCAGCCTCCTTGTGGGCGAGGGGCAGGCGCTCCTGATTGGGCACCCTGTGCCCCACGGAGGGCCCCCCAACAGCCCAACTGCCCCCACTGCACAACACTCCTCCCCCCTCCCAAAAAACCTCCCATTGCCTCACCACAGCCCGGCCGATTCTCCCCGGCATGGCCCCAGAGACTTACCTATTTTCTGGGCCGCTGTCCACGATCCTGCTGAGGTTGGGTGCAGTCCCAGCAGTCGCCACTGCTCCCAGTGGCGCTGCTGTGAGTAAGAGCTGCCAGCCCACTGATTGGCCGGCAGCTCCATTAGGCGGGACTTCTTACCTTAGAGGAGCAGAAGTCCTGCCCGAGGCCAAATAAAGACCTGGGGAGTGTAAGGCGAAGGTGGGCTCGCCACCGACCTTTTGGCCAGTGGGCGGGACCTCCCGCCCAACGCAAAATTCTCGCCCATGCCTTCTGCTGTCTGTGTCCATGCTCTGGAATTCCCTCCTAAAACACATCCACCACACACATCCCTTTCTTCCTTGAAGACCTTTCTCAAAACCTCCATCTTTGATCAAAATTTTGGTCACCCTTTATAATACCTCCTTTATCCTGGCATCCATTTTTGAAGTGCCTTGGAACTTTTTTTTTTACATGAAGGACACCATAGAGATGTGAGTAGTTTTTTTTTAAAGAATACTATGTTGAGTTTTGATCACTTCACCCACCACAAGAAATACTTGAATATAGAAAAGGGCAATAAGACTGATCCCAAATGAAATGATGAGAATGATTAGAGAAGCATAAGCTTTAAGGGTCAATTTTACAAATGCACACTATGGGCTGAATTTTCTTTAAGCGGCAGGGGTCCCAATACCCAGCTGGAAAGCCAGGGGGAGGCCCCCGGCTGTATTTTTCGGTGCTCAGGCAATTACCTGCCTGTCTCCCGTCCCATTAATGGATGGGAGCCCACCTCCGAGAGCAGCTGGCCAATCAGACGGCCAGTGTCTCTTCAGTCTCAGCAGTGCCACCTGGAGTGGTGGCCACTGCTGAAACTGCAGCTGTCAAACATGGGTGCTGACCTCCCCACAAGGTCGGAGAGGTCAGGGGTTGCTGGAGCCAATCAGGCAGGCCCCGGTGAGGGGTGGGAGGTGGAGGGGGGAAATTGATGAGGCCAGGGGTGTTTCCGTGGGACGGGAGGCCCTTGCCGACGGGGACCTCCCTCCCCACCAGCCCACAGGGAGGCCGCCAGGTTTACTGGGTGGTCACCCCACATGGTGAGGGGCTGACCATCCACTGGTAAAATGCCAGCAGCAGTGGGAAGAGGCCCTTAAATGGTCCTTAATTGCCCACTTAAGGGTCTCAATTGGCCTCTGGGCAGGAAGGACATTCTCCACCCTCCCTGCTGCTGCTAAATTTCCATGGCATTGGGAAGGTGACATGCACTCCACCCCACCTTCCCTCGCTATTTTATGGCCACGCCCCTACCCCTGCCTCCCAGCCTGTCCCTAGAGGGGCTAGTAAAATTCAGCCCTATGAAGGGGATATTCACCAGCCAATCAGTGATATTCAAAGATCAAGAGTTGCATGCCAGCAAATTTCTGCGATGTGCAACCAATGGACATGCTCTCCACTGGCAGCACATATTTGTTATTGGCTTGTTACAGTTTCTAAAGAAGTGTGGTAAAAGGGGGCTTCACTGAAGCATATAAACCATCAAATTAAATGTTGTAGATAGAGTAAACACAGGTTAGTATTTCAAAGTATGCAAGAAATTTGGATCAGTGGCCATGGATAGAAATTAATGAAAAGTAAATTTCAAAATCAATATTAGGAATGCCTTTTTTTATTCAAAGAATGCTACATAGTATTACCCCTTTAATATTTGTTGATTCGGATACATCTCACTGTTTGACATTTGGAGTTTCATTCTGAGTTTCACCCTGCATTCAGATGATACTTTTTCACCCTCCACCCAGCACCCCCACAACCCCGATTTACTTTAGTAACCGAGCTGTGTGACTATTACATTTATGAAGGCAGTTGATGAACAACTTTATTTTTAATTTAGCAGCCTATACTGAACATTTTAAATTCTAGCTGCAGAATTGTCCAGAACCTGACCACTTATGTTTCCACTGCACAATGACAAGTTTATTATACTAACCACAAAGGAACTATTACAATTTCTGAATGTCTGCAAAGGACGATAATAGATATGAAGATTTACCAACACTGCATATTAGAGTATTTTTTCAGATACGGTAACCATATAAAAAGAACACTATTCGGATGCTATGATTAAACAGAGATGATACATGTCGTTATTTGCTATAAATATGGTTCTCAACAAAAGTCTCATTGAAAGTACCGATAGAATAAAAAAATCTTATAGGGAGGCAAATAGTGCACCGATAAAATGAATATGATGCAAATGAAAAATCGGCAAAAATAAACTTCAATTAGGAGAAATTGGTTCAGTAGCGCAGCTTGTAGCGGCCGCTAAGCAGAGTTACCTCAATACCTCACGTGCAAGCAGGGCCGCTACCTGCATTTTCCATTAATATCATTGAAGAATACTGCGGTTAGCCTCTCAAAGTCTCTGTAGCGCTACGGAAACGGAATTCCTCCCCCCGAAAACTTCAAAAGATAAGAGTTCTTCCGTTAAGACAAGAACTGTGACCCTCAGGGATCTTTGTTCAGTTTCAGTTGAGCCCCACTCTCGCTCACTCAGCATACATGAACACCCATGTGAACTGCACGCAAACTCTTCAATATATGTATCCACATGGCAGTGGGCATTGAGGCCTTCCAACATAGGAACAGCACCTAGTTTGGTCAACATTGCCGTTTCTCTCCTATTCCCTCTAAGCCTGTGCCAATGTACACCTATATCAAGAGAGAGCTGCCTTGCCCAGACACCTGGGGTTAGAAATCCCATTGTGTAGCACCACTTGTAGCAGGGCTTTGGAGGCTTTGCACCACCTACTGCTTCCTGCAGTGTTCTACCAGGATAGTATTAAGGGGTTTCGCATCTTTGAAAATGAATAAATCACCAGGCCAGGATGAAATCTATCCCAGACTGCTAAGAGAAACAATCAAGGAAGGAAATAGCAGAGGCTCTGATCATCATTTTCCTATCCTTTCTGGCTAAAGACGTGGTTCCAGAGGACTGAGTGACTGCTGATGTATTGTTTAAAAAGGGAGGGAGGGATAAACCAACAAATTACAGCCAGTCAACCTAACCTCTGTGGTGGGCAAATTATTGGGAAAAGTTTTGAGGGATAATATAAATCATCATTTAGAAAGGCACGGATTAATCAAGGATAGTCAGCATGGATTTGTTAAGGGCAGTTCCCGTCTGACTAATTTGATTGAATTTTTGAGGAGGTAACAAAGAGGATCGATGAGGGTAGCGCATTTGATATAGTCTATGTGAATTTTAACAAGGCTTTTGACAAGGTCCCAAATGGAAGACTAGACAGAAAAGACCCCATGGGATCCAAGGGCAAGTGGCAAGATAGATCTGAAATTGGCTCAGTGGCAGGAATCAAAAATGATCAACGGGTGTTTTTCTGACTGGAGGCTCTTTCCAGTGGGGTTCTGCAGTACTCAGTACTAGCTCCCTTGTTTTTCATGGTATATATCAATGATACAGATTTAAATGTAGCAGCATGATTAAGAAGTTTGCAGGTGGTACAAAAATTGGTTGTGCTGTTAATGGTGAGGAAGAAAGCAGTAGGCAGCAGTAAGATATCAATGGACTGGTCAGGTGAGCAGAAAAGTGGCGAATGGAATTTAACCCAGAGAGGTGTGTGGTAATGCACTTGGGAGGACAAACAAGGCAAGGGAATATACAAAAATAATAGTCAGTTTTGTCTGTCTGGACTGTTCTGATTGGTCAGTTTAAGGGACGCCTCTGTTGTTAGGTTTATTTGGTGGGGGGTGCCTGGCACACGTGGGGTGCACAGTGGACTGGAGCGTGACGCACGTGTGCCTTCCAACAGCAGTGGTGGTGGTGGGATGATGAGGTTAATGAGGTTGAAGGAGAACAAAAACAGTGGAATGTAAGGGAAGCACAACAACAAAGTTAAAAGCAAAATACTGCAGATGCTGGAAATCTGAAATAAAAACAGAAAGTGCTGGAAATACTCAGCATGTCAGGAGCATCTGTGGAGAGAGACACAAAGTTAACGTTTCTGAATTCTGATGAAAGGTCACAGACCTGAAATGTTAACTCTGCTTCTCTCTCCACAGATGCTGCCTGACATGCTGACTATTTTTTACAACAACAAAGTTACCCTGGCTGGAGAGATTGTTTCCGTGAAGGATTGGGTGGGATTGATAGGAAGAATAGAGATGGTATGGGAGCGATGGAAAGAATTGGATGGGGATGGCATAGGAGGGAGGGTGTGGCATGGGAGGGCTGGCATGGGAAGGGTGGATAACGTGATGGAACTAGTTAAGTGTGGCAATATGGAAGGGACAATTATTTGATCGAACTTATTATCTGAAATCAAGCTTCACTAGATTTGATTGAAAAAGTTTTAGAAAAGCTGGAGGGTGAATTAAAAGAATACATTAGCATTGATTCTAAAGAGGAAGAAGATGATAACAGTCAATACCCTTCAGAGTTTCTACACAGTCAAACTCCAATGGGCACCGCACAAACTTAGATTCAAGGAAGGAGCAGTTATCATGTTGCTACGAAACCTGAATCCGAAACAAGGATGGAACAAGGTTGGTTGTTAGGAAGCTGTTTTCTTCAGTGATAGATGCTGAAATTATAATAGGCAGATTTTGAAGAAATAGAGTGTTTATTCATCGAATAAAATTGAACCCATCAGATGTAAATTCCTAGACTTGTTTTTATACATGGACAGCTTTATGTAGCTTTTTCCAGAGTGAGAA